>NC_090996.1:28805949-29108979 GCF_041146395.1 Eulemur rufifrons
AAACTCCAGGCCCAGATGGCTTCACTGGTTTAAGGAACATTTAAGGAAAAAACAACTCCAGTTCTACAAAAACTCTTCTAGAAAACTCAGGAGGAGGGAATATTTCCTAATTCATCCCACAAGGTAAACATAACCCTGATAGCAAAACCAGACAAGAGTACTGCAAGAAGACTACAGACCAGTATCATCCATGAACACGACGTAAAAATCCTTAACAGAATTTTAGCAAATCAAATCCAGCTATGTATATAAAGTGCCACACGAGGTGGTCCTACCCAGAGTGAACATCACCTGAAAGGATCAAAGAGAGCTTCCTGGAGAGGTGACTTCTGGGTGGAACCTTGAAAGACAGGCAGATTTCAATAGGTGGTGATGTTGGCGAAGAGACTATGGCAGGAAAAAACACAAACAAGAAGGTGGCAGACTGTCCAGTTGTAGGGGGAATGCCAGGCTTCCAAAGGAGCTCCTTTTCCTGGGAACAGTCCCAGACCCAGGGTTGAGCCCCCTGGGACCAAGTCTGTGCTGTGTGACCCTGTCACCCAACCATAACTGACTATTTCAGAGTTAGACACACCACCAAGTTCAAACAATCAGATTTCTTGCCCAAGAATGTGAAACTTGAATGGAGCCAGACTCCCAGCCTGGGATTTGCTGGGACCAACTCAGAGCCCTTGAGGGATGGTCCATGAACTTTTGCTGCTGAAATCCCGTTGGATGGTTGGTTCCTGTCCTTTCCTAGGCTTTTTAGCAATTTCTTGGATCCTGTGAACTTCCCCAGGGGCCTTCCTACAGACTTTCATTTTAGCTTAAGTTGATGAGAGGCAGTTTCTGCTGCTTGCAACTGAAAGAACATTAAAGAGTTCAGTGAGTACTATGACAGCAACTACCAGTTTACCTCTATGAAAAATTCTGTCATTGCATAAAAATTTGAAAAGCCCTGGGCCAGAGCCAAGGGTCGGTAAAGAGAAATCCTGAGACTCAGATCAAACCTACGTGACAGATAGGTGCAAGCTGGATACTCCAAATGACAGGTACGGGAGGGTGGAGTTTAAGGGAGCAAAGCAGGAGCTAAAGGTTTCTGAATGGGGAAAGGATACGATCAAAGCAGTCTTACTGTAAGAAGATTATCTGGCAGTGCTACAGAGGAAGGATTATAAAACGGCAAAGTGTCTGACCCCTCAGGGAGGCCGCTAATTCATTAGTGCAGGTATGAGACAGTGGCCGCTGGAGTGACCTGCCCAGACTTCTCTTGCTCCCGTGCCTTTCTCACCTCCAGCACCTAGCTTGAAGCCAGGAACTGAGCAGGCACTCAATTAAAGCCTGCTGATCAGATAGGCTGAAAAGGAAAAATTGACAAAACTTGATGACTAAATGCTGGGATCGAAGGAGGGAAAGAGCTAAATGTCATGGCAGTTTCAACCTTGGTTGGCAACTTCAACTGAAAGAGAAATGGCAGGAAGCGTGACCAGGTTGGGGTACATTTATGGGTAATGAGTGCAATGGTGGACGGACTATTTCAAGGTATTGCTGAAACACCTGGGTAGGAGGCGCCAGCATGTAACCAGTAGGAGTTAGGACTGCAGAGCCAGAACGAGGAGGGCATAGAGCACGGGGGCGGGGAGTGGTGGGCGTTCATGGGGAAGAGCCGGTCACAGCCTCATGGAGTTTGGTTTATCCTTAGTAACTGAGGCCCCTGTGTGCCAGGCGCCGAGCCAGGAGCTGGAGGGGACCACAGAAGCCATGGGAGTGAACAAGGCAGTGGAAGGAAATGTCAGTAGCAGGATTTGGAGCCTGACACCCTTCTTTTAAAAGTCTTAGGCTGGATTTACAGACTTACACCTGAATACAATGACTTACCCCTGAGTGCAGTCAGCATGGTTCGTCCTGTCTACATTAGGCAACGTCTGGAAAGTCTCAGTGCCGTTCAGGAGGGGACGGCAGAATAGGTGACGGCACAGACATGTGGTCAAAAAGAACAGGCAGTTCTGCATAGACATGAACCCACGTGCTGACACATGATGATGTGAGAAGAGAAGGTAAAAAACTGACATATGAACACCTCCATTTACGGTTAAGAGGGGGGCAGTCATAGAAATAAAATCACATACACTCCCACTTGGGTTTGCTTAGCTATCTTTAAAAGGACACACAAGAAACTGGTAGCATGAACTGCCTTTGAAGAGAAGAGCTGGGACTCAGGGTAGGGGGGATACTGTTTCCACTATATATTCTCCTGCCACCAATTGGCTTATTTATCATGATTAATGATTTAGGAATAGTTTGTTGCATGCACTTTAGTATCTCTAGCCATAGGCTGTCTTAGTAAAAATCAACTCCTCCTATTCCCCAACAAGCTCATGAACAACCTACTCAAACATCCCTTGATGTGATGTCTCTCTCATCTATGCCCTTGGCAGGGGCTAGAAGGAATATTCCTAAATTCTTTCAAGAGATTCTGACATGGAGGTTTCAGCACATGCCTGTGTCAAGCTGGGGCTGGGGGACATCAGTGATTATTCCCAGAAGTCGGCAGTGACAGCGTGAATGAAGGAATCCTAAGGCGACCTGACAGCGCGACAGGAGCTGGATCCTGGCCTCACAGCCCCAGCAGGGGAAGCCAGCGAACCACACCTTTCTTCAGAAAGGAAACCTACACTTCCACAAAATCCACCCAGGGTCTATTTTAGCTCTGAACCCAGAGCAAGAACATCAAGTATTATAAATAGCAAAACCAAGATTACAACTTGACTGATTTCAGTTCTGATGTTAGGAAAGAGGTCGGATGCTAAGTCAGTTGTAAATCAAGGGGTCGAAAGAAAACCACAGTGTGAACACAGTCATACAGGGTTAGGCACCCAACACTTTAACCTCCCCGCCTTCCCCCGTATTGCCTGAGTAACCAATTCCTGTGGCTTCAGTTGGTAGAAAATCACCTGAGAAATTCTAACGAGGCTGAGGAGTTTTGTGAGAATCCACCGGAGCCAGAAAAGAAACCCTGCGTGGAAAGCGCCTTTCCTTTCCCTCTGCACGGCGGAGGGCAAGGGTGCTACCGAGTACTCAAGGGCAGCCAGGAAGGCGGCGAGGTGCACAAGCTTACCTTTATTATGCGACATGGCGTAGAGGAGGCAGAGCACAAAGAGGGCATGGTAATCATCATCTGGGCTGTCCAGGGCGTGGTATACCATATCCAGGAAGGGTCTGGAAAAGAGGAGGGGCACATATGAGCCCTGTGGCGCACGTGGGTGAACACCTCCCCTCTCCCACCTGCTCATGGGGCAAAGCTGCCCTTGCCTCTCACAGGTGTGCACTCACTTAGGCCACCTGTGTGTAGAGTCCACTGTGTGCCCAGCTCAGCACTAGGCACCAAGGCCATAAAGACGAATGAGAGACAGGCTCTTCCCATGGAAAGCTGCTATGTGGAGGGAAAACTGACCAAGGAACAGATCACTCAGTCACTCAACAATCATCCATCAGGCATCCCAGACACCAGGGATAATTGATACAAAGTCCCTGCTCTTTGGTGCCTCCATGCCAGTTGGCAGAGACGGAGAACAGACAGACAGCACTCCAAAGTGATGTGTGTCACAAGAGAATGAAGAAAATGAGCAGTGTGATAGGCTAGCAAGACCAGACAAAGCATAAACAACAATCTGAACAAGTTCAAGAACATGGGCCCTGGAGCTAGACTGCCTGGGTTCAAATTCTGATTTTACCTCTTCTTAGCTGCAAACCTTTAGGCAAGTTACTTAAAACCTCTTCATTTCCCCACCTGTATGATGGGAATCAGAAACTTGTGGGGTTAATGGGAGGATTCAGGTGCAATGATGACTAAGAAGCATTTAGCACAAAGCCAGATACTACGGAAGATGCCAGCACCTGGGAGCTGCTATTTGATTTCTATTTTCAATATTCCAAGGGCACTTCTCCATGCTTTCATGTTGGCAGGGTCCTGGCCCAGCAATTTTTTGGACCGACTTTCCCTGACTGGTAAGAATCCATGGCAAGGTCTCTTGCCTCTGATGCTTTGTGGGCGAGATCTATAGAGTGGCTGCAAATACCGGAAACCGCACATCCCAAATGCTGCCCTCCCAGGTGAAAGGCCGGCCAGGAAGGTCCCCTCAACACAAAGATAATAGACCATGCACAGATCTGGCCATAGGCAGGAGGCTCGGATCCCAAGACCGTCTGCGGCCGCCCCCTCTGAATGCCAGGCTGAGGCCAAGAGAGCAGAGCACCTCAATCGGCGACGAAGGGCACATTTAATCCCAGAAGGACACAACAAGCTACTATCAACATCGGTTACCTAAGGGGAGTGAAACTGGGTGGGGTGGAGAAACAGGGAGGTTCTTCACTGTAGAACCTTTGATACTTTTTGGATTTTGAACTCTATAAATGTACCACCAATACAAAATATCAAATTGAAAAATGCAAAAGGAGTGAAAATGTACTTGTCTTAACATTGCAAATAAACATGAGACACAAAAAAATTTTTTTTAAAAAAAACTTAAAGGGGACATTTATGTTTGGCGCCTGTTCTCCAGAGCCCTAAATGGGTCAGCGCCTTACAGATGTGTTAATAGTTTTGCCATGTGTAGATCCGGGATTTTGAAAGCCTCCAGCAATAACACTTCCAAACTTAAGAGCAAGATAAAGTATAAAACGTTTTATTGTAAACCAGCGGCTTGAAACGTGGATTATATTTTCATTTGAGAATAATATTAACAACCAAATGCCAATAGCAGCGGGAGGGTTGGGCAGATATATCATCGTCATAAGACGAAGTGTTGTAAAGCCATTAAGCATTTTGCTTACTAAGAGTATAACAAAGTGAGAAAGATGCTCAGGGTTTGCTATTGATAGGAAAAAAAAAAAAAAAGGAATTAAAAAAGACAGACATGGAATGGTCCAAGCTACTGGGGGAAGGGAGGGCAGAATTCCCAGAAAGTTGACACTAAAGAAAAACTGGGAAGAAATAACTAAAATGGTAGTAAAAGTTGCCTTTGAATGCTGGTATCATGGAGACTTTTTTCCTCCTTCTTTATACTTTTCAAGATTTTTCATTTTGTAAATGGGTATTATTTTCATAATATTTAAAAAGTTCTTTTAAGAATAATTTTTTTAAAAAACACTATTTTGAATGTTTCTCATTTCTTAGGCTTATATTTAATGCCGAATGCAGATACAGCCCATAATATATGGGGACTATAAGAAGAGTCTACTTTTTACTATGCTGTTTTTTGGGGCAGGTAGACCAACGTGACAATCCAATTCACATCCTAGAGAAAATATGGCCACATTCCCTTATCCTCAGCACCCGCCCTGCCAGGAAATCAGGAGACAGAGGATGTAGCAGTTTCTCACAACCAGCAACTCTCCACCCCGGCCAGTCTCTTCCCTGGCCTTCAGCCTCAGAGAAGAGCAGAGATCAGGTCCCGAGGTTCCGGGGCCTGCACGTGGCCTAACTCAAGGCACCTGAATCAGCCTCCATTATAAGCCATGTGGTCGAAGATGTCCCAAGTTAAGAAACAATCCCAATCAAATCTAAGAAAACCCCTCTCTTCCCTAAAATTCAGAAAAAAAGAAGTTATCAACCCCAATCTTCAAACATAACACTTAGGTCTGTTTTTTTCCTTTTTGGGGAGGGTGAAGAAATACATGGGCGTTTCTCTTCCTTTAGCAAAGCTATAGTATTACCATACTATGCAAAATATGTGCTGTTTCCATTCATTAGATCCTAAGAACCCGTGACAGTATTCATCTAAAAGCAGCGCCTAATATTCTATTAAGCAGGTACACCGGCAGTTGCTTAAGCAACCTCTACGCTAGTCACTGGTGGCTTCTCCAATTATTCGTATTCTAACCAACGCTGTGCCAAGGTTGTCCCCAAACTTCTGTATTTAGAATGACTTCCTTAATTTTCAGAGCTTCAGGAGTGGCTACATTTTTTGCTGCCAAGCAAAATCAAAAAGTCCTTTATATAAGTTATAATAACTGATAGCTCACATCATACTCCAATGGTTTTTTACTTAACGAAAACTAAAAATGGCCCCCTTGCACATCTGTTAAAAATTAATCCCATCTGTTAGATAATTGAAATATTTGCCAAGCAAAGAGACAAACAGGATGTAGAAGGAAAAATCGGTGGGTTTCAACTCTTCACTTCAAGTTATATTAATAAATAGGATGGACCGTGTATTTCTACCACGCCACCCTAAGGGTTCAGGAAGTGAATGCCTCGCAGGCTGATGGAGAAACCCTATTGTGCATTCCTTAACTAACACCAAGGTAGTGTTAATAAGGAAGTTATTACAGGCATCTGTGCAGTGGGCCACCTGATAAGGAAATAACTGAGATGAGGACACCCTCCTAACGGTTCCCTGCACACTTTGGAAGTAGCCTTCCACCCAATGCCATTGTGGAGGGGTTGGTGCCACAGCAAGGCTCTGGGAATTGTGGAATTGCCAAGGTTTAAGATGCAGCCACAGCAGGGCGTCACTGATATGAACAAACAGCCACAAAGGCGACGGTGGACAGCAGCATTCAATCGTGCCAGCTGAGTCATGAGGGCAGGACCTAGGGACAGTGGGTTGCGTGGCAGTGAATGAACCAGGCAGGGCCATCCAAGCCCGGCTCCCGAGGGCGTCCTTTCTGGGAGCAGCAGAGCGTCTCCAGGAGTGGCCAGTGGGAAGTGTGGCCCAGCTCCAAAGTGCTCTGGTGTGGTGCTGCCCTATCCTGGCCAATCTCTTTCCAAGGTGTGAGCACTACAGTGTCGAGTGACGGCTCTGTCCACGTGCCTCTTGAGAGGAGCCATGCGTCTGGGTGGCCCGAGACTGCAGAAGCTGGGAAAGGCAAGGAGGCAGCACAACCTGGCTGGGAGACAGAAGAGGCCCTGGCCCAGGCACTCAACCTTCCCGATGAACCCGTCTCCTCTTCCCGAGACCCGCTGGGCAGGGCGGTGCAGCTACCTGCTCCACTGCGCACTCTCGTAGCTCGTGGCCGCAGCGCTCTTCTCCTCGTCCGTGGTGTTCTGCTCCTGCACAGAGGTGCTGGCGGCCAGCTCCGAGAGCTTGCTGCGTTCCATGATCACCATCTCGATCTCTGGAAGCCAACATGGAGACCCGGATGAGCCCAGACAGCTTTACAGACCTAGATTTATACACATGCTCGTATTCAAGAATAGTGTGTACAAATCACTCCTAACGCATCAAGCAAATGTCCAACAGTGGTGATCTGAACACCAGCAACACACTGGGGGAGAAACAAGACGGAGGCCAGAACCTCTCTTTCCACTCATCTCGGCAACACCAAGAAACTTTTGGGTAACAAAACACAAATTGCAATCACTTATTCTATTTCAAGATTTTAAAAAGATATCTATTTTACTCTACTGATAACACATTTCCTTCCCAAAGGATTTGAGGCAGCTGAGATAAGATTCGTGGTTAGTAAACACAACCAAACTCACTGATGATATTCTGAAGCTGCTAACATTTTAGAGAAGGCTCTGATGTGACTGAAGCCTTCCCCTTTCCACATGCAACTCCTGGAGGCAGAGAGAGGCTAGGAACCTCGGGGGGTTTTTTTCCC
Organism: Eulemur rufifrons; assembly: GCF_041146395.1. Taxonomy (NCBI): domain Eukaryota; kingdom Metazoa; phylum Chordata; class Mammalia; order Primates; family Lemuridae; genus Eulemur; species Eulemur rufifrons. Next base: position 28,813,537 of record NC_090996.1, read on the forward strand.
GCTGATTAAACAAGGGCAACTTGTAGCAACCAACCTAAGCATACTGTGCATTTTTACTTTTCAGAAAAAGTTATGAAGCACTAAAGAAAAACATCTTGAATTAAAGATGGATGGTGGTTGGGCTTCACTGTGTCCCTGTCACAGAGTTCTCTGCCATGTGGGTGTGGACTTTCAGTCAGTCAGTCCTTGGAACTCAGAGTTCAGGTCATTATTTAGGTCATTTGCCCCATCTTCAGGAGATAGAATGGGGGGAAAAAAGATGATGAAATGTGAACCTACATTTCTGTTTCTGGAAGGATGAGAATGCATAACTTGGGCTCAGACGTGGCCTCCACAGGTCCTCCCCCTGGGCTCGTGCCGGGGCCTCCTAACTGGCCTCTGCTTCCTTTCTTGCTCCACTAGCTTGTTCTCCACATGATCCCAACATGAGTAGAAGGAAATTAGCTCATGTCACATGTCACCCTTCTGTTCAAAACTCTCAATGCCTTCCCATCACACTCAGGATGGAATCCGAACGCCTTCCCAGAGTGCAGGCCTGGCCCCCCTCCACCTCTGACCTCAGCTCCGGGTCCTCTCTCCCTTGCTGCCCCACGCCATTCCCGCTGTGCTGGGCGTCTCACTGTCTCTTCAACACCCAAGACTGTTCCCACCCAGAAACTTCACACAGCAGTTTCCTCTGCCTGGAAGGCTCTCACCCAGGTCTCTCCTACCCAGGGTGACTCAAGTGCATCATTCAAGGCTCAGCTCAAATGTCACCTCCTTGGAGACACCTTAGATGCCCACTCCACCCATTTTTTTCTTTACCTCTTTTAAAATTATTCTTAATTAAAACTTCATACTTTGTTCATATTTCATTAATTTTCCCCCAATGTCCTTTTACTGTCCAAGAGCAATGGTTAAATTTAGTTGTCATGCTCAGGCTCCTCTGGGCGTGACAGTTTCTCAGACTTTCCTTGCTTTTGATGACCTGGACAATTTGAGGAGTACTGGTCAGGGATTTTAAAGAGTCCCTCAATCTGGCTTTGTCTGATGTTTTTCTGATAATCAGACCAGGGTTACGGGTTTTGGGGAGGAAGACCCCAGAGGGGAAGTGCTCTTCTCATCGCATCGTATCAAGGGAACATACTGCCAACATGACTTATGATTGCTCATGCTAATCTTTAATACTTCACCAAGCTAACGCCGAGCAGCTTTCTCCACTGGAAAGTTACTTCTCCTCCTCCTTCCATACCATATGCTGTGGAAGGACGTCAGTTAGCACAGGTCATATTAAAGAATGGAGAGTTGTGTTCTACCGTGAGTATCTTACACAAATTATTTGGATTCTTCTGTACGAGAGACTTGTCCTCCCTCCCCCTTTACCTTGATTTTATTTCATAGCATTTGTAACTACCTGGATTTTAAGTTCTCTATTGTGTTGCTTGTTTGCTGTCTTCCTTCCTCCACTAGAACAGGGGCATCGTAAGAGTAGCTGCCTTATCTGTCTTGTTCTCCACTGTGTCTCCAGTGCCTAACGCATGGCCTGGCACACAGGAGGTGCACGATAGGTATCTTTTTAACAGATAAATGGATGACTAGTCTAGCCCAATGCGGCAAGTTTTGGCAGTAGGCAGGGCTGGCAAGGATTTATGGTGGCTGCGATGTGAGGCAAGGGTGGGCCACAGCCCAGCAGCATCTGTCATCAACATGTACACGAAGTGTTCTCAGGGGAGACGTCCCATCCTCCCTGCCACTCTCCCCAGACTGTTAGGCATGACTGCACTTGCAGCCTCCCCCTGGCACAGAGGAATGCAACCCCCACGTCCACATGGGCCTGGCCCTCTGCAAGGCTCACTCTTCCCTTTCCCTCCCAATCTGATCTGAAGTCAGACGCCACAGATGGGCGTCTCCCACAGGGCGGGACCCCATCGTACAAGTGGGAGCCAACAGATGCCTTCTGGTGTGTGGACAGATGTTTTGTTTGCATAGTTGTGCATTTATTTCATTGTGTGTTAGAAGAAAATTGTAGCTGCACAGAAAACCTCTCATGGATATTACTGCATAGAATGAGGCTAAATTTCAGGAAAAAAACAAGTGAGTCAATTCAAAGACAGCTATTGAGTAAACGGCAGTACAAGTAGCACTCTGATACTGCAAAGAGCAGGAAGGTGGTGCGGACGCTGTCAGGAAACATCATTCCTGCCTTTCCTTGCACTGTCTCCTCCACCAGCCTCCTTCAGATGCCCATTTGCCTCCCAACTACCTTGGTTTTCCCCACAGTGGGTGCAGACACCTCAGTGGTATGCAAGAGCCAATGGGTCTTTTATTTTTAACTCATCTTTTAAAAATCTATTTTGTTTTATACTGTCCATAGCAGTAGCATAATACAAATACATATAGTTTATAATAGATGTGTTTGTATTGGGGAGATGCGTGCTTAGTCTGTATGTATTTGCCTGTTTGTGTTTCCTGAGGAGGCGTGCCAGCAAAGACCATGAAGCCAGCCTCCCCCTTGTCTCCCGGCCTCTGGCCTCCACCCTGTGACCACAGGTCCACCTCCCTTGCAGCTGCCGGTTCCCCTCTTCCAGGCACAGCTCTGTCCCTGCCTGGCTGACAGAGTGGGAACTCACCTCTGAGACCCCCTAAGGTTACAGGGTCAAGCCCTAGTGCCTCAGCCTGGAGGCCAAGTCTGCCCAGACATGGTTACCCCCTTTCTGGCTTCTGAATTTCCCTGGACACCATCAGAATTCTGGAGCAGAGGAGGAGTTAAAGATAATCCAGTCAAGCGCTCATCTAATGTTTTTAGCAGCTGATTTTTTTCTTTTTCTTTTCTTTTTTTTTTTTTTTTTTGAGACAGGGTCTTGCTCTGTTGCCCTGGGTAGAGTGCGGTGGTATCATCGTAGCTCACTACAGCCTCCAACTCCTGGGCTCAAGTGATCCTCCTGCCTCAGCCTCCCAAAGTGCTAGGATTACAGGTGTCAGCCACTGTGCCCAACCTGAATGTTAATTTTAAATGACAATTTTCCGGGGCACACCACCACAGTAAGCAGAGGAGAGCAGAGTGGCTCTAGATAAAGGGTGGTGGGTACCAAGCATCTCTCACTACTCCACAGGGGCTCCTTTCTGAAATTCTGGGGCTTTACACAAAACTGCCTGAAGGCAACTGGTTTGGCCCAACCCTAGAAACTGCATATGACAGAACAGAAACCCTGAAGTGTAGTGACTCTTAATACAGCTGGAAATGCAGCACTGAAACCAGGACAGTTCCTGGGGCAGGACCAGGCCCACGAAGGCCTCTCCACACAGAACGAGGATTCTGAACCTCGCTCATCCAGACAGCACAGTTGTGGAATGAGCTGTTCCACTTAGATTAATCTTCTAGATGAATACAGATCAGTTCCTCAAATGTCAAAACAGGTTTTCGCCCCCTTCTTTTTAACAATTTTATCCAAACAATCCTTTAAAGTACTGGTTCTTACCTAGAATCTGCCAACTCCCTGAACCTGTACGCAAAATGCTCCCTGGGTATGGGAGTAGTGGGTGGCAGGTTTTAGGGAGAAGCTCTGCCCAGGTTCTCACCGCTCTCGTGGATTCTACAGCCATCTCTCAAAGGGGATGCCAAAGAGGGTTTGACCTTGCCTGGTGATTCAGGGTCACAGTGAACCACACCAGGACTGTGCTGCTTGTGGGCCCCAGCTACCACTTGTCCCTGCTGACACTGTGCCTACCCAAGTGTGGCCTGGCTTCCCTGCCAGGGTGCCTGTGCCATGCTGCTGCCACCCAGGAAGGAAGCTCAGTGGGCACATATGGACACAGATTTCCACGGATAGTCACTGAGGCCGGGACTCAGGCTCTCAGGATGGATTCCCGGGGCCCCATCTGAACCCCAGTTGTTACACTACGAGCCATCTTCCCTCACCAACCAGGTTTCCATTTTGGAGTTCGAAGGAACTGCAGCAATAATTTAGCCTTGTTTTGCTCGAACTTCAGTTATTTGCTTGCCTTTATGATTCTTGTTATGTCTGTTGTTGCCTGTACTATCTGTTATGTATTTAATCATCTTATCTGAACACCTCACTTTTTTTCCCCACTTAAACACAGTTTAAAAGGAAACTTTAAATCACTATTATAGCCTTCGGCCTAGCCATCCACTTGGTATTTATTGGGAAGACACACCTCCAACGGCATGGAAAAGCACAGGCAGAGGGTATTCATTGCAGTGTTATCTGTAACTGCAAAGCTCTGGAAACTACCTAAATGTCCCGGCCCGAGAGCCTGGTGGAGTGAACTATGGTCTGTACACACAGTGTAGCTGCAAAAAGGAATGAGGAAGGCCTCTGATGACGGAGTAATTTCCGGTGATACTGCTAAGTGAAAGAGCAACATGCCAAACGACACATATAGTATGCCACCCTGTGTGTAAGAAAGAAAGGAAAAGAAAATACATGTAAATCTGCTTATTTTTACACAAAGAAACACAGGAAAGATACTCCAGAAGAAAATCAAGTTGGTTATCTACAACAGATGGTAGAAATGAGGTGGAAGGGATGCGGGGGGTGGGGGATGCTTCTTTGAACACACCTTTACACCTTTTTCCATAGTTTTAAGTTGGTTAATATTCTGTGTATTCTAAAAAGGAAATGAAATCAGTAAGAATGGGAAAGGAGAACCCCAAACTGAAAAAAAAAAAAAAAAGGACCCAAATTTATTTAAAGATGAATGCCACATTTACCCTGGAGGGAGAAAAGAACAGAAGGACGGACGGACTGATCCAAGGAGCTTATGAACACAACACAGCAGGTCTTCTAATAATGTCGTTTCATTCAATGTCATTTCATTATAACGTTGATGAGGAAAAAAACCCGATTCCTGGCTGGGGTCACTGTCTGTGTGGGGTTTGCACATTCTTCCTGTGTCTCCACGGGTTTACTCCCACGGCCCAGAGCTGTGCACGGCAGGCTAACTGGCGTGTCTACACAGTCCCAGTCTGAGTGTGGGTGCACTCTGTGATGGAATGGCATCCAGTCCAGAATGGACTCTGGCCGAGAGAGACCCTGAACTGGAATAAGTGGGTTGCAAAATGAATAAATAAATGAATACAAATGATTGCAAACAAAAATTCATAAAGTAGACAATCATCACACAAATGCATGACAATAAACGATGCAGCAGGAGCGCTCGGGAGCCCACCGTATCTGTGATTGCTTTTGAACTGCGCGGCGGTAGGAGAGGCTCCTGACAATTTCCCCTTTGTAAACATTTATGTGTTTATTTAACCCAGCATCACTACGACCGCTGTCACTCACGGGTTCACCAAAAACTGGATAAATAATTATCTTAACCTGTAGCTCACAGGTATTTCAATGTTTAATATTAGAAATGTTTTGGGTCTTTATTTACAAGTTTGGTGATGTTTTTGTGACCAGAAGTATGGCACAGAAACTTAACTTTTGTTTATATCAATGTAGTCTATGGGTAAAACTGGTTTCTTTATATGTCATTTCCCTTTAAGTTACAGTTTTCAAGAACTTACTGGTGACGTCAGAGGAGGACTTATTATACTTGACTATACACCCTCGGCTGTGGGATACAGTACTGGGGTGGACATGGCGGAGGAAGAAGAACTGCAATATCTTGAACTCTGTTTGCTAAATAATAAACAATTCTGAGTGGAACAATTCTGAAGCTCTTTTAGATGTATCATAGGACTGAGCAAATAATTGTGTTGACCCTGTTGGGAGCCAGGGCTCTTACTGCAGAAAAAGAGACATATACATCTGGAATCAGGGAGGACAAGGAAAAACCCTGTATAAATTGATTGGAATCGGAGGTACTAGCATGAACTTAGGATTTCTAAAATATGTATGTGTGTGCATGTATAAACATGCACTTTGTGTATATATACACACGTATTTCCTAGCTTTGTCCACTGAAAGGGCCAAATAGCAGACATCCCAGTAGCAATGAGCACATGCAGTGCCCAGATCTTGGCCTCTAATGCCATTGACCATGGAGAGGAACCATAGCTTTTCAGAGAAATGGCTGATTCCAGGGATGGGCCCAGTGGGTATGAGGTGAACATAGAATACCTTGTTATATCAGAAAGTGTAAGGGACTGCTCGAAACAATGGTGGGGGCTTATCACAAAGGACAGAGCAGCAGGCTTGAAAGGGTTCCCACAGGCCAACTCTAAGACAATTTGAGCACCAAAATAATTAAATACAGCAATGAAATATAAACCATTAAAAAACTGAAATCCATGAGTCCACGTCAGTAACGTAAATAAATAAATAAGAAGAAGGAAGGGATCTTGCTCAGAATGCTGGGGCTGACTTTTAACCACGAAGAGAATGCTGAAGTTGGAAAATCATCATTCCGTGACCATCATGGCAAAGATGGATCAGGCAAGCTCATCAATGAATGCCAAATCTAAGGAGGAATTTTAGGGGCACAGGGTATCTGCATGATCTCAAAGTGTCTTCCCATGGACTGCTTATTAGTTGTGAAGGAAACAAAAGTAGTTATACAGTGGAGAAACTTACACCTGGTCACTTAACCAGGTGACCAAATGAACATCACCCCGTAGGGACAGAAGGTCGTCATGTGCCTCCCAATGTGACACCCTGAAGAAGGACATGACATCATCCATGCCACATTCCAGCCAAGAATGCATAACCTCAGTCTAATCACGACACGTCAAAGATAAAATGGGGAACATTTTATTAGAACAAAGGTGAAGGAAGTTCCATGCTCTTCAAAAAAAAGTCAATGTTGTAAAAGAGAAAGAAAGGCTGTGGAAATGTTCCTAAGTAAAGGAGTCTAGAGACATGACAACTGAAGACACCACCCAACCCTGGATTGGATCTTGCTAGGAGAGAGAATATGCCAGAAAGGACATCATTAGGCCAACAAATACAAGTGGAACATGAACAGCAGGGAAGTACCATGAAGTTGACACAGTATCCTGTACCGTGGATGCTTTAGAAGGAAAGGGGTGCGATGGGTGTGACTTATCTTACTCCCCCAAAAAGTGTGTATGTGGGAGGGGTGTGTGCAGAGAGAGAAAACACAAATAGGAAAGCAAAAGGCATAAAGTGTTATAGGGTGGAAACAGGTAAAGGGTAAAGGTGTGTTCTTTATATTATACTATTTTTGGTTTTGCAACTATTTGTAAATTTGAAATTATTTCCAAATAAAAAATTCAAAAAATTACTATGATAAGCATAAAACTAGCACAAATAGAAAGCAACTGTAAAAAATATACATGATGACTAAACAAAAAGGTGCCAAAGCCTATAGTGTGCATTTAGAAAGGGAGATTCACAAACATCAGGGAGGTACTGAAGACCTGTCACACCAGTTTGCAGCCCCCCACACTCCCCTACGTGGAGATAATTGCTCAGAATTAGAGCTCTCTCACTATATTCTTTAAGGCCCTCTCTGCACCACCTAAAACCATCTCCATATCCTGCAGCGGGGGCAATGATGATCTACCCTAATCTCTGCATGTTACAGCAGGGGAAACCGAGGTACAGAGGGATTAGGTGGCGGGCCTCTGCCCCAGGCTGCTGTGGGCTCTTCTCCCTGCCCTGCCTGTTTGCTGCATCGTGGAAACAAGCACCCGCACAGTGTCAGTTCCCCTGCTGCGTGCCTTGACTCACAGTCTCCAACACTCCAGCACCTAGCCTGGACCCCACTAGGCCACTGAAGTCTCCAGCCTCTGGGAGTCAAGTAACGTGCTCACAACCCCGCAGACTGTGACGCTGCGAAACTGGGAGCAGGAACCCCCATCTCTGAATCTGACTTGGGTGGGCCCTGCCCAGACCCTCCATAGCTTCTATCATTTCTGCCAAAGCCTCGAAAGTGAGAAAGGATTTGTATACCCACATTCGTAGCAGCACTATTCACAATAGCCAAAAGCTGGAAGCAATCCAAGCACCCACCAACAGAGGAATGGATAAAAAATATGGTCTATCCATACAATGGAATCATCATTCCGCCTTGAAACGGAAGGAAAGTCTGGCTATACCATGGATGAACCCCAAAGACATTTTGCTAAGGTACGCGGGCCAGGCACAAAAGACAAATACTGTACGATTCCACTTAACTAAGCTCCCTAGAGTCAAATCCACAAAGACAGAAAGTAGAATGCGAGTTACAGAGGAGGGGGGGAATGGAGAGTTGTTTAATGGGCAGAGTTTCAGTTCTGCAAGATAAAAAGAGTTCTAGAGATGGATGGTAGTGATGGTTGGACCGCAATATGAAGTACTTAACACGACTGAACCGTGCACTTAAAAATGGTTCAGATGGTAAATTCTGTGTGATTTATATTTTACCACAATTTAAAATAAAAAGCGGGAAAGGCCACATCTCCCCACTTGTTGTCCAGGCAGCGGCCGGTGCAGGCCACGAGAGGCCTGAGGACCCTCAGGACCCAAAGACGTCAACTTCTGCCTCTTGACGTGGCAACTCTGGCCAAATCCTTGAGCTTCCCCAGTATTCTGATTTTTCAAATGACAGCAATAATTCATCAGCTCGCCTGGGATGATGTCCGTTCTAATCTGATTAATATTTGGAAAGTGAAGTGCTTTTCAGGGAAATGGCAGGCATGACCTCCCAGTAGTCTTTGACTTCACAAATTCAAGGATTTTCTCAACTGCCCTCTGTGCTCCATTTTCCAGCAATCAGCAAGGACAGATGAAAAAGAGGGGAAAGGGAGAATAAAAAGGCCTTCAAAGGAAGGCTAAGGGAAGGCGAAAGATGACTCCTTTGCTGGTTCCCTTGGAAACAAGGGAAGACCTACAGGCTACTGGCTGGCTTTGGAGCCAAATTACAAGAAATGAACTGCCCCTGGCAACGACAGAGAGTGTGTGTGCTAAGTATTGGGGGTGCCCCTTCCTTTGTTTTTCATTATCTTCTACTGCACAGCAGGAGATTGAATTCAGAAGGGTTTTCTGGGAAGTTGCTCTTCAGAGGATTTGTCCTAATTCACCTTCAATCTTCTTCCTTATCCTAGTTAAGCCCATTTGAAAAGCCGGCCGCCCCACATCTCTCTACAGCAGTGCCTGGGCCTGTCAGTCCTCCTCCTCCCTCTCTTTCCATGATTTCACACACTCACTCGCCTGCCTTACTAGTTACAGGAATTATAAGAGAAATGGGCCCCACAGAAACTCGCCAGGTACCCAAGCAGTCACCCAACCACACGCCTCACTCTACCCGCCACCTTGCCAGGGCTCCTATTCAGTGCTTCCATGTCGCATGCTGAATGCTGCAGCACTGATGTCCTTGTGACATCCTGAGGGCTGGGCATTAGGAAGCTCCCTCTACAGGTGGAGAAGCACAGAGAGGGCAATGACTTGCCCAGAGTCACACAGCTACGCAAGGGCAGGACTGGGATCAGACCCGACCTCCCAACAGGCGGTCCCTGGCTCGCCCCAATCAGAACACTGACAAGCCTGGGTCTGGCTTTGGTTTTGTAAGAGGAGCTGGAAATGAGGTCAGGTTTCATCTTGTTTCAGCAGAGATTTCAAAAAAAAAAAGGCAAAGCTGGGGCTCCAAACTCCCAGGTACCCCTCAAATCCCAGTTGACCTGGCAGGTTCAAAGTCAGTCCTGTTGCCTTCGCTCCATGCCCTTGCTGGGATTCCAAGAAATGAGCAGGCTTGTAAGTCGGCCTGTACAATTAATGCCTCCTTTTTCCATAGGCAAAAAACAATAATAGTCCAGCCCTTATTTTTCAAAGAGTTCAAACGATTCAATCTCTTGTCTCAGGTCTACTTATTAAGTTACTGCTCTAAGTAAATACAAAAAGAGCTGACTGTCCTTTCAATCTGAAGGGCAAACTAAGAAATGAGCACACACCCTAGGATGTTTGGCTTCCTGGGCAGAGCGAACACCTCTTTGGCTACAGGGACTATGGCATCCCTCTTCTTCCTTTTAGTATTTAATTTCTAAAAATTTAGGGGTCCTGTGATTTCTTGGTTTCAGAATGAGTCATTTATCACTTGAGACCTGAGGCAGAGCAAATTTCTCTGCAAACTGGGGATGGGAGTGGAGGGTCCGGGTGCACATTCATTTCACACAGCTTCCTTGTCTGGCCTTCGGTGTGGAGGAGGTGTGAATTCTGGGTGCATTTGTAAAAAAAAACACATTAATGCCACATTCAAATCAGGTCACAGCAAAACTGTGCCTTGTGACCGCATGCCGTTTTTACTCCTGTGTGTCACCCATCTTTTTCAGTAAAGATTTCACTACTAAAACGGGGGTGGCAGGGTATGCAGCGGGGAGCCAGTGCCAGTGTCTCTCCTGAAGAGTCACCTGTGTCTGCCTGTTACAAGGTGGCTGTCGACAAGCCTCTAGATCTGAGGCGCTTGCCAGAGAGGAAATAACGCGAAGGAGACAGCCACATGTCTACCTCTAAATAGGAAGGGAGAGGATGGCTCTGAGAGAGACGGGGAATACCCAGAAATAGTGTGGCTTTCTGGGGGAGAATTTGCTGTTTCTGCTGGCCCAGCATCCATGCCCCCGCTTCTGATAAACACACCTCGTATTTTACTGAGGAAGCCACCATGGGGTAGGTTCATCACTCGGGCCCGACCAATCGGCCCAGAGCACCTCTGGGGGGCGTGGACCCGAGCCAGGCCCACAGCGCCAGCTCCCATCAGACCCAGCCCGGCAGCTGCTGCAGCCGCTAGGAAGGACAGGACAGGCTTCCTTGCCACTCGGTGGTTACGCCGACAGCCTGGAGCTGCACCTGGTCCAGCCCCGCCCAAGCTTCTCAGGAACGTGAACAATAAGCACCCTTTTTGCTTAAGCCAGTCTGAGTTGGATTTCTAAATCCTGCATCCACAAGAATACCAATGTACCTTCATTAAAACAAAAACAAAAACAAAACAGGTTATCACGTGAAGTATATTTTCTATACTCATAGTTTCCAGATGGGGAAAATGAGGTCCAGAGCTTAAAAAGACCATCCAAGGCACACAATAAACCTAGATGCTGAGACATCCCCCATCTACACTGGTCTCTGGTTTGCAACGTGAATGAGAAAATGTGCCCGACACCCTTCCAAGTCACAGGAATTAACAGCTGTGTGGTTTTACCCAAACACAGACACAGTCTAGGAAGAAAACACCCACCAACCACACCTTCAAATCTGAGAATAACTAAGAGAGCAAATATTCAATTCATAAAGCTCCGGAATACAACTGCTGCTGCCTAGCAGGACTGGTCTGGGAAAGTCCTATTTCTCTTTGGTAAGCCGTGGGAAGATGACAGGACCATCATATCTGGAATGACTAATATGTTCAAGAAATTAGGAGGGCAGCAAAATTGCCAAGGGAGTCACTGAGAACCACACCTGATCAGGCAAGCTCTGAAGTCAGCACCAAATGTCCCAGCAAGGCCTCTGGGGAGACGCCTGGGTCCTGTCTGGCACGGTCAGGCTGAGCAACTGCCTGGGAACCATGTTTTGGAGGCAGGTACCCTGCACACGGCAGATGGGCTCAGCGTCCAGGAGCCACCACTCCAAGCAGCCCAAGCTGAAACGGCGGCTTCCTGAGCTGGCCTGAAGCCCCTGCGTTCTGGGACGCGGCCACTCCTCTGACTAATTTGATTGTGCTTTGGGGCCCAAGCCTGCCCTGTCCACACCACTGTTAGTCACGGCCGAGGCCTTGTTAGACAGCATCCCTTAAAAGGACTGGAACGAAAGAGGCAGCATCTTTCCAAAATAAAATTGACAAGAACACAGTGTACAAGATGAGGGAAAGATGTCCATTTTTCCCCCAGTGTGGCTATAGAACAGCTAGGCCTAAGGTTTAGGCAGACCATTTTCTTCTGCATTAACAAACAAACAAAATCAAAATGACCCAAACAAGCAAATAAGTATGGCTTACCTTGTGTTTGCCCCTCACTTCCCCCACCTAAGTGATATTTGTTGACAAAGGTTTCCCAGGCCAAAAAAGAATTCCTAAACCAAAATGCTTACTACACACTTTGAACAGAAATAAAAGCAGGCTGGAAAGATCTGAACCTTAAAAAGAGGACCAGTTGGCACCAGAGAGACACTGTGATTATACTTATCAAAGTGTGATTGTGGCATTCACTGATAACTGCCAAGAAAATCATGATGGGGCCAGAGGGGTTGGGGTGGAGGCATGTTCTGGCTGCAGAATTGCAGGCAACTCCCAAAAGCAAATGAGTTCCCAGTCACTGATCCAGTGAGTGGCTCTGTGTTACAGCTTCCGATGTCCCAGGCCGGGGGCCTCACACAGTCCCTGCTAACGGGGATTGGGGAGAGCTGGCTTCAAAGCAGCCACTGCGAGCCCAGGAGGACGGCTCACAGGAAGTGTTTCCCACTCCCATGGCAGACACAGCCAGGCTGCTGCAGAGAGGCTGTTTGCCCCAGGAGGTGTGGCTGGACCTTCCCTCCAGTGAGCAGAGCCCCTGCCCGACTTCTACCAAGTATCAAACTCCCCATGACCTCCCTCCATCCCGCCAGCCCCCATGCCAGGGCCATGGCCAGAGACCCCATCTGTGTAGCTGTGAGCCTGGCCCGTGACACATGCAACTGGACAGTTCAGGTTTGCTTAATCCCAGAGTAAATGCTCTCCAGCTCAAGGTTTTAGCATCTAAACAAGAGAGAGGTGAAAAATCAACCAGAATCATTCCCAAGGGCAAAAAGAGGAACACATGCACCACACACAAGTGCACCACATTATAAATGGGACTTTTAAAAAATCTTGATGTAAGAATCAAGGGGATTATATTTGATGATTTGATTCCAAAAACACATATTCCATTTCACTAACCACAAACCCCCTTTCTTCCCACAGTACGTTGGATACAAATCCTAATCCTGGGGCATCAGGAGTAATTACAACAGCAATAAGGATAAAGACGCTGACAATACTAATAATCATAGTAGTAGCAACAACAAATACGTATATGGCCTTTAACACGGGCCAGGCACTGTTCTGAACACGTTACACATATTCATTCATTTAACTCTGGTGATAACACTACAAAGTAGGTACTATTTGTTACCCTCTTTTACAGATGAGGAAACCGAGGCACAGGGTTACCACCCATGACTTGCACTGGATTTGCATGGGATGCACAGCCCACGGCTGTATCCGAATGGCTGGCTGTGTAGAATGAGGTGCACCAGTGTCAGGATGAACAGAGCGCCCACTGGACACACGTCGGGGGCAGAAGTTAGGGTGGGGAGGATACAGACAGCAGCCTCACTCTTGGGCAGGCCAGTGGCGCGGGCGCAGGGCAGTGTTCACGGGGACACTCACCTTCATTCTCCCCACTCGTCTTGATGCCTTTGGAACCACCCTCTGTACCTTTAGCCTTCTCAGCGTCTTCTTGGGCGTCCTCGGCGGGCCCTTTCTCCTCATCTTCTTCTTCCCCAACATTTTTGTAGTTAGGTCTCTTCTGCACCCGCCTCTTGCCCTTGTGCTTGTTCATCTCAAGGGACCGCTCAAGTGTCTCGGTGGGTTTAATGAAGCACCGAATGCTGGGCTTAGCCTAGGGAAGTCGAACAAAGGCAACAGGTGAATCTGAGCACTGCACTCTCAGGAGATGCTATCAAGCTGTCCTAAGAAATAATCTCGGCCGGGCGCGGTGGCTCACGCCTGTAATCCTAGCACTCTGGGAGGCCGAGGTGGGCGGATCGTTTGAGCTCAGGAGTTCGAGACCAGCCTGAGCAAGAGCGAGACCCCACCTCTACTAAAAATAGAAAGAAATTATATGGACAGCTAAAAATATATATAGAAAAAATTAGCCGGGCATGGTGGCGCATGCCTGTAGTCCCAGCTACTCGGGAGGCTGAGACAGGAGGATCGCTCGAGCTCAGGAGTTTGAGGTTGCTGTGAGCTAGGCTGACGCCACGGCACTCACTCTAGCCTGGGCAACAGAGTGAGACTCTGTCTCAAAAAAAAAAAAAAAAAAAAAGAAATAATCTCCAAAACAACAAATGCTACCTCCTGATCTATTATTATGCCTGCTGTTAACACCACCATTATTATCAAATAATCAAAACAACAGCACCAGCTACCATTTATTGCCCACAGTCCAAAGTCAGAGATGCTGCACCTTACCAGGACCAGCTCTATGCTCCCAAGTGTCAGTTGTTCGCATCAGAAAAACACCTCCCATTAACATTTCTATGGTACTACGTGCCAGACGCTGTTCTGAGCGCCCTGACTATATTATCTCACTTAAATTTTGCAGCAACCCCCTGAGATAGTACTGTGTCATCCTCATTGTACAGAGGAAGAAACTAAAGCTCAGAGATATTAAATGATCTGCCCGAGGTCACCCAGCCGCGAGGTAGCAGAGCTGGGATTCGAAACCACGTACCAGCCACACAATCTGTGCTTTAGCTACAGCACACTGATATTATTATTAATTTCAACTTAAATAAGAAACTATATATCACTACAGGAAGTGGAACACCAGTATGCCTTGCTTTTATAAAAATAAATAACCAAAAAGAAAAAGCAAGGTATACTGGGTGTAGTCAATGCTGGCTCTCTTTAGAAGAGGCTGGCAAGTATCAGCCATGAGTCAAAGATCTGCTCGCCCCAAAGGAAGAAGTTTTTCCCTGGAAAAGTCAGAGACTTCACAGAGAAATTTAAAAAGGCCTATGTCACCTGTGGTTCGTGTCCATACTGCTGTGTCTCAGTCCTCATAACAGCCATGATATATAGGAATTATGTCTCATTTTATAGTTGAGAAAACAGAGGCACAGAAGGGTTAAGTGACTTGCCTGATGTCACACAGCTACTGAGCTGCAGTCAGAATTTGAGTTGGAGCTTGCCCATCTCCAAAGCCCAAGCTCTTCCTAAAATTATAGAGTTTCCGGGGGAGCTCAAACTCAGCTGCATATTTAATACTCTTTCAAGAGTATACACATGCAAATGGACCAAGTCTAGAAGGGAGCCAAAGACAAATGAAAACTGATTTGTTTAGGGCAGGATTTTGATGAAAGTGTTTTCTCTTTCCAGAGTCTGGATAATGTTCAGACATCATTTTGTCATTTAAAAAAAAGTTTTAAAATAAACTTTTCCATTATCTTGATGTGGATTATCCATCTTATGAATTTACCCCAAACCACCACCAATTGCATTCTGGGGGCCACCGTACCTTGCCAGTAAGTGGAATGTGCTCAAGGAACACAGATTAATTTCAATAACGCTCAAAACAAAACTCAATTGAAAGCTAAATTAGCATCTAAATCCAAACATTAATTTTTATTTACCCACTTTGGATTATTCAACCACAAAAATGATAGATAAATTCAGACATGATTCTACTGTCCAGGAAACCCAGATTGTGTATTACAGACGTCAACAACCGAGAGCCCAGAGATAGGAGCCTTCCGAGCGAGCACTGTGTGACAGACGGCATCCATCAAAGCCCACTTGGGTGCTGTGTGCGCGAACGCAGCCCTGCACGCCCCCCTCATCTTCTCCTGGAGCACCTGAGCCCGGGAAGTTAGGGCCTCAAAAGGAAGTGACTCACTTCCTCCCATCATCACCTACTCCCCCAAAATTTTAGAGCATGCCACACAGCAATCGAAGCTTTCAGAAACAGAAAATCGAGACCAAACGCAGAGCAAACCCACTCTAGTTAGAGGTTATGAGCAGAAATTCACACAGATAGGTGGAAAAACCCCTCCCGAAGCTCTGTATGGCCTCAGATGTACAGAACAACTGGTAGAACTTTGGAAAGTGAAACAAAGTTCTTGGGGCCCAGAGCCAGTCGGAGTGGTCTGAACCCCAGCCCAGCTGGACCCTTCGCCAGCTGCAGGACCTCTCTGAGCCTCGGGTTCCTTGTCTAAAACAAAGGGAGAGTAATTCCGGTCCCTTAGAACCAAAAGAAAGTATGGATATAAATCTCCTTCAGAGCCTGGTGAAACAGTAAGCACTTAACATATGACAGTTGCCTTCTTTTCCCTGCCTGCCTCCAAAAAGAAAGAAAGAAAGAAAGAAGGAAAGAAACAGAAAGAAAGAAAGATCAACTGTAAGAATGAATTTAAAAACTTTCCAAAGGGATCTGCTTTTTCTGGATGATCAGGTGTTTAGGGGGAGGGAGGCCACACTTACTGGGGAAATTTCAAACCTTTAAAATGCAACCATCCAGTGAATAGCTGGAAATAACCTAAATGTCCATCGATAGGGGAGTGGTTAGATGATTATGGTCGGTCTGTCCACACAGTGGGACTCCACGTCGAGGTTAGAAAGACTTAGGTCTTTTTATTCCCAGATGTACTGATGTAGACATAGCACCAGGATGAAAAAGCAGAACAGAGCACACAGTAGGTCCCTTTCGGGAAGAGCTTTTCAAAGGCTACACACGATGGTGTAAACATTACTTTTCCTGGAACGATGCGTAAGAATGGATTGGCATTTCATCTTTGGGGAACTAAAACAAGCGGGGGCATCCGCACAGCACACGTGTGGTTTTCATTTCATTCCTTTCCATTTGGTTTGAAATTTCTAATCATGTACATCTACTGACTTTATTTTAAAAAATTCAAGGGGTCATTTGGACATTGGGGCTATGGACTACTTTTGCTTCCTTTTATTCTTTTATATTTAAAAAAATCTGATTTCTTTCGTTAATGCTAACAACATCAAGCACCATTGTTAGCATGGAGAAGCTGGTAGAACTTGGCTGGGAAGAGTGGGCAGGGATCTGTGACCATCCCTGCTGCTCCAGTCACGATCCTTCTGGCTGCCGGCCTCTCATGAGTCTTTCTATTACCCTGGACAGCCCAGGATGTTCCAGACTGAAGACCCCCCAGGAGAAGCGTCCCTGTCCCCTTTCTCCCCACTGTGCTGTCAACACTAACCATGGTGCCTGCAGCAAAGCTAGGGCTCAACAGGCTGCTGCCAAGTGAACTTGTGGCTGCAGGAGCAAGTGCCCGGATGAGACTGGATGCAAAGTGAAAGGCAGACTGGTAAAAAAGAAGAAAAGGAAGTGGGGAGGGAGGGAAGAAAAAAACCCAAACTGAACTCAACACAGTTAAAGAGCAAGCTCAATGAAACTAACCAGAAGTGGGAAAAGCCCACTTCAGAGTCAAAAATCAGAAGGCCTTTGGGTTTATCTTCTCATAAAGAAAGTACACAAGGCATGTCCCAGAGAAAAGTATTCTGCAAACAAGGTCTACATTTGCCAAATGCCACAGGTTCAGGTTTGGCTAAAGGCTAGGCTCCCAGGTGCCTGAGTCTGGGCTACAGGAGGAGTATGGTGGGAAAGGGTCTCCTTGCTGACTGCAGTGGTTCTACCAGGCACTAAACTAGGAAACACAGGGCCCTTGAGCTCTCGTGGCTGGATGTTTGAGCTGGTTTCTGGAGTCAAGGTCAGCTGAAGGCCAGCAATGGGATTCCAGGGGTGCCCCAGGGCCTAACTACTCCCTACAGTGTCTGCACCTGCCTGCTGGTTCATGAAGCCTCCCACCAACCTAGCACCCCTCCACCTAAGGCTTTGATTCTTGCTTTTTAAAAAGTCAAATGCTCTGGGGAAGGCGAACCCCCAGGGCTCAGCCATGACTAAGACCTTTCAGGGACGGGGGGATCTGAGAGCAGGTTTGGCCAGGGGGGCAGCAGGGGTCGGGAGAAAGGAGAGAAATAAGAAAGGGTCAGGTGCCTGAGTGAGGGGGCACATCACTGAGGGGACAGATGCCAAATAGGATGTCCTCCACTAGGTCGGGGTGCACCAGCTTTGAGAGACCCGGACACAGGACTGCATGTGAAAAAGCAAGCTGTAAGCAATGATTCAGTTTTTGATTTAAAAAAAACTCAAAACTATAGTGCTGAAATATGTACATCTACGTATAGCATGTAGTCCTGCGTTGATAGATATTTACATGAAGACACACAGAGAAAGGCCGGGAAGGATACACAAACTGAGAACAGTGGTTCCCTCTGAGGGAGACATGAGGTTGGGGACTTTCACTTTCTGCTCTATCTGCTTCTGTATCATTCAGTTGTTTTGCCCCAAGAAACTACTGCCAGTACCATTTAAATGTAAAAAAATACCTTTTAGGAATGTATTTAATGCCATTGAACTGCACACTTAGAAATAGTTAAGACAGTAAATGTTGTTTATTTCACCACAATTTAAAAAAAAAAGCTCCAAAACTTTAAAAAGGCCCCTTTCAAAGTCAGAATGGCGACTGCTTTGAGTGGGGTGGGATGGGGGAGCTGGCTATAGACTGGGGAGGGGCTGTGTGTGATGCTAGAAATGTTTTGTGTCTTGACCTGAATTATACACAAGTATAATCATGTCCAAAATCTTCAAGCACTACAACACCTAAGATGACTATACTTTTATGTTCTTTATGTTATTACTCAATTTTTTAAAAAAAGCGTACCCAGAGGATTTTCTATTAAGTCAGATTGTCGTAATGCCCTAAATACAAGGTCAGAGCGAATTAAACAAGTGGGGAGCTAGGTTCAGTGGAGCCGCCAGAGGACGGGACCTGCTCATCAGTGAGCAGTGAGGACGTGGGGGTAGAGCAGGAAGCCCAGCCACGCCCCTCCTGCCCTCAGTGCAGCCGGGATGGGAGTCCCACCGGTACTGTCGGGTACTGTCAGCCCACGCAGACGCCGGCAGAAAGAAAGTTCACACAGGAGTGATGGGGGCACAGAGGAAGGGTGGGAAGCTGTGCCAGCACTGGGAGGGATCGGGGGAGATGAGGAGGGCTTCACAGAGGAGGAGATGGCTGATTTGAGTCTTGAATGTCGACAGGAGTTCACAGGACACTCGGGAAGAAGAGGAGACTACTACGAAGCCAGCTCAGAGCCCCAGCAGGAACCTGTGTGCTCCATGTGCCCGGAAGAGGCTGTCTACGCTTCATTTCTGTTAAGGCCTGGGTCACCTGGAGCTGGTATGCTTGATGACAGCTGCGGTGCCCTCGGACACAACGTGCTTGGCCAGCTCCCCAGGTCGCAGCAGACACACAGCTGCTGGACTTCCCAGGAAGTCAGGGTGGTGGGACTGGGCCAGCTGCTGACACACCACACTCCCAAAGGAGTTCCTGCTGCTCAGGGTCTGGGAGGAAATGTCAGGGTGCCGTGGGTGGGTTTCTCAGCACCTACTCAGGGGTGCAGTGGGGAGGGGGAAAAGTAGTGGCCAGCAAGTGACCGGGAAAGGGGATGTGAGGGCACCAGGCAGACCAACCTGGGAAGAATCTTGGTTGGGAACGGAAGGAGGGAGGAGAGACCGGTGGCCAGAGGGGCAGGTGAGGGAAGGCGAGGTCACGCAGCCCCAGGATTCTGTCTGGATCTGTAGGAGCTGTCCTGACAATCAGGCTAAGACTTCCAAGCTCCCCCAGGCCTAGCCCAGCCACAAGCTGAGGATGCTTCCTCCAACAGCTCTGCTAAGGGATTGGGAAGTAGGAGAAAGGTTTTCTCCTAAGAAAGGAGGCAGGCCACGCTGACTAACAAAAACATGCTCAAAGTGCCCAGAGCAGACCTGGGCCCAAATCTCACACCCACTCACTAACTAAGCAACCCTCACCAAACAAGCTCCAGTTTCCTCATCTGTCAGAACAGAGCTGACAGCAGATGGCTCGCAGGCCTCGAATGAGATCCTGGAGGCAAAATGCCCGGCACCAAGGGGCACTGGAGAAATCTTTACTTACCTGCAAGGCCCTGGCAAACAGATCACTAGGGTGGAAGAGATGGCAGGGGAGGGGCTGACACTTAAAAAACAATCGAATTCTTTGTTTTAAACTTGACTTCCAAGCTCCTAGCAACTTGCCGTTTGCTGGTCTTCTGGTTTGGTACTGGGCTAGACTCAGCCTCCCTGAGATGCCACTGGGACCCTGGCCAACCTTCCCCATCTCTAGCCCTGGGGCTGGGATTGACAAGATGTAGAGCACAAGCCAGGGTGGGATCCACGGGCCCAGGGCCACCTCCCCAACCCCAGATCTACTGCTCCCTACCTTCCTGTCTACGGGCCTCAGTTTCCACACCCATCAGTGGACATCACATTAGCATCTCCTTCACAGGCTGCGGAGAGTGCAAGAGACGGCACACTCTCCTATTACTCTTTCCAGGTAGCAACAGCCATCCTTAATACTCAGCGAGTACTTGAAATGTGCCCAGCACTGCTCTGAGCACTTGGCATTGTCTCACTTTATCCTCCAGCTAACCGTATAGGGAAGCAGCTACACAGGCATGGCGCTTGCCCAAGGTCACCCATTAGTGAGAGGCAGAGCTAGGACTCGAACCCAGGAAGAGTCTGGCTCCAGTGCCCACATGCATAACCATTCTGCTAAACAGCCCAAATACCATTCTCTTCCCTAAGCACTTTCTGCATCTCCCAGTGTTGGGCCAGCTCCCTCAACGATTGATATAAAGACAAAGCCAGGTCCACGTCACACTAATCAAAGAAGCAGGCAGCTCTGTGATAAAAGCTCAGTGACAGTTTTCACACATCACTCATGAGGTGGCCCTCTGACCTGACAATGATATGGCCATCAACAACATGTAATCATTTCACATTTTTATCTCAGATACACAGAGATCAGAAATCACAGAGGCTGGGCTCACACCAACCATCACCAACGGCACTGCAGCATGTGGCTTTGCAACTGGCTGCCAAGGGGAAACAGTGGTAAGTGTAGCGGAGGGGCCTGCTCTCATCTCTGAACCGAGTGATCTGTAAGCAAACAGCAGATGGAATCGACTCCGGGGTGACGTACAGGTGCGCGTGTTACTTGCCAAACTGAGTCGCGTGGGGCTGCTGAAAGCAACGCCCAAACAAACACGCATCCAGAATGCACAACTGCAACCACATCAGTGAGGAGATCTGATAACGCTGCCAAATTTAATGCAGAAAATAAAAGCTATCGACTGGGGAACATGAAGAGAGGTAACAGGCCACTTCTGTTAACAAGAAAAACATGGCATTCTTCTCCACGAATTGCCAGTTACCAGGCAGCACTGCAGTTGCAGAGGCACAGACCAGGGAAACGCCCGTTCATCTGGAATCCGAATGGACTCAGGGCTCACAGGCTCCACCGTCACATGCTCAGACTTTGACGCTGAGACGAGCAGCTGGTACCATCATGATGGTCTCGCTAGGTCTGTGGGCCCCAGCCTCGTCTCCCTGGTCTTCTGCACCCCAAGTCATCTTCTCTGTCCCCTTCCATGCCTAGCACCGTGTCTGCCACTGTCTCTGGCATCCAGTCAAGAGCCAATAAATACTTGTGGGAAGAATTAATCGAAAGATCCTCGTGAGCATGGAACAGGCCTCTTCAATTCTACAAAATGAAGTATCTCCCTCATTAAACAACGACATACCAAGAACTTATTTGGTATTTCTTTAGGGAGAGCATTTTATTAAATTTTGTTCTCTCAAAAAAGATAATGAACTTGAACTATGAAATACTGGTGATTCTCAGTTACCCAAAACCGTCAGTCCAGAATGCTATACCCTTCGACATCTCATGCTAAACTGGAAGTGACCATCATTGCAGATGGTGACAAGAGGGCATGGAATAGGAACTCTCTAGGGAAACCCCTACCTGCCAGTCACCTCCTGGGATGAGAGCTGTAGTGTCCTCAGCATGAGTGACTCCCCCCACCACTACCATCCCCCACCACTACCACCATCACCGCCAGGGGGACAGTTTTTACTTTATAGAAGATGAACACAATTGCTTGTCTCATTTCATGGTCTTAACAACCCAGAGAGTGAGGTAGTGTTATCGTCACATGCTCCCCATGAGGAAGCCAAGGCTCCCAGATCATTCCACTGGGACTGCAGGTGTCCAGCCCCAAACCCCACACTGTTAAATCTGCTGGAGTGCCCAGAAAGGGCAGGGGTCCTCGAGAGTGAGTGGAGGGGCCCCCTGCTCCATGTGTGGCCCCCCAGCATCCCATCAGACAAAGCACCCCCGAGCAAAACCAGGTTTCCTGGTTCGAGGACTTTGACACGGACCAAGACTGGCTTTCCAAGGCTCATTGGAGATACAGAGCTTGCTTCCTGAATGAAGACTGCCTGGTGACAGAGCAAGACCTGGTCTCTTAAAAAAAAAAAAATCGCAAGTGCCCAAAGAAGCCAGTCTGGTCACGAAAACAACATGCCACACATGGACACCAGAAGTGGTGGGTATCTCAATTTGTCTGTCCCCATCCTCCATTTCCTGATTTTGGCTGAAACCTGGAAGAAGTCAGCAATGGCATGATGTAGCTAGGGGAGGTCCCCATCAGCATGAGAATGTCATTCCACCCTCACACTGCAGTGCCATCTCCAGCCTAGTGGCTGCCCAGAGCCCATTCTGTGTCAGGGCAGATACAGAAAAGCTAGCCAGGGTCTGAATCATGAACCTTCCACCCCCTCAACCCCCACCTCCATCTGCCCACTCTGCCCGCTCCATCTTGCCCTGTTGGCTCCTCCAGGATGTGGTGATGTGTAAGGCCTCTGGCCCCACTCTGGCTGGCCCAGTACCAGAACCCCTGGCCTGGGTCCTAGTTGCCTGCAGGCCTGGCAGAGGCTGCTTCCTCCTCGAGGCTCAACACTATGGGACCCCCTGAGCTCCCAGAGATGGGGAGAGGCAACTGTTTCTAAGACAATAATGCCCTCCATGATGCTAGAACGTGTTGCACCCTGGATTTAGATCCTGTCAAATCCTCTTAAACGTGAACCAGAGCTGCCACACTCAATACTTCTGCAGGTGAGAATGGTGCCTCAGAGCTGTGATTCCACTGAGGGACTGGGGGAGAGGCCACAGTGGCCACACCAAAAGGGAGAATACACACTCAGTTCTAATTCTCTTATGGAAATGTTTGCAACTGGGTCAATTAAAGCCCTTGTTTTATAGAAGTCTACTCACAATCAACGTTCTCCCAGAAGCCTATTGGCACTTTCAGGAAGAAGAACATATGAGCCTCAGAACCAGCACTGCCTAGCTGGGGGTCACAAGTACAGTCAGGGTCACTAAAAGACTGGGGAACTCTAACCCTGGCCCGAAGGGGTGCTATCCTGTCTGACGGGAGTCTCAGCACATGGGAGACTCAGCTGCCGTTGGCCGTACGCCCGGGTTGGAAAGAAAGCCCAGCAGCAGCGACAAGGGGACCCAAGCCAGTTATTAGTGCTCTGAATCTGCAAACACACAACTCAGAGAAGCAAGGCTGCTACTTTCTTAGCCGCTGGCTCCAGACACCACATCCTGGAGGAGTATTCTGCTAAGCAGAGGGTCCAACTGCTAGAAATGACAGGTGTCGTGTGGAGAACTGGTGGCTAGCATTGTAGATGTGCACTCACTCTTCTAGATCCCCAGAGAATCATCTGGAGACCATCCCAACTGCCTACACTGGTGCTGATAGAGAGATGGTCGATGTCCTTGTTTGGGGACAAACAAGCCTATTCTGCCCCAGAATCCTCAGACCCTGAATTCACAGCTAACTGACCATGTGAATGCACATTAGCAGTTAAGTATTTGCACTTTCCAGAGATTGAATCTGGGCCCAGCTGAGTGGAGAGCACAAACGCACACATGCTAGGCTAAGCCTGTCACTCAATGGCAATGGTTAATATCAGTGCTGTCTTCATCATCATTGTCATTGCCAACACTTCTCCCACCCAGGCCTTGGTGTCTGCTCAGAAGGCACCTCCAGAGGCTGCACAGTGTGTGCTTCCAGGTTCGTCCGTCCAGACACTGCTCCCCAGCCCAGGGAGGGAGGGAGGTCCCAGGTAGGAGGTGAGAGGCCATTGTGCAGCCTCAGGAACGAAGATTACTATAATGATAACATCTAATATTTACACACTCGATGTGTGCTGGGCTTTGGAATAAGCACTTTACACAGCATTTAATCCTTGCCACAAACCCATGTTTGTAATTCTCATGACAGAGGTGAGAAACTGAGGCACAGAGGGGTGGAATAACTTGCCCTGGGGACCCCCGTAAAATAAGGAGGATTCCGGGAGCGCCGGCAGTCTGGCTGCAGTGTCCACTCCACCGGGCTGCCTCTGGAGGTGGCACGCGGAGCAGCACGGAAAGCAGCCCGCTCCAAGGCCCCACACCCTGCCTCTGAGGCCAAGAGCGGGTGGCATGCCAGGGGCAGGCTCGCCAGCGATTTCTGCCCTGAGAGTCATCACGAGAACGTCACGAGAGCCCTGTGACTGCCCCCACTTCACCCACTGAGTCACTCTCTCCTTCACCGAGCACTTCCTGAGCATCTCTGGCAAGCCCCACGATGGCACAGGGCAGGCAGGCGTCCCTGAGACACGGTCCCCTGTCCTCACAGGGGTGGGAAGTGCCTGTGAGGGCAGGGTCACATGTTTCCTGTGCACCACCGTGTCTCTAATCTCTCAGCACGAGTACCTGACAGAGGTCTACTAAAGGAATGGATGAATGAATACAAAAACCAAGGAAACTATTCCACAGAAACCCAGGAGGGAAAAAACCCATTTTAGAAAAAGTACCTACAGGTAATGATGCACATCCCAAATTCTGACCTGTATGTTCATTCTGCAAAAACAATGGGATGTTGGTAGTTTCAGAATTAGCATTCTCCAACTCTATTTCCCCAGACAAGCAACGCTATCTGCTCTGCATTAGAATCATGGCAAGAATTATCCCTTAGCAGGAACCATATCATTTCAATGCACAGATGAATTTCAATCAGACATTCATCTAACCATGCTGATGTGTTTTCCATTTAACCCTAAATTATAGTCCTTTCAAATAACTGTGAGCTCCCCTCTGCTTCTTTCTCTTCAATTTTGGTTTGGTTTTGTGAAAGGTCTGCTGGTAAAAATGAAGCAATACCAGTAACGTATCTACAAATTACGGGAAGGAGAAAGTAGGTTAAAAAAGACCAAGAAACTTAAAACAAGTATGAACAAACCACATCCGAGTTGGGCAGGAAACAATAGGAGACTGTTCTCACTCACAGGGAAGGAAGGTAAATCTCACCAGGACTATTGTCAAACAAGTCGCAGACAAGATTCACCTCGAGCTCTTCCTGAATCTCAACTGTAGTCATCAAAATACAACTGACTTCGATTTGGCCCCCGGAGAAAGGCAATAACCAGAAGTCGAAAGCTCACACTTGCTCGTGGGCTGGCAATTCGCTCGCACTAGAGTCTCGTTTCCAATTCAGGCAGCCACTACAGTCAGCAGTGTGTTCCAAAGGCAGCATGTGTCTCTCACAATGGAGGTGGGACCTTTGTCCCAACAAGAGGCCATTGGAGGGAAGAACAGATCTCCTGAACACCCCCTCTGACTAGACAGTTCAACTAAAGTGGATATCTTAAGCTGAGAGGTCGCCAGTAACCTTCTGCAATTTGCTTTTGCTCAAACTGAAAACCCCAGGTATCTATGTCAATATCCTGCTTGTGATATTGTACCTAGAGTTTTGCAAAATGTTACCATTGGGGGGAACTGGGGAAGGTCTCTATTGTTTCTTACATCGGCATGCAAATCTATAACTTTTTCAGTAAAAAAATTCAATTAAAAAAAAACTGCATCTTGATGGATAAGTGGATAAAGAAAATGTGGTGTATACACACAACAGAATACCATTCAGCCTTAAAGGAGAGGGAAGTTTTTTTGTTTTGGTTTTGTTTTTTTGTTTTTTTTTTGAGACAGAGTCTTGCTCTCTTGCCCGGTCTAGAGTGCCGTGGCGTCAGCGCAGCTCACAGCAACCTCAAACTCCTGGGCTCAAGGGATCCTCCTGTCTCAGCCTTCTGAATAGCTGGGAATACAGGCATGCGCCACCATGCCCAGCTAATTTTTTCTATATAGATTTTTAGTTGTCCATATAATTTCTTTCTATTTTTAGTAGAGACGGGGTCTTGCTCTTACTCAGGCTGGTCTAGAACTCCTGACCTCGAGCAATCCTCCTGCCTTGGCCTCCCAGAGTGCTAGGATTACAGGAGTGAGCCACCGTGCCTGGCCGAGAGGGAAGTTTTGACATATGCCACAACATGGATGAGCCTTGAGGAAATTATGTTAATTGAAATGAACCAGTGACAGAAGGACAAATACCTTATCATTATACTTATATGAGGTATCTGAAACTGTTAAACTCATGCAGAGAGCAGAATGGTGATCGCAGAGACTGAGAGAGCGGGGTTGTTGTTCAAGGGGCAAAAAGTTTCAGTTACGCAAGTGGCTCCGTGGCACAGTGGATAGTGAATTGGAACTTCTAAAGTTTCAGTTACGCAAGATGCATGAGTTCTAGAGATCTGCTCGACAGCCCTGTGCCTACAACAACACACTACACAGGTAAAAATGTGTTGAGGGTAGATCTCCATTAGTGTACTCACCACAATTTAAAGAACGCTGCAAACCCCAGAACCCCAGCGATCTCTGCATCTATCTCTTAGGGCACCGAGTCTAACTTCAGCACTGCCCTGGGTGTCTTACAGGAAAAGAATCTGTGCTGAAGCCCTAGCAGTTGTCCTGGGGTCTGGAAATCATGTGGAAAAAAAAAAAAAAAAAAAGAGTTCAAAGGGACCCAGTACCTCTCAAATAGTTCTTAACATAAATGCCATGTCTGTCAGCGGTGCACTGGGTGGGGACAGGGCAAATTTAATGGTAAACATGTGCCTCAGATGGGGGCGGCCTCTGCAATGCACCCTGTAGAAATACATGCATAAAGCGGACCAGATCTTCTGACTGTTCAAGAGATTCCAGAAATCTGGACTTTACTTTCTAAATTTTAATGTTGGTAATTCATAAAATTGTCTTTTAAACACGGTGAAGAACAAACCAAACAGATCTAGCTAGGGCCAGTTTGTGACCTGCTGGGCACTTGAGATATATTTTCTCCCCATCCTCCCAGCAGCCCTCCAGTGGAAGGCCTGCCCTCCCTGTATTTTAAATGGGGAGAAACAACGCGCCCAAGGGCACCCAGCTGGTTCTGCTGACTCAGCATTCCGTTACTTAACATTCATTTAGCAAATGCTCAGTTAAGAAAGTTGCAGAGAAGTATCTCCAGCTCCATAAACACTGAGTCAGCTGCACATTTTCCAGACCATGTGTTGTCACGAGATGGACCACCAGGAGAGTCTTTGTGTTCAACAAGTCACCCCTGTCACCTCCAGGTTAAATCTCCTCAGCAAACACTTCTTCCCTTGAGAGCACTTGAGCTAGAACATTGATTTGCATATTTGATCCACGTCTGTCTCTCCACTGGTCTCTAAAGCTCCAACATGACAGAGACTATTTATGATTTTGTATATCCTCAGAACTAGCATGATGCCTGGCCCAAAGAAAAAGTTCAATATACACTTGGTTCAATGAAATCAAGAAAGGGATAGGCCAGACAGGGGCCATGAAAAGGGCCCATTCAATTCCACTGAACTAACGCCACCACCACCAAGGACAAAGTTTCTGGGAACCTTTTCAGAGGCTCTCATGCTCCCTTGAATAGCAAAATGGCCTAGCCAGACCACTGTACACCCAAAATCCAGAAGGGCAGGGCCTCTTGTGATTGTGCTCCCCAGGGTCACATCCCACCTGCTTGTCCAGGGATGGCAGCAGTGTCTACCGCACTAGGGTGAGCCGGCCCTTTTACCAGCGCGGCTACGGCCTGAGCACCCAGCTGCAGAGATGGCCCCTTCTGAAACAGCCTTTGCACAAGGCACACTGTGCTCATCTCTGACACGTATGCCAAGCCCATGCTGCAGCCAATACGATGACAGGCAAGATATAAGGAGCTTAGAGTGGGTAAGACCTCTGAAAGAGAACCAGCCACAAGGGCCTTCTGGGCTGTGGGTATGGTAAGGGCACAGGTGCGGAGGCAGAAACACAGGGCATGCTGGGGGAAAAGTGAGTTGCACCAGACCTAAGCAGCCTGGAGCTCAGGATGGCAGGAGGGATGACAGCAAAGACGTACAGGAGCAAGCTGGGAAAGCCTCGGGGGAAGGCACAGCACTGGCCATCAAGTGCTTTCCTTCAACAGTGTACAAAATGCAACTCCAAGGCTCCTACAGACCACAAACATGCTCCATTTAGTCCAAAGTTTGCCGATAATTTAAAACTAGAGAGATTATAGATAAAAATGCAGATTTCCAGCTTCTCTGGAAACATGAAAATATTTGGCGATACTACATCCATATGCCTAAATAATGACTGCAGGCTGGAGTGAAACAGCAACTGTTCACACAGGAAGAACACGATCCAAAATTTGCCGCAGTCCCCCACTCCCTCCTGCTCTCGCCCCGAACCTGCATCATTCATAGATGTTCACTGCCCAACCTCTGCAGAGATTGGTGCCTTGGACAAGGCATTCTCTCATTCTGTTCCAATAACACTGTCTCACAGACACGCAATCTGAGGCTCAGAGTGGTGCAATTCCATGCTTAATAACATACCACCAACCAAATTCACTGTTAGTACCTGACCCCAGATTTTCCCAGGTATGCATTTCAAGACTGTTTAGGTTCCTTGAATCTCAGACCAGCTGACGCATCATCATTCTGTATAGGTAGAATGTTAGTTTCTGATTTTAGAGAAACTCAAAGCAATGGCTTCTCATCAAGGTCGGAAAACAGTCTCAAAGCTAATGACTTACGGAACTTCTCTGAACATCCTGTTCAGTCTTAGCGTACATCTCAGACAGATCACCATTCAGAATGACTTCAGCTAACGAGTTCACCAGCGGTGCATGGTGTATAATTAGGAAGACCTGGTGAAAGAGAAGAAATGGGATTTGCATTCAAGGGTGCAGTCTTTCAACCTCTTCCTTTCCTGATCAGAAACAACCAGGCTGGGCTATATAAGGCCCACATTAAGCAGCAATTTCTGTGATGCAAAATGCAAAGAATGGGTCCTATTTAGCAGAAGTCAGTTACATTCTTCTTCTAAGACTGGCCTCCCCTTCAGACTGTTGCCTATTTGGCTGACTGCTCTTCCTCAGAAGGAAGTGCATTAATGCAAGACTGTCCCTTGTGGCTGGGTGAAGCCAAATCTGGCTGAAGTGGAGCAACGTGGGAAAGGAAAAGCCAAACCAGCACACTCTTTCCTTTCCACAGGCATTTTAGTGTCAAATTCGGTTACGATAAGACTAGAAGGCATTGCCCCAATACTTTAGCTATATAGGAAGAGGAGCTGGTGAGTTTTGTGCCAATCAAGGACTTGGCAAAGGATCAGCTATATAGAGATTCCATCATTGGGAGGAGCTCCGACCCAGGCAGTGGGCTTGAGCACAGTGGGATTCCATGGCAGCGTTGGTAAGTGTGGAAATTGGGGATGGGGCGGGGGAAGAAAAGCCACATGAGCCAAAAGCAGACCCGTCGTGCCAGGATGCAAAGTCAGGGCTCTGCGCTGTCCAAGCTGGCCCTGCCACCCCACCCTGTTGCCCAGTGTTCAGAGGAGCAGCTTTAAGAAGCAGGGTATTCAAACCTGCCTGGCAAAGCTGGCCTAGACACACCTGCTATTTTGTTTTAAAATGTAAAGGCAACGGGGTGTAGCACAGTGTGAGGTGTACCTACCATCTGTATATGAAAGGAGTATGTGTGCATGTATTTGTTTGTTTATATCTGCACAGAACAGGGTTTCTCAACCCTGGCACGACTGACGCTCGGGGCTATGAACCTGTGTTGCGGGAGGCTGTCCTGTACACTGCAGGCTGGCCAGCAGCATCCCTGACCCTCACCCACTAGATGCCAGCAGCACCCCCTCCCTCAGTCATGACGACTAAATACATCTCCGGACCTTGCCAGATATCCCCTGCGGTGGCGCGGAGAAGAATCACCCCCAGTTGGAAGCCCCTGGCAGAGATGTCTCTGGAAGGACATATGAGAACCTGTACCTCTGGGGATAGAAATCAGGAGACCAAACAAAACTAGAAAAGAAACCTAGTTGTTACCTGTGTGAACTGTTTAACTTTAAAAACTTTTTTTATTAAAAAATAAATATTGTTTAAAAAAAAAAAAGTACAGGCAGAAATTAACACGGGCTGCCTCAGGGGAATGAGGCTGGGTGCCCAGGGGAAGAAGGGTAAGAGAGAGACTTTTTCCCATGTCATGTTTTATACTGTTTGGACAGGGGTAATATACTATTCAAACAAATAAATACAATTCAAATTAAATGAAAGGTGCAGGCAGAATAGCCAAATATGGCACCTACCTGAAAAAAAAGTGCATCTGTTTTTAAAATACCAGGGAGACCTTTGCTATCATAGAGACTGTGTAGCATGATCCAATGAGTTAACCCACGTCCAGGATCGTGGCAGGCACCCAAATGTCAGCGATGATGATGAGGATGATGTTAATGATTTTTCTCACCTCATCATGCCCGAATCACTGCCACATTTCACCAAGCAAAACCCCAATCACTGAGTTCATTCATCCCGTAAATATCTACTATGCACCTTGTATGAACGCAGCCTTAACTGATCACTTATGCGTCCTTCACTCAGTCCACAAACTCTCACTGAGCACCTGTCGCCCTTGATAAAAGCCAACCAATTCCTGCCTGTGGACACACACAGTGCTCATTTTCCTGGCTCTGAACTGGGACAAGGGGGAGGGCGGGTCACTACAGGGCACGTGGAAGTGGGGACACCAGACTCAAAGAGCTGGGTCAGCTGCCCGCACCAGGCTCTCACTGTGAGCAACGCTAGTTTTAGGAGGACAGTACCCTCGGTTACACTAAATCAATGTCATCACTGTGAATTTTCACGGTTTGGGAGCTGGGCTTGTAAAATAACTTGAAAGACTGCGTTGATTTCATAGTGATGTAGGGACTTTCAGGACATGGGATTTATACCCGACTTTAGGTTTCACACATCTAGGTCACAATATAACTAAGTTAAGTGAAAATATGCAGGGGGAGGAAGGATTCAAGATTTTCTATCTTTAAAAGGGACCTTTACTCAAGTTTGAGGAATGCCAAATTATAAGCTATACTTTTTGTGAGATAGTGAAACAAGTAATTATGTGCCTGGGCTATTGGTCCTTCAAGACGAAAACAGGAGAAGAAGTTCTCAGAGAAAAGGCATAACCCCTCTCCATGAGAGCACCAGCCGTGAAGGTTTGGCAGCCGCGCCCCGCGGAGCGGACCCTGCCTGTGCAATGCTCCCACAGCTGAAGCGTCCTGAGGATGCTTTCTTTCCACGTGACTCCTGGGGCTGAGCAACTGGCCTGCTCAGGTCCTGCCAGACTCCCAGAATCCCAAGCAGGAGATGCTGGCAGACTCGTAAGGAGGCAGCAGAAAGCCGTGCCAGGAGAGGCTGGAGTTTGTACTGCGCCCCGCTGCACAGAGGGGCATTCAGAGTCGGCTCAGTGCACAACTCTGAGCAAACAAGAGCCCCCAGAACAAGACTCCAGGATGTGAACAGTGGTCAGGCCACGTCAGCCTCGGCCAACCCACTGGCAGGAGGCGGCCTCTGCATCTCTTCTCAGGCCAACGGGAGACAATCCTGCCCCAAACTTGAAGCAGCTGGGGATTAAGTCAGAAGGACAGTCTCTCATCAAAGCAAATAAATACCTGTGCCACTGCAGAAGTGGGAACAGAGCTCTGGTCAAATGCTTGACTACTTGACAGTCTAATGAGATGGCCTGAGAGTCTGGACTGCTTGTAATAA
The DNA here is from genome assembly GCF_041146395.1 of Eulemur rufifrons. Lineage (NCBI taxonomy): Eukaryota > Metazoa > Chordata > Mammalia > Primates > Lemuridae > Eulemur > Eulemur rufifrons. The sequence goes on from NC_090996.1 coordinate 28,845,082, forward strand.
AAATATTTGTAAAGTTATGTAACTGGGTCACCATGGAGTTTTTCCCTTCTTGTAAATATTACATAATTATAAGAAGGAAACACACTTGTTTAAGGAGGAGAGGCAGACAAATCGGCTCAAGACACAAATCTGGGAGCTGTGGCAGCTATAAGAGATCTTCCAGAAGGTAATCTGGGAAACAGAACCACGACAAAATCCTTTAAAAATAGCCCCATTACAGGAAGTTTGTCAAACCAAGGATGCTGTGTGTATATACGCTACAGGCCCTGCATTTTGGGGGTTATTTCAAAGTACGGTGAATCAGAGCCGTGCAGCCCACATTTCCAGGGTATTCAGAGCCTTCTTCTGTTGTTTTGGAAAGGCCTCATGGTAAAAATCAACTCCACAAGTGCCAGGTTTAATTTATTTTACATTTCTCTTTAAATTTCCATCCCCTACCATAAAGAAGATATTAACATACACCACCTCTACTGAGTGTCTTCTCAAAAATAGAACACCCCTTTCTTTTCATTGTATCTCAAGATGGGGGACACAGAGAGAGAAGATGTGGCAATGGGGCCTAGGGAGTTTCTGTATGGCAGCAGCATTCCCAGGGACCCCAAATGTGATGGGGACACAGATGAATGACCAAACATACCTGTGACAGAAGATAGAGGGACACCGGCAGGCTGATTTTCGGTCGTTCTCCTCCCTAGTAAAGGTCGGGGGCAGGAGGAGAGAGAGGTCCAGGTCACACAAGTGAGCACCACAAAACATACGACGCCAAAAGCCATCTGTTTGAACAAGAGGCACCCTGTCCCTCTGACGTCCTCCATGGCCCTCAGGCTGCCCCTCCCTGGTGCTAGTCAAAAGTCTGAATCCCACTCAACACTGTTGCAATGCCTCTATGTTTTCCACCTGAGGAATCTTTCACCATTAGTCACAGATTACAGGGTAACTCAATAGAACGTGCTCCTCAAGTTACCAAGAACGTTCATTTCCCCCAGGTGGGGCAACAAAAGCCCCAGCAGGAGAGGCCCCCCAGGACTGTTCTCAGGAAGGCATTTTCAAAACACAGGGGAGGGGGACTCTGGGGCACTCTGGCCTTGAAAAAGCCCCTTGTTTGTACCGAGTTTCAAGATGCTCCACCTCACACCAACCCTACGAGGGAGGGATCTTCAGGACTCTCATTTTGCAGCCAACGAAACAGGCTCAGGGAGGTTAACCACCTTGTCCAAGGTCACAGGATTAGGAAAGGGAAGAGGCAGAATTTGAACCCCGGTCTGAAATCAACTCCCATGCTTTGTCAATGCCTCCCAGAGCCGCCTCTGCTTGAGCCAATGACAGTTGCAATCTTCTTTTATTCACTTATTTGTAGTGAGAATCGTCATGTTCCATCTCCCACAAGAAAACTACATCCCCTTGGGACACCTGTGCAGGGTGACCAGCTGGCTCTGTCCTGCCTCCTGCTGGGGCCTCTGCTATCCTTGTCTTGGCCTCTTAACTCCAGAGGGACTGGACAGAGCGAGTCCTCCCCTCCCTGAAGCAGGGCTGCCCTTCAAGATGCCCCTGCAGCTCAGAATCCTGAGGGGCAGGTCAAGCGTGCAGATCCCCGGTCCCGGCCCAGACCAGTGTCCTTTGAAAGGAATCTCCCTCAGGCTCAAAACCTTGGTCCCTTGCAAAGCTCAGCCCCATTCAAGGTGGCTGTTCTTTCCCACCTTTGAAGACAGCCTGCAGCCAGCAGGAGTAACGGGGCCAGGCCCCACGGACGCACCTTGTCCTGGTTCTCCAGTGAGTACACGTACAGGGGCAGGAAGAGCCTGTTAAGCAGGTGGTCCGTGAGCACATCGTTGAGGAACTCACAGTTGATGATCAGGATGTCATTGAGATAATGCAGGTGGTCCAGGTGCTCAGCCACCAGATCACTCAGTTTCCCCCGATTCCGGTGCCTGCCGAGAGAAACCACCACCTCAGCCTGGAGGTTGAAGCTTGGAGTCTTTGGGCCTAAAATCAGTGGCCTGAAACTTAGGTCACTGGGCATTCACTCATACAACCAATATTTGAGCTGGTCTCAAGAGACACCTATCCTGGCCCCTGCTGGGGAAATATACAAAGGGAAATGGACAGGTCTGCTGCAATCAATTTTAGGGGACTGCCAGGGTCCCCCCTGCCTGCTGGGGGTCTCAGTACCACCCCTCCCACCACCACAACCTCCCCAAAATGGGATAAACAAAGCAGAAATCAGCTAAGCTCTTACAGCAAACTACTGCACAAGAAGCCACTAGCCAGTGTGGCAAGATGCCCCTGGCTCCCCAGATAAGCAGTATTAATGGAGCAATAAATCCTTGATAATTAAAATGCTCCAGAGGAGTTCTGAAGAGAAAGGCAGGCCTCAGCAGCCATGTCCCCACAACAATATGCGGGACATAGAGCAAGGACACAACATCGCTCGCCAGGCCCCTGCCCTGGACATCTCTGTCTCCATGCAGTTAGCTACAGGCACGCTGGGTGGGTCTCTTGGGTGGACTCACACTTTCACCACCCCCAAAGCAGTATCTGTTGCAAAGAGCAATCTAGCTAGGGCAGGACATTTTGTTTGTATTGTTATTATTACCCAAGTAATAGACTGTCATTTTAGAAAACAGAAAATTAAAGAAAAAAATAAAATCAAAAAGAAACCAAAGTCTCCTATAATCCCACCACTAACAGATACTCACTACTAACATTTTGGGTCTTGGCCGGGCGCGGTGGCTCACACCTGTAATCCTAGCACTCTGGGAGGCCGAGGCGGGAGGATCGCTCCAGGTCAGGAGTTCGAGACCAGCCTGAGCAAGAGCGAGACCCCCGTCTCTACTAAAAATATAGAAAGAAATTATTTGGACAGCTAAAAATATATATAGAAAAAAATTAGCCGGGCATGGTGGCACATGCCTGTAGTCCCAGCTACTCGGGAGGCTGAGGCAGGAGGATTGCCTGAGCCTAGGAGTTTGAGGTTGCTGTGAGCTAGGCTGACGCCACGGCACTCTAGCCCAGGCAACAGAGTGAGACTCTGTCTCAAAAAAAAAAAAAAAAAACATTTTGGGTCTTATGACTCTACAGTCTGTTTTTTCCACATTTTTACCTCTTTCTATAGTCACCTCTAAAATACAAGTGTCACCTATCTAGACATCTAACCATATATGCTTTTAAATAAAAAGTAAAAACAGGATCAATTTTGCTTCTTTTACATAATTTTGGATAATTATTTCTTTTGTGCTTTAATAAGATATTTAGTATTTATAGCAAACACATGTTGTAACGCCTAACAGCATAATGAGCACCTATGAAACCACCATGCACCTGAGACCTAGAACATTTAGACACCATGTTTTGCACTTCTTCTCCACTTAAGGAGATACTTTGGAAAATTTTCTTTATTGGGATATTTCATGCACCTCATTTTTCAATACTTTAGATTTAAAAATATCAAAGTAATGCATGCAAATGGGTTCAAAACTCAAGATAGTATTGATAAGCTAATAATAAAAAGTAGCAGCTCCTGGCTCAGCTTTCTCTACTTCTATCCACTCTCCAGAGGAGGCAGATAACACTTTTAGTTGTTTCTGCAGATAATCCCTCCCCTATTTCTGTAAAATCTGCATGGACTTCTATTTTCCAATTGAGTCATTTTGGATATTATCTATTGAACTCCTGTTACAACAGAACTCTTTGAGTTCCCTCTGCCCCTTCCCCTCCATGGTAATTGGGATTGGTATTCTCATAACGTTTACTGCAGAGCCAAATAGAGGACTATGATTTGATTTCCTTCCTTGTATAACTTTGTTCTTTCTGGAGGGAAGTGCCTCCTTATGTCTCACGTCCATGACTCTTCATGCCCATAAGGGTTCTTATTTTCCCAAATGCTCAGTCAGATTTGCCATCAGTCTACCCTTGCTTCTTTCCCAATATCAGATCAAATATTCTATGTGTCTAGCTCCCCTCCCCCTAGGAGACCTCATTCCTGGATCTCTTTAGTGTCCTGACCTTATCAAAGTTTACCTCTCACCACGCCTCGGCAAAGTGCCACTCTGGGACAGTGGCTCTCAACTGAGGGTGATTTTGCCTTAAAGGGGAGATTTGGCAACATATGGAGACATTTATGGTTGTCACGACTGGGGAAGGGGTGCTACTGTCATCTAGTGGGCAGAGGACAGGGATACTGCTAAACAACCTACTGTGCACAGGACAGCGTCCACAACAACAGTACCCAGTTCAAAAAGTCAGTAGTGCCAAAGTAGAAAAATCCTGTTCTGGAACTTTCACTTACCACTCTAAGGACAAAAATCACCATCGCAATCTCTTTTTTTAAACAGACTTATTGAAATTTAAATTCATATACCATAAAATTCACCCTTTAAAATATGCGATTTAATGGTTTTTAGTATTCATAGCTACCTAACCATCACCACAGTAAATTTTGGAACATTTTTATACTCCCTGCAAAAAGCCCTACATTCACTTGCAGTCGCTTCTTATTTCCCCCACAACACTGCCCTCCTCCCCCAGGCCTAGGAAACCACTGACCTACTCTGTCTCCATAGGTTCGCCTATTCTGGGCATTTCACATGATACGTGGTCCTCATGCCTGGCTTCTTTCATCAAGTAAAACATGTTTGAGGTTCACCCACATCAGAGCACGTGACAGTGTTTCATTCCTTTTTATCGCCAAATACTATTCCATTGTACAAATACACCACATTTTAATTATTCACTCATCAGTTGGCGGAGCACCTTCATCTTGTGACCAGCTGCTGAGCAACCCCATCTCTGGGTACACTGAATTTATTGACCCTCTCCCCTCTGGGAGGCATTTGAGTTGTTTCCAACTTCCCACTGTTATAAACAGGTGGGTAGAACCTTTTATAGGATGGGAGTCCATGCTCTGCCTACACATAGTTAGGTAAGTGCTGTTCTTATGCCTATCTGTCCTCAGGGAAAACTGAAGTCCCCTCAACCACCTGCCTACCTACTGAGCAACCCAGGGGCATCACTTACTCCTCATCCGTCTGCACACAGTTATCAAGCTCGATCACGTGACTCCCGATGAACCAGACCAAATTGGAGAAGTAAGGGACAGCCGTTTTATCTCTGATATAGTGCAGCATGGCCTGATTATCCACTGAGAAAATTCACAAAAGAAAAGGAAAAAAAGTCAAGCTACCAAAAATAACTTGGAAGACATTTTAACAAAACAAAACAAAACAACCACAATGAAAAAGCCCTCTGCTATAATCTGAAATTGTCTTTCCTGGAAGTACTTGAAAATGTTTATCTTATTCATAAAACTAGACACATCAAGGCAGTTCTTATGTTATTTTTATAATTAATAAAATAAATTGCTTGGGCTAAACATTAACAGTGCGTTGGAGAGCCCACTTAGCAGCAGTAGATTGAACTAGACTACCACTCTCAAGCAAGTTTCCTGTATTTACATGTAAGGATAAGCTAAGAAAGCGGAAAACCAGAGGTTAATAACTTACATGACACTGGAATAAGGAACACAGGAATCGTCATTGAAGGAAAGGCAAAAAACAGACAACAGTTAACAGGTTAGGAACTGGGAAGGCGAGGCAGCTGCTCAGGGGACAGAGAGCGAGGGCCAGAGGCATCTAAACCGAAAGATACAGGTTACAAGAGAACAAGAGCAAACAGCGTGCAGGAGGCAGTGAAACCAACTGCGGCTTGGACCAGGGTCGCAAACTGAGAAGCCTGCCAGGTCAGCTGGTGGCCCAATGGGCGAAGCCGGCAGGTCCAGCGTGTGACCTGGGGCGCCTAGGCCTCAACCCCAATGGAGGTGGCTGCTTCTCTGTCAGCTGACCCTTGCCCTATAAGACTACAGGCCCAGAAGAGCCAAATTTACCTCTTCAAGTCAGAAATCCAGACTGTCAGGCAAAATCTCCCAGTTTTTAAATATTGGCAACCATATATTTTTTCAAAAACCATGTAACCCAATTAAAACGTGTGAGGGCTGGACCCAGCCCTTGGGCCCTCAGTTTGCGACCTCTGGATGGGTCCGATCGGGCTCTCGGCAAGGCTCCTTAATGTAAGCCCAGAACTAGGCTGGAGTGCCCGAGGAAACTGCCCCTTATCAGGGGTCATCTGAAGTAATAACATTTTGACTCATGAAGGTCAAAGCCCTTCAATCCCTGAGAAAAGGAGGTCCCAGTTCCAGTGTGGTGACTACAGGGGAAATAAGCCAGGCATCAGGCAGAGAAATTCCAAGGCATCCCCTTGGAGAGGCGAGTCCGGTTCAGGAAACCTGTGGCCGGCCAGCCTCAGTGACGGTGCAGGCGGAGAGCCCTGCACTTTCTCCTGGAGGCAATCGATGTTTTGGGCATCAAGTACGTGTTGCAAGAAAGGAGGAATTTGTTAGCGCTAGGCTCTGCCGCAGGTTGGGAATACAATATTGCCCCCTGCAGGTCACAACGTGACATGCTTTTACACATTATTTAAAGTTTAAGGATAAACTTACCCCCACGTATATTTAAGTATATTTTACAAGCCAAAACATAAAAATTTAAATCTAACATTTAAAAGACAACTTTGCTTTATCTAATTCTAACATGGCCACTTGGACTCTCATGCATGCTTCTCTTAAGGCATCCTACTTCTGTGCCGCAGCACCGAGCAAGACTTTATCATGCGTGGGGAAGGCAGTGCTACAAACACTTACGTGAGGGGCCGGCTAAACGGTCAATGGTTGCAAGTCATGCGTGGGACAGGCAGCCACGGCTTATAATAAACAAGCTCCCTAGTTGCTGTCAGAGAACTGTATGCACAGACACAGGCTGCCAAGTTAGAAATCGGCCAAGGCATGAGCTCACAAGGAAACTTACCTTTATAGACATTCAAAGTTATGGTTCTTACAGCAATTCTAACCATGCTTTCAGGGTGGTTGAAAAATTTGATGGCTTCTGTGTACAGGGCAAAGTCATTGGTGTGCTAAAACAAAAGAAGTACCAAAAATGCCTTACAAACCTGTAAGCTAGGCCCGTCCCCACCCCAGCTTTCTGAATTCCAGCAGAGACGTCAGTAAAAGAAAAAAAAAATGTTGCTAATGTGAACTTTAAGTCATTGGTTCCTTCCCAGTGGACAATGTGGAAAGGAGGGAAGCAAAGCCATGGAAGAAACAGAAAACAGTCCAGGAATGTCAGACCTAGGTTCATTTTCTGCTCCACCGCTTCTAAGCTGTGTGATGCAATATTTCTAAGCCTCCGATTTTTTCATCTAGAAAATGATGATAATAACATCCACTTCTAGTCCCGTGCTTACTGCAGCACCTGACACCTAAGAAGCACTCAATGTGACACAATTCTGACCAGTGAGATATGACAGGAAGTCTGGTGGGAGGCTTCTGGGAAAGTTTTTTGTTGGAAGTTAAAAGGGGACACAAAAAGGGAAGTTGGTCTCATCAGGCATTGCATCACTGGCATTTGAGTATGTGATGTTTGGAGCTGCTGCAGCCAACTTGTGACCATGAGGGGTTGAACCTGAGGACAATCCCAATTGTACGGTCAGCAGAACAGGAAGACGGAAAGGCCTGGGTCATTGCTGATGTGGTTGAGCCACCGGATGAACCAGCCCCAGCACAGCCAGTGTCTATACTTTTTGGTATGTGAGATAAATCAACTTCATTGTTCAAGTTTCTTTTAATTGTGAGAGCAATTGCAATTCATTTATTTAAGTTGCTAATAATTCTCCCAAGGAATGCCAGGGACATTAGCTTGTAAAGAATAGCAATATCTGTGATTTTAGGGAGCCAGGTACATACTAGGTGCTTTGAAAACATGATCTCATTTACTCTAACCCCTGAAAACCCTACAAGGTATATATTCTTATCCCCATTTCTCAGATGAGGAAACTGAGGCCCAGAGAGGAACTGGGACATCCCTACGGTCACACAGCAGGGAAGTGGCAAAGCCAGGCCTGACTGAAGTTCCTGTTTTTCCCACAGGGCAACACAACCGCAAGACAACTTCTAGGCACTTCTCCTCTCTGCCAAGTATGATGCTCTCAGCACAAATTGAATTTTACATTAAAAATAGAAAGGTAACTTGCTTAATTAAAAAAAAAATGTTTTTAAAGCATGCCAAAGTCAAACAGTGTCGCTGTGAAAGCTATGACAGTGGGCTTGTAAGTGCTTTCTAAACAGACACAAGACCACCCAGATGGAGCTGCTACGACTGGTTTAGTTTCACACCCAAATGTGCCCCTCTGGCCATTACTCACCTCATTATAAAAAAAATGGACAGTGTGGTTGTTGAGTTTTAATGAAAGCGTTTTCAGGAACGATATATAATATGCCATAATCTCCTCATCGGAAAAGTCAAATTTATGGACGATGATAGAATTTACATAGTTATTAGAGAGTAAGTAATCTAGAGGGAGGAAAAAACAAAGCAAAACAGACAGGTTAATTCATGCTGGAGGAAAGATAAACAAAGGATGTCAGGTAACAAGCAGATGACCACGTTCGTGTACTTGAATCAGTGAAGCTTCTGGGTTGCTGGGACTAAACAAACTAACAGGGAGCGGCTTAACCTTTAACCAGCAAAGAAATCATCTACTGTGCATAGTCACCAGAAAGTTCAAAGACATTGCCAGAGAAAAGCCCTTCCCCGCCCTCCCACGCCAAATAGAAAAAGATACTCAAACATGTTCTTTTCATTACTACCAAAGTTCAGCAGAGAGCCAGGGGTGGGGAAGATTAGTCAGTGCCTGGGCATTCTCACAAACCACCCATGGATGAGGGTAAAAGGCACTGTGTTTTATAAAAAGCCGCCCCATTTTGCCATCACAAAACACATCATCATCCCCGAATGCCACAAAGAGCTACGCATGTTTTTTTTTCTTCCTTAGATAGCAACATGATTTCATAAAGGTTACTTTATGCTGAACACCCCTATAACAGGGCTGGCACCGGGCTGAGCGCTCTACATTACAATCATCTTCCATTTTGCAGATGAGCAAAAACAGCTCAAGAGGTTAAGTTGCGGAAGGACACAGAGACAGTAAGTCACAGAGAAGGGATTCGAACTCAGGTCTGAACATCACAGCTTGTGTTTGTCATGCACTAATGGGGGCTGACAATGGAAACTGGGTCATGAGGGCCGGAGGGCCCTGGGTCCAACTGGAGAGCAGTCCCTCCTCCCCAGCCCCCAGCCCCTAGCCCTTCGGAAATGTAGGCCCAGCACAGTGAGAGCTTCTGACTGTGGAGGAGAGACTGGAAACCACAGATTTTCATGCTGCATCTCCAGATCTTGAAATGTTTGCCGCTGGATAAACTAGTTTTTAAAGCTGTGCTGACCAGCAAGAGCAAATCTATTGACAGCTGCAGCCTGTGGCCTGCAGTTGTTAGTCTTGGTGTTGACCCCTTGCTGGGCACGTTCCCCTCTGAGTTCTCGCCAGCCACCCTGCAGGCACTGCGGTCCCACTGTCTGTCCTTTGGGCTGCCAGTGTGCACCAGATCACCTGCCTCCCCACAGATGGTTAAAGGCAGAACATGATCGACACCTGCACTACAGGTGAGGCAGCAGAGTGGCATGTTCAGGGCTTCGCTACTCAAAGTCTGGCCCTCAGACTGGCAGCACAGCATTCCCTGGAGCTTGTCGGAATTACAGCATCTTGGGCTCCCACCCTGACCTAGGCAGGTCTGTGTGTAAGAAGCCTGCAGGGCTCCCCACGTGTGCTGGTGTCCGGGAGGCACTGGGTTCAAATGTGGGCTGGGACCCACCTGCCTGCGTCCACACCTCACCTCTGCCACTCCCAGCTGGGTGACCTTGGGCAAGCTGCTGACCCTGCCCACTCCCCAACTTCCTCATCTGGAAAACAGAATAACATTACCTTCCTCACAGGGCTGTGGTAAGGACTAAAGGAGATGATGCACAAAAAGCACTCAGGACAGTGCGGGGCACAAAGTAAGCACTCGGTAATGTTAGCCGCCATTATTCTTGTTACTATTACTGGACATTCAGAATCTCAACTACCATATTTTCCCAGCACTGAACACAGCTGCTCTTGGGTAAGTACGAAATTAACCATTAAGTTGTTTGGAGCCAACAAGGTCCCTAACTGAGGTCAAAGTATTTTTTTTTTTTTTGAGACAGAGTCTCACTCTACCCTGCGTAGAGAGCAGTGGCATCATCATAGCTCACTGCAACCTCAAACTCCTGGGCTCAAGTGATCCTCCTGCCTCAGCCTCCCAAGTAGCTGAGACTACAGGCATGCACCACCATGCCTGGCTAATTTTTTCTATTTTTAGTAGAGATGGGGTCACCCTCTTGCTCAGGCTGGTCTCAAACTCCTGACCTCAAGCGATCCTCCCACCTCAGCCTCCCAGAGTGCTAGGATTACAGGAGTGAGCCACCATACCCAGCCAATCAAAGTATTATTGAAGTACATTTGGAATCACCAAAAACAACACAAGGAGCCATCTAGGAGCTCAGGACAGTGACAAAGGCCATGGCATGGCCCCATGGAAGGGTCCTCCCTGAAGCCTGGTTCTCTGGGAAAGCCACTGTGCATGCCCTGAGTAGGCATGGCAGACAGGCATGTGGTCTGCGTCTTAGAAGAATGGTTTTCAAAATCTCCTGATTATAACAATTCCTGAGGCAGCTCCTGAGGCCTGTTTCAAGAGAGGGGTCAGTGGGTCTCAAATGGGGTCCTAGGAGTCTTAATGTTTTTTAAAATGAGGTTACATATATCACAAATCCTAAGTGTACAGTGTGATATATGTGGAAATATACATATATATGTACTTTGTACACGTACATATGGGTCTTTTCATATACATATGTACAACTCACAAAGCCAAGGTGTCCAGCTTGGAGTTTTTACATTTACACACACCGCATCAGCACCGCCCAGATCAGACACGTGGCCTTCCCAGCTCTCCAGAGGGCCCCTCACACCCCTGCCCAGTCAGTAGCCCCCGTGCCAAGGGCAACCCCTATTCTGACTTCTATCACCATAGACTCGTTTTGCCTGCTCTTCAACTTCACAGTGTGCCTGCGCCCTGGGTCTGGACTCTCACTCATCTCCCTATCTGAGGGTAATCCATGTTGCTCGTTCTCTAAATAGCCTACAATTTATTTATCCACCTAGAATCTAACTTGAAACATGCATTCCAGGTGATTCTGATACCAGGAGCACTTCTCATTTTGTGTCACTCTGGCTGTGGCTAGGGGCGAGAGGGGAGGGGTAGTGGGCTGACAGGAGAAGGGACTGTTGGGACGTCTTGGTGAGCCCTGTTGTGACTGGTTAGTGGCTTCCGGGCCACCAGCAGCACAGACGCCTGTGCTGGGTGCTTCAGATGTGCAACAGCGGGTCTCTCGGCTGCACTCGGGAGCTGGGACAGCCACAGGCTCCATCTACTCCCCAGCAGGGACTTTTCCAGGGCCTCCAAGAGATTACTCTGTGGGTGGCAGGGGACCACATGGGGGCAGTGGTGGTGCCTCTATTATTGGGCTGGGATTTTTCTGCTACCCCCTCACTGCGTGGCTGACTTTCTGTGGTGTCCTTTTCTAATAAACCCGGGAGTCTGTAAGTAATCTCAGTCTCTCGGGACGCTATCACTTAGGTCACCAAACCCAACAGGCAACAGGTGCATTTGTGAAATAGCTGCTTGTAATAGTGAAAAACTGGAAACCACCTAAATGCCCACGGTCAGGTTCAATAGATTATGGCATAGCAAGATACAGCCCTTGGGCCCGGTCAGGCAGGGTTACGTGAAGGGACAATGAGAAGATGGGAGGGTGGGGGGAAAAAAAAAAAAGCAAACAGCAAAATGATTTGTGTACAATGAACCATTTGGGCGAGATTCTATGGAAACTTGATTTTCTGTATTTTTCTAATGGTTGGTTTATTGTTGCTGTTTTACAATAAGGACATTTTCTTTCTATGATGAGAAAATAAAAATTAAAACAAAGGTCATCTATCCTCCTCAGCCCTTGCAAATCCAAGTTCTGTAAAGAAGCCATGCTTCCTGCTCTTTCTGCAGGGCTCACAAAGGCGCCCTGGTGAACTGTCCGTGAAGCAAGGGACATCTGCCCGGGTTTCTCACAGCGGGGAACTCTTTTTGGTTCCAGTACAAGAAAGGCCACGCGTGCTGCATGATCAGCCATGCAGGCTGCATGACCTCAGTTACATGTGGGATCTAAAATAGCCAAACTCACAGAAGCAGAGAGTAGTAGGTGGTCAGCAGGGGCTGGAGGGAGGGGAAACAAGGAGACGTTGGTCAAAGGGTACAAAGTCTTAGTTACGCAAGATGGGTACGTTCTGGAGATCTAACGTACAGCACGGTGACTACAGCCAACGACACTGTGTTATATACTTGAAATTGGCTAAGAAGGTAGAGCCCAAGTATTTCCACGCCACACACACACACACACACACACACACGCACACAAAAGGTAACTATGTGAGGTGATGGATATGTTAATTATTTGATTGTGGTGATTATTTCACCATGTATACGTATAACAAACCATCAAGTTGTACACCTTAAATATACACAGTAAAAGAGAAAAAAGCCATGTAAATGTCATTCAGAGAAACCCTCTAAAAGCCAGAATTCTGACTGCCCCAACCCTCATCTTTAGTCCAGCAGCCCTGTGCCCAGCTAGGGAAAAGGTCACCAAAGAAGAGCCACGGAGGGGCTGCAGTAAGTGACAGCACCGACACCATGGGCGCGTCCCACCTGCCAGGCTCCGTGCTAAGCTCTGCACACCTGCTCTCACAGCTACTCCTCAAGCCCTCTACTCCCCAGCTTCCACTATCTCCGCCTGACACAAGCAGGGAGCGTGGACCTGCTTTGGTCTGAGCCCAGGGCCTGTGGCCCTGAGCTGGAGCGTCCCCTCTCAGAGTTTCCAGAAACCGCACTTCTTTCAGACCCAGCGAAACAGGGGCTAGTACCAAGGGAAACCACTTAGGGAGACGGGAGTCAGCCCGCATTGCTCAATTTGCGGTCTGTGAGGCGTCTCCAAGGCAGCAGCACCACCTGGTGGCCACTGCCGAGAGCCACCACTCAGCAGCTCCTTCCCCTCCCCCTCCTCACTGGGAGGGATGCCCCCATCTCTACCTCCTTCACGAGCTGAACACATTTTTCCACCCTGTCCTGGAGACCGAGAGCCTGCCTCTGATACAGACATTTGGCCGCCTTCTCTCCCCTACTTCCTGTGGGGAGGGCCAGAGGCTTAGTATAGTCATCGTGGAATAATAAAGCTAGTGGTTAAGCACGAAGGATTAGGATCTAAACCAGAGCTTCCCAACTTCGGTGCTGTTGACATTTGGGGCTGGATAACTCTTTGTTGTGGGGTCCTGTCCTGTGCACTGTGGAATGTGTAGTAGCACCCCTAGCCTCTATCCCCTAGATGCCAGTAGCACCCCCAAGGATGTCCCTAGACGTTGTCAAATGTCCTCTGGGGGCACATGCACCCCCAGTTGAGAACCCCTGAGCTAACTCACTTGGAATGAAACTCCTTCTCTATTCTGGCCTTGTCACCTTGGGCCAGTGACCCAAACTTTCTTGGTGTTAAAATGAGGACACTTCTTAGCACTCTGGGAGGCTGAGGCAGGAGGATTGCTTGAGCTCAGGAGTTCAAGACCACCCTGAGCAAGAGTGAGATCCCGTCTCTACTAAAAATAGAAAGAAATTAGCCAAACCACTACAAATAGAAAAAATTAGCTGGCCAACTAAAAATAGAAACAAAAAATTAGCCAGGCATGGTTGCTCACGCCTGTAGTGCCAGCTACTTGGGAGGCTGAGGCAGGAGCATTGCCTGAACCCAGGAGTTTGAGGTTGCTGTGAGCTAGGCTGATGCCACTGCACTCTAGCCTGGGCAGCAGAGCGAGACTCTGTCTCAAAAAAAAAAAAAAATGAGGACACCAACAGCACCTGCCTCTCAGGGCTGCTCGTTACAGATAAAGAGAAACCAGGGCTTAGTGAGGGCAGGTATTATAATAAGCTCAGGGTCACACACTACTAGTCGTGCAGCAGGACTGGAGCAAGAGAGGCAGGTGCCAAAGCCTACACCCTTGCATGCTCTTTGGTCAAGTTCTTCCTCACCCTGCTTCTTCTAATACTTATTCCATGGGCTGATTATTCAGCAACCCCAACTCTTTAATATCAAATCGGAAAGAAGAAATGCAAACATCTCAGCATCATTCAGTGGAGGGGAACCCTCTCTTAGCTCTCACAGTGACCCACCACACAGAGATAAACGCAGTGTTAGGGACTGAGTTGTATCTGCCCCAAAGTCACATGTTGAAGTCCTAACCCTCATTGTGATTACATTTGGAGAAAGGATATTTAGGGAGGCAATTACGGGTAAACAAGGTCATAAGGGTAGGGGCCCTTATCTGATAGGATTGGTGTCCCTATAAGGAGAGGAGACACGAGGTATCTCTCTGTCTCTTTCCACTCATGCACAGAAGAAAGGTCACACACAGCAAGAAGGCGGCCATCTGCAAGCCAGGAAGAGCCCTCGCCAGAAACCAACCCTAGTTTGTTTTGCTTGATCTTGGACTTCTACCCTCCAGAACTATGAGAAAACAAATTTCTCTTGTTTAAGCCACCTAGTATGTGGTATTTGCTAAGGCGGCCCAAGCAAACTAAAACGCACAGTAAGCACAGACATACAAAAATCGCGCCAAACTACACCCCGCTGATGTCCAGCGGTACAGAGGCAAACGTCAAGGAATGTCCTTACAAAGTGAGGTCTCGTGACTGATGTTCTCAAAGAGGATGTTCAAGGTCTGCAGCAGCTGAACACACACATAACGGCCCGATTTCTGCCGCAGGATGTTCAAGAAGAAAACAAACATATTCTTCTCCAGGAAGAAGCTGGGGAGAGAATGGGAAAGGGTCAACAGTTTGCTTCCACATGTGGAAATCGAAATCAGCCTCTATTTACGTGCATACACCCGCCTCCGACCAAAGGCATCCGCGGATGCCGGATCACACCACCCACGCGGCCTCAGCTTCCACGCCATCCAGTTCCCAAAAGGCCATCTTCCCTCATGGCTAACACACAGCCCCTCAACTCTCTTCCCGGAATGTGAGAGCAGCGCTGATTCCGCGAAGCAGTGAACCAGATTTCTGACCGCACGGGAAAGACCGTTACAGACTAAATGATCACACAGTAATCTATGCTTGTAAACCCCACAAGCTGCATTTTCCACCAGATATTTGTATCCTTAGTTTCCCTTACTAATAAGCCTCTTTCCTTTGCTCTTCACATCTTTGGGTGTTAAGAAAAACAATTGGAATTCTCTGAAAAAGGGATAAGATAATGCTGAATATGAATAGTTTGGGTCCCCAAACTGTCAAGTTTGTAGTTTTCCTATCTAGGGGGAAAGAACTGGAAAGAAGTACACAGTACTGATGTGGTGGGGAAACCCTAGTCAGTCCCCAAGTCTGCTTCTGCCTATCTTGTTTTGGACAACACAGTTGTCTGCACGCAGCCTGGGGGCGCTGGCTTTTGGGGATATACATTAGCTCTTTTAGTCTTGAAAAGGAAGGAAATAGAACTCCCTAATGTCTTTCTTTAAAGGAAGAAAATGATGTTTCTAGTTATTTGTTCTCTGCATTCAAGCTAAGATGAGATAATCTCTCATTTGGGATACTCAGAAGAAATCCCTGGGGCCGAGCATGGTGGCTCACACCGGTAATCCTAGCACTCTGGGAGGCCCAGGTGGGAGGATGGCTTGAAGTCAGGAGTTCAAGACAAGCCTGAACAAGAGTGAGACCCCATTGCTACCAAAAATAGAAAAAAAATTAGCCATGCACTGTGGCATGTGCCTATAATCCCAACTACTTGGGAGGCTGAAGCAGGAGGATCACTTGAGCCCAGGAGCTTGAGGTTGCAGTGAGCTATGATGAGGCCATTACACTCTGGTCAGGGCAACAGAGCAAGACTCTGTCTCAAAAAAAAGAAGATGAAGAAATCCCCGAAGTCGCGGGTACCTGCTGGTTGACTTGGTTTTGGGTGCCTCATCTATCATCACCACTGTGGTGGGATCACGGGCCTGGCACTTGCTCAGTGCTGCATAATTCCTCTTTGAATCTACAAAAGGGTAAATGAATATGACCTAAAAAAGACCCCTAAAATCTTTTCTGACTCTGAGAGCCTGTCTGCCTGTGAACACCATTCGCACTGACCTCCGGAGTATTGCTGTCATTTGACCTATTTTGTCCACCTTCACTTCAGCTTGTATAAGTCAGTGACTCCCAAGTGCCACCAACAAACTCACTGCTGCACAGCGACCAACTTGAGAACTTGTTAAATTGTCTATACCTAGGAGCTTGCCCC
Source organism: Eulemur rufifrons (assembly GCF_041146395.1). Classification (NCBI taxonomy): domain Eukaryota; kingdom Metazoa; phylum Chordata; class Mammalia; order Primates; family Lemuridae; genus Eulemur; species Eulemur rufifrons. The sequence goes on from NC_090996.1 coordinate 28,861,410, forward strand.
AGGGATTGATTCAGTAGGTCTAGCGTGAAATCCACAAGCCTCAATCTTTAAAAACTCCCTAGGGGAGTGGAGCAAGAAAAACTTAGAAAAAAGGTTGATTCTAGGGCTGGGCAGGGAAAATATAAGAAGAACCTGGAGCATCTTATAATACTAAGAAGTAAGGAAGTGCTCAAAAAGGACCAAATTTTGGCAAAGGGACACAGTAATCAAACTGAAAGAGTTTCCCCAATAGCCAAAGCTAAAACGATTTGAGCATCAAAATAAATAGCACAGTATTGGATTATAACCCAAAGTGTAAAATAAATATCCATGAGTCCATATCAATATAGATAAATGATTGCATAAATAAAATAAATAGGAGAAATGAGATAAATCTTGCATGTAGAAGAATTTCAAATAATAATATATGTACTCCTGGCTTCTGGAAGGTAGAACCTAATTCCCATCCCCTCATCTTGAAAAAGTGGGCTAGACTTAGTGACTATCTTCTAAGGAACAGCATAGGGAAGGGGGAAAGAGTAACTTTATAGTAGAGAAACCTGGCAGGTATCACCTTTACCAGGTGATAAAGGTTAACAGCACCCAGGGATGTCACACGGACATCAAGCGTGCTCTGCCAATGATGGCACGAGAGGGGTACTTCACCTCTCCAGCAATCTCCCCTGTAGCCCCCAATTCAGTCAGGAGAAAAACATCAGACAAACCCAGATTGGGGGACTGGAGAACTGGCTAGTATTCCTGAACACTGTCAAGGTCATAAAAACAAGAGAAGACTAAGAAAATGTCACAGACCAAAGAAGACTGGAGAGATGTGATGGCTAAATGCACTGGGGGAGCTTGGATGTGATCCTGGGGCAGAAAGAGGATATTAATGAAAAAACTGGCAAAATCCAAACCAAGGCTGGAGTTTACTTAATAGTAACGTGCCAATGTCAGTTTCTTATTTTTGACAAATGCACGCCAGCAATGTAAGATATTAATATTTACAACAGGGGAAACCAGGCGATGGGCACATGGGAACTTTCTGTACTATCTTTGCAACTTTTCTGTAATCTAAAATTATTCCAAAATTATAAGATTTATTAAAAACAAGATTTTCTTGGGGATTCTGTCAGGCAGCTGTTTAAGAATCATGGGGACTCTAAGAGCTCAGTAGTTTTCTCTAAGATTACAGATGGACTAAGTCCATTCTAACCCAAGCGTCTTTCGCATTTCCAAAAAGATTCGAACATACAAATAAATAAATTCCTCATGGATCCTTAAAGGAAGCTAGTTCCATTAATAAGCAACACCTTCCTTCACTACTCACTTAGTTTCCTTTGGGGATCATAGCCAGTGTTCACAGGTTTGCATTTTAAGGAGTTTGTATTTTCCACAAGTAGTTTATTAGATAATCTAACTGATGAAAACATAGAGCTACCATGAAAATCAGTTCAGGATATCTAATAAGAAGCCAGGCTGGAAATGGAACACCATTACGTTTTAAAAATGGGTTTTAAAAGTGGCCTCAATATTTATAATTGAGAATACAGACACATATAAAATCTGTGTTTGTGGTTGTTATAACCCAATCCCGGATCCTCCTGCACTGAGATGCCGACACAGGTCTATAAGAGAGGTAGCCCAGGCTTTATAGCCTTTGCTTTTCAATCGTCCAGCAGACACACCCCCGTCTTATCACTTGCTATCATTTATTGAGTTGCCTACTCTATCAGGCACCAGCCAGGGAACTTTTTCTCTCTCCTCTGAAGATAAGGAAACTGAGGCTCAGGGAGATAAACCTGGCCTGAGACTGCTCATCTAGGAAGTACAAGAATGCGAGGAAACCACTCACGGACTTCGGGTGTGGGTCACTGTTTCACTGCTTACCAGCCTTGTGGCCTTGAGTAAAAATGCCAACAGGGCTTGCCCCCTGGGTAGGTGGGAGCCTTAACTGGATTGCCTCATCAAGAGCTCAGCACTGTGCCTGGCCATCAGCAAACACAGTAACTGGGGACCCTCAGTGACTCCCCCAGGGCAGGGTCCTATCTGTTCACAGAGAATCTAACCACCTAGGACATTTTCTCCTTCCTTTGGGGAAATAATCAGACACTACTCGGAGGAAAATTATCCATGACATTTTCAGGTTTTCTGGAGAAACTCATTTCCATAACTTCCCCATTTTTGGCTTACATTTCTACAGTGTCTCAAGGACATTTTTTACAGATAGATAGAGAGAGACAGATATCTGGGCAAGACCAAATTAGCGTCAAATCCTGACATCATCAGGAATGACTCATGGTATATGTTTAGAAAAACATTCAAAGGAAGAAGAAACAAAAAACAAAGAATCATTAGAAACCCTTACTCAAATACAGAGCTGTCATTTTGATCCCCCCAAATCAAGATCTCGGTGATGGAGCGGATGGTCTCCACTAGCAGGTTCCGGTTCTGTTCTGTGACTGTGGTGTTTTTGGTCAAAACGTGGTACAGATACCTGAGAGGAAGGAGAGAAAAAGAAATTAAAGATGACCAATTGAAATGAAAGTCAAGCTCAATGACCATTAGCAACATTTTGGGGACAACATAGTAGCACTTTTTCAGTTAGCGTGATTTCCCATTCAGAGTAGACATAACTCGCCACCCAAGAGAAGTGGCAGACAATGCTTTGGAGCATTAAACAACCAGGGACACACCAACCCAAACTGAGACAAGAGAATCATCAAACCCTCGAAGAGGGCTACTCTCAAACGTTAGTGTGCAAGGGAATCGCCTGCAGAGCTGGATAAAGTTGGGGCTACCGGAGCCCCTCAGACATTCAGATTCAGTAGGACTGAGGGAAGAGCAGGCGTCAGCCTGTTTCACGTGCTCCCCGGGGATTCTGACGCCAGTGAAATGAGTGGAGACATATGGCTCAGGGCCAAACGCCTACCCAGGACCCACTGCCGAGATTTAGAGATGGAGCCACAGCTTAGGGAGGGTGGGTCCCAAAGCCAGTGGCTGGGACAAAAATCATGTGCCATCCAGATTCCCCTTGGAATGCCCATAATTACCCCCCACCCACTGAAGTGCCATATGCCCAGCAGAACGTATGGCTCAAATGAAGTGGGTGGTTGGCGGCCAAGGGCAACTGTCTTATTTGCTGAGAACAGATTGTTAAATTCAGAGTTAAATGGGCTAGCGAGGCTATGATACCATACTTCACCCATCCAAAGGCCTGGAAGCCAGCCATTGGGGTAGAGACAGGAAGATACAGTCCAGTCCTCAAAACCTCTGCTGGTGGTGGGGGAGACCAAAAGTATCACCGGAAGCCAGTCCTGAACAGGGCAGAGACCAGCAGCCTGGCTGGATGCCCTGAGAGTGCCGCCTGACACAGCTTTTAAGACACTCCTCCAGGGCCCACAGATCCAGGTAACTTCTCCTGCCAAGGGAGCCTCAGGCTTGGAAAGGAAAAGACGACACCCAGAGGAAGTGACTAAGGAAAAGTCACCTCCTGATTTTGTTTATGGCCATCTTCAGTTTTGCGGGGGGTTGGGGGGGGGAGGGTTGGTGAGAGCAAGGCAGGGGAAGATGAGATGGGATCATTCCATCTACGATCTCTACAAGCAGGTGAGATACAAAGAGGTAGAACCATGCAGAGGGAACAGGAAGGAGCAATCTGCTGCTTTAGGGGGCTGGGGTTTAGCTAATACTGTCTATTTTAAAGACAATATAATCAAGCATTTAATTAATTTAACTCATCAGAGATGGCATGTGATTTTTAACATGCAATAACTAGAATATCCCTCCAAAAACATAAATCCTCTGCCATTTGCGCCCAAAGCTATGGACAGGGCTGCACGTAGGAGCACGAGGCCAACTGCCCTCTGTGATACGGTAACTCTACAGCACTTGAGTCACGCTGGGATGAATTGCAGGGGGACCCACTCAAATCTGTGTGTCTTCATCTTGCCTCCAGTGCATCTTCCCCAAAATACTCAAGGGCAGAGTTTTTCAAATTGAGGTTCACAAGCCTCCTGCATCGGAATCACCTGTTTAAGTTGCTCCCTACCCCAGACCCTGACTTTTAGGTGCAGGGCCCCAATCCCACTGAAGTTTGACAGTCACTGCACCATGCCAGCTGTGGCTATCACTGACATTCTCCATGCAGTCCACAGGATGCCTGACAGCCTGCCAGGGACAAGGCATTGCTGGCAGTGTCGGGGAGGGGCAGATGCTCCCTCATTCTGGAATTTTCTTCTGTGTAGAGGATGACATCCATTAGCATTACACTCCTGGCCCAACGGGAGGCATTGGCCTGGGTGAGTGGGTCTGTTCTGGAGACCTCCAACAAGGATAGGAGAGTTAAAATCTTTAGGACCAAGTCTGACTTCAATTGTCTGGGCTTTCTGCCTAGAATGCCCTTGCTGCCCTCATCAAATAGTAAACTCTTACTCATATTTCAAAACCCAGCTCAGGCATCTCTTGGTAAAGCCTTCCTTAGAGAAGGCTTCTCCTCCCTCATCCCCCACCTTGGGGCTGCAGAGACCACCCTGATTTGCAATGACCTGCCTCCCTTACTAGACCTGAGTTCTTCAAGGTCAGCACCATCATCTTATTGCTGTTGGTGACCCCAATACATTAATCCTCCAAATGTCTGGTACACAGCAGGTGCTCAACACATGCTGGATAGGGCAGGGGATGGCCTTCATGAACACTGTTAGATCAGAGCATCACAGACTGAACACAGCCAAGGGTCCAAGCGCCACACACACAAGTGACAGCACAGAGCTGTGGTGAAGGGTGCAGGCTCTGGAGTCTGACAGACTTGGGCTTGATCCCTGGTGCTGCCACTTCCTCACTGTAGCGTTGGACAAGCCGGGCGTGGTGGCGCACGCCTGTAGTCCCAGCTACTCGGGAGGCTGAGGCAGTGGGATTGCTTGAGCCCAAGAGTTTGAGGTTGCTGTGAGCTAGGCTGATGCCACAGCACTCTAGCCTGGGTCTCGAATTCCTGACCTTGAGCGATCCTCCCGCCTCAGCCTCCCAGAGTGCTAGGATTACTCCCAGAGTGCTAGGATTACAGGCGTGAGCAACCGCACCAGGCCCCTTTTAATTTTCATATACATTTAAAAATCACTTTGTCAATTTCCACAAAAATACCTGTTAAGATTTCCTTTGAAGCTGCCCTAAATCTATAGCTAAATTTGGAAAGAACTGCATCCATCTTTACAATAGTGAAACATTATATTTACAGCATTTCTCTCCATGTTTACTGAATAGGGATCCTGCATGTTTTTTATTACTCCTGGGCACTGATGTTTTTAAATGCTATTATAAATGATATCATTTGCAATAGTTACCTTCTAAATGTCCGTTGCTGATACATAGAAATATCCACTAGATTTCAAGCTCTAAGGTGGTTACACCTGCACCTTGCTTGTCCTTTTGTCCCAAAATGCCTTAGCACACTGTTTTAGGTAATGTTTTAGGAAGAGATCCTCAATATACATTTGCCTGAATGTAACAGGGGAAAAAAAGCTGAATGGATTAAAATTTAATATTTTAATACTGCATCTAGTTCTAGAGCTTTGGAAGATCAAGTAATTCAACCACTTCAGAGATATAAACATTTTAATAACTTTCTGATTATAAATGTAACATTCATTTTAGAGAGCTTGGAAACTTTGACAACAAAAAAAGAGAAATGGCAATTGTTGACCATGCTACTGCCCAGAGATGACCACAGCTGAAGCTGTGAGCTATGTGTTTCCTTGGTCCTTTACCTTCGTTATGGATATTTACATAGTGTAGCTCAAGCTGCATATCTATTTGCATGCCCATCTTTTTTCCCACCTCAACTAAACTAATAGCATTTTTGTAATTGACAACTGTTTGCAAATATCTCTAATGGTTATGTCATTGAAATGACAAGCACAAGCAGCTAGTCTTCTGAAGGGCATGAAGATTGCTAATTGTTCGGATGATAACAATGTTGCAGATGACCGTCTTTGTGTGCAAAGCTAGTCCTTATCTCAGAAAAGTTTCCAAGGACAGAACGATTACTATGGATATTCAACTACAGCAAATTAAGATTTTTTTTCTCTTAACAATGATAAGGACTGTTACAATGATAACATTTTCTCTCAAACTCTGTGTGCGTACATTTTAATCATCATCAAGACAGCTGAAGCTAACTAAAGCCAGGCTCTATTCCAAATGCTTCAGCTGTATTCGTTCACTTAACCCCAACAACAACCCTGCCGGGTCGATGCCCCGGAGAGCTGAGGCACCTGCCCAGGGCTCCATGCAGCACAGGTGGAGACAGGATTAGAACCAGGCAGTCTGATTCCAGACCTGAGGATTATAACCATTCTAGTACTACAGAAATGCAAACAATGAAGTAAACAACATTTTTATTGGCCAAACATTTACATGAAATCATGAATGCCTAACATACAAGAAAACTAAATAAACAACAAACCAAAAAGGTATGAAAATATGTTTCTGATCTTAAGGGAAGTCCTTACAACTGATCCTTACTCTATTTCTTTAGCAAACAGCCAGTAATATCCTAGCCCCAAAAGCAGCTCTGCAGATGTAGAGGCCCGTATCAGACCCTTGCACATTAGCTAACCCCAGCCTAACAGACAAGCTTGAGTTTCCAATGCTTGGAGATGGAAAAATTCCAACCAACACACTAGAGGTTCATCACCAAGGACAATGGATATAAACAAATCCTGCCCCAACAGACCCTGCTTTCTCAAGAGAGTCACTAATTTCACAAGTTAAACCACTACAGTTAATAAAGTCCCACACCTCTCGGAAATCAATACTTATGTCCAATTCACAGACAGAAATACTGTCCAAGTTCAACTTCAATGACAGCATTTTTTGAAGATAACTTCAAGGTTTATGCCTCGTACCATAATATTCCTCTGAGGATGCTCCCATTTGAAGGTCCTGAAAATAATGCCCAGGCTGGAGCTTGAGAAAGGATAAGTTAGAGCAGTAGGAGGCCTGGGGATTAGCAATTTACCCCTAATGCACACACACACCTCCAACTAACAACGTGCCAGGTGTTGGATGGAGGTGGGGGCCACAGAGTCTGTGTCTGTTTGGCCTTTTCAGCTCCTGGGCAGAGGCCCTCTAGACGTTCTCCAGTGTGTCCCACTCTGTGTCCCATCTGGTCAGCGTCCAGTCTTCTGGCCAGCAAGATAATGAGAAGCTACACTCGGGGTGGGGTGGGAGAACAGATTAGAGGAGCAGAGAAAGGTGTTCACAGGCGGCCCTTCTCCTGGTGAATCATCCCCTAAAGACGTCAAACCGGGCCAGTGAGTGAGACTGGGCCCGGGATACGTGGTGAGGGTGTAGGCAGAGCTTTCGGCCCCATACGAAAGTCACAGCTCCAGCACAGGCACTGTGACCACACTGGTGAGAGCAAACAGTTGTTAAGAAGAGGCTGGCCAGAACTTGCCTCTTTCATTCACCCTGCGACAAGTGTTTGTTGATTGCTTACTATCTGCAAGGTCCTGTGCTGGCATCTGAATATACGCAGCTGAACAAGTCACACAGGCCTTCGTGAAGCTTACGTTCAAATTGAGAGAGAAAGACAAAAAGATGTACAACAAAGTAAGACAATTTCTGATGGCAAAAGGACATGTCTGAGGAACCCTGGCAAGCTTCCTGGGGATCTAATTCAAGGCTGAGATGAAGCTTGAAGAACCCACAGGACCGAACAGCTAGTCCACTCCTTGGTGATGAGAAGACAGTGTATGATAATGTGATAACTGAGTGGGACAATGAGAACAAGCACAACAGAACTTAGAGAGGACAGTAAAACTCTTGTCAGCTGAAGTCACCCATGCAATCTTTAGGGAAGAATTGGCATTTGAATGGGCAGGAAGAGCACGGGGGCTCAGGTGTGTGCCTCCGACAGAGAGGAGGAGTGTCCAAGGGAATGCACGTGAATGATAGCAGGCTGCTCCCGTAACTCACCAGAAGATGGCAGTGGCCCCTGAGCAGATGCCCACCTTCAGTCTGGCCCTTTTCCAATCCATTCTGCAAACTTCAGCCAGACCACAGCACTCCTCTGGTTAAAAACTTTCAATGGCTCCCCATTGTTTGTACTCTAACGTCCAAATTCTTAACGTGATTTACAAGGTCCAGAGGGACCTGGCCTCTGGTGACCTCTCCCACCCCATGGCTCTGCACTGGGGTCCTGCAATTGCCCCTCACCCCATGTACACTCCCTTACTGCACCACTTGAGTTCTGCCAACGTGCACTGCTCCCCCTGCCCTGTCCCCCGCCCAGCTTTCTCCAGTGCCATTTCTCTGCCTGAAACGCCCTTCCTTCCTCTCTGTCCCCCTAATGCTTGGTAACAATGACTCATCCTTTAGGTCTCCATTTACATGGGTGTCTGCCAACCAAGAATGTTCCTGACCCCCTGTGCTCCAAACTGGATGGGTGGGAAAAGAGTCTAGAGCACTCTGAAAGCCTGAAAGAAGAATTTAGACTTCACATAGTGAGTGCCTAGGACCCATTATGTGTCATATGGTGAACATGATATTTTAAGAAAATCAACATGGCAATATTGTACCCCCAGCTCTAAAACTGTCAGTACCATCTTGGCCAAAAGTTGAATATACCAAGAGTAGGTGAGCATCTACCTGCTGGGCATACATTCCCTGCCTTCTTTGGGTAATAACCCCAATTTTCCCACAGGGAACCACTCCTTTCTCTCAGTCTTTGTCTACTAGCTGGGGTGAAGCTGATCCCACCCTGGCTCCAGGGAAGGGTATATGAATGAGGCTTGACCAATTAGAGCACCATATATCCCTGGCCACAGTGACAGCTCGGGGATGGCATGAGAACTCTGGTTGGTCCAACAATACTGAATTCTGGACTTTTGCTGGCAATATTAAGAAAGGACGCTCTCTTTCCCCCAGGGATTACTAAACTGATATGATGCATGCCTAGAGCCTGTCTGAGAATGACACTAACATGGAAGGAGGCAGAGCTGAAAGATGGGAAGAGGCAGATTCCTGACGGCATTGTCTAAATACCTGGATTCAGCCACGGTTTAGCCAGGACAGATCATTTAGTGACAGGAGCTATCCAGTTCCATTTGGAGCTTAAGACAATTTGAGCTGGGTTTCTGTCATTTGCAACCAAGAATCTTGGCCCACACACAAAGGTGACCAGAACTAAGGCAACAGCACAACGCAACCGACACCAAGTCCTACCAGCTGTGGACTTGCAGGGCCTGGTAAAGATGATATTTCAGTAACAATCACACGACTCCATCAGTAAAGCTTTTCTACTTAGTGGTGGGCATTTGTCCATATCCCAGGCAAACCAGGATGGTTGGTCACCCTAAATGTCAGATAAATCCCAACCTCCTTCCTACCTTTAGCCTTGTTTCCCACAACTACCACCACCATCCCCGCCCCTAGCAGGCCACAAACCCCAGGCTCCTGATTATGGTGTTCTCCCTCCTTGCACCCCACTATCCCACAGGGTGGCTCCTACCTGTCCAAGGAGAGTTCCCACAGACCCCTGGGCCTACAGTGATCCCAGCACTTGTCACACTGCACAGCCACTGGCTCTATGACTGTCTCCCCCACCAGCCTACAAACTCTCAGGGAACGAGCTGTTCTGCACCCGAGGCCCAAGATGTTTACTAGCAGAGTCAAATGAAGAGCAGTGCAGGCACTCGTGTGGGCACTGGCTTTTACGGCACTCTTTTCCATGTCACCTGGGAACCTTCTAAGCCCCCCCACCAATGCACGAATCACAGGTTCTTCTGGCTGTAATATGGATTAAGCTGATCTCCCTGATCCAGGGCAGGCAGCTCCGGTTTCCAAAGAAGCACCTGACAGACACACGACCTAAACAATGAACCTGGGCAGTTCCCAGGATACTGCAAAGGAACCTGAGAACCTTTACCATTCCTTGGCTGGCCAGGTGGCAAAGATGCCCCATTGGTGATGAGGCTCAGCTGAGTCAAAAGTGTTCCCAACTGACCTATCAGGAAGTTTTACTCCGAAAGACAGTATAACAAGTACAAGCTCTACAAACACTCTTTAGCTGTTGTTATCTGGAGGCAAGTGACTTAAGCACCTTGAACCTTAGTTTGCACTTCTATAAAATGGAAACAATAATAGTTCCTATTAACTCAGAGATGTCTGAGGACTAATGGAAATAATACACAGGAAGTCCTTAGCAAGTACCCTGCACAGAATAAAACATTCAATAACTATTAAAGTAATTCAAAAGGGTTAGAGTCAGGCAGAGTTAGGTGAGAGCCTGCAGGTACCTAGGTGCTGGCAGGAGGCCCAGCCTCCTCTGGATAACCATCCTCCCCTCCTTGCCACATCCGCCCACTCATAAATTCCTGAAATCCTTAAGTCTCTCCCTTTCCCTGCCAGCTGCCCTCCCATTCAAGATTCCTGCTTCCCCACCCAAGCCCAACCTTATCATGGGCCTCTTCCCTCTCCTTGTCTTCTCTTACCACCTCCCCCCAAAACCATCCCTCACCACATAATGAACCCTCCAGCCCCCCACTCTTTGAGACTCACCAACATTTATTAAATGCCACTTCTCCCTGAAGTCATTTCCTCCTCAAAGGTCTCTATTTTTTGTCACCCTCCCCACCTGCCCCCAAAACCTGAGTCACAGCCTGCACACTCTGAACCTCTCCCCAATTCATTGATTCACTTTTTCATTGTTTAAGTATCCACTGAGCTCCTACTGTGTGCCAGGCACAGTGCTAGATGCTGGGAATACAGCTGTGAACGAACCATGCAGTCCCTATCCCCCTGGAAGTACCAGTTTAATAGGAGACAGAAAAGAAGTAGAAATGAACAGGATAATCGCACATAGTGGAGATGCACTGAATGAAATCAACAGAAAGATCTAGCAGAAAGGAATTGGGATGAGAGGAGCACTTTAGGTAGGGTGGTCTGGGAAGGCCTTGCCGAAGTGATAAACGCAGCATGACATTACTGAATCCTGTACCATGTTCATCATCCCCACTTGCAGATGGGGAACTGGAGGCTCAGAGAGGTGAAGTAATTTGTCCAAGGTCACACAGCCACTAAGTAGTGGAGTTAGGGTTTGAAGGCAGGTCTGACTGCAAAGCCAGTCGCAATTTCTGTGCACTCCTGCTTCCCAAGGGCCCTGTTTGGCATTTGTCCTCCCGGAGAGCTCTATTTCTAATTATTCCCTGCTTAGACTTCCCCCAGAAAATACCTTGTTCTTTTAAATAATTGCTCCTTATTGAGCACTGATACATGTTCTGAGCTTTATGCTCATTCTCTTATCCAATCAACCCTCAAAACACCTGCAGGAAGCAGGTGCTGTCACACTACCCATTTTACAAGTGAGAAAACTGAGGCCTAAATTCACACACCTAGATTCAAACCAGGATCTGCTCAACTCTGGGACTGAGGCCTTTCACCCCTAAACCGTCCAGTCTAAGAAGTACCACCCCGGGAAGCTTGGTGGCCACCGTCGGTCCCCAGCAAGAACAAAGTCCGCGTTCATAAACTGAAATCGCAGCCCCTTACTTTACGAGTGGGAATATTGAGACTCTGAGAAACTAAGCGACTTGTCCAAGGTCACACAGCCAGCAGCGACGGGGTCAGGGTTCGAACCCAGGCGCTCTGACTCCAGAGCCCTCGCTCGTAACCACCCTACAGCCTTCCTTTCCCGCGAGCCCCTCTCCGCCCCCCCACCTTCACTCTCCACCTCCCAAGGGCCCCAGCCTGGGGCTATGCACCCTCTTCCCCATGCCCAGCCCCGCGGCCTCCCCCCTTTGCCCCCAACACACTCACTTGAGGTGGTCCAAAGAGTGGATGTTGCGGGAGGACTTGCCATGGCCCCCGCCCACCCAGCTCCGCGAGCGGCCAAACATGTCGGCGGCCCCGATCCCTCCGCCTCACGGTCTCATGCCCGACTGGCCGAGCGGCCCAGCGCCCGCGGCGGCAACACAAGCCGAGGAGGCAGCGGCGGAGGTGGTGGAGGGACCGCCAGCCACCTTCCTCCCCGGCCCACAGCTCCGCACTGACATTCAGCCGGAACCGGCCGTTCGACCGCCGCGCTTTACGGCCGCCGCCTCGAGGAACGCTGGGAGATGCAGTTCATGCGCGAGGCCCCCGGCGAAGGGACTCTGCGAATGGACTACAAGACCCGGCGTGCACCACGCACCGCGGGCCTGCGGCCTTCAAAAAGAGGCGGAGCGAGAGGAGGGGCGGCCGCAGACTCGTCCGGGTGGGCGGGACTGGGAAGCCTGTGGGCGGAGACCTGGAGAGGGAACCGGTGAAGATGGGTGAAATCACCACAATATTATTAATAATAATTATTAGCTTTATGATAAGATTAGAATAGCTATTGCATGGCATATACTATATACCACTGTCGTAAGCGCTTTACATATGTTAAGGTATTTAATTCTCACAACAACCCTACTATTGGTAGGGTACTATTATTGTCCCCATTTTATTGTCCAGGAAACTTGAGTCACAGAGAGGTTGACTTACTCAAGGTCATGCAGTTAATAAATGGCATAACCAGGGTTCATGCCCTTGCACCCTTATTTTTATCTCTTCCCGATAAACAAAAACTGCACCAAATGGGTAACTGTCTTGTTTGTCCTCACAGCCTTTTTCTTTTTCCATGTCAATTGAGAGAGAGAGAGTTTGTGTGTGTGTGTATTGGAAAGGCCTGCAAGCAACAATGTACCAAACTGAACATCTTGTACTTTCAGAGGATTTCTCTGGTCTTCAGCCAAAATCTATGCCATTTCCCAAACTACCACACTAAAAAGAAAAAGGAAACATTCATCTTTCTACAGGAGCCAAGATTTATCTAAATTTCTCTTCTGGATTAGAAATGGGAAGCTCAGTGCGGGCAAGACTTCCCGATTCACTACCCATTTGTTCATTCATTTCTCTGCCTTAAAATGTGTCCCCATTACGCTCAAGAAAGAATTGAGTCAGGGCCAATGTTCTCCCCAATGCCTAGCACAAGGTTTGGCACATAATAGGTGTTCAACAATTATCGGCAAAGTGAATGAATGAGTAAAGGTTTGTTTCACCTTCAGCAGTTGGAGCAATGGAGACCTGCGGGGGGCTTAATGGTTTGCCCTGTAATTCATATACACGGGGTAAGAGAAAATTATGGGGAATAAAGGGCAGGTTCTGGCCTTCTAAGAAACACACCCAGGCCCAGCAGCTTCCAAGGTCCCTCCATTTATCTGGGCTCGGTTTCCTCATCTGTAAAAAGGGGTAACATACTACACTGCCTTTTCTGCCTCCAATTAAGCAACGCATGTATGTCACCCAGCTCAGCGTGGCCTGAGATTTAAAGGTTCGTTGAACGGCATTGGAAGGCGCTTTACGCAAGATCAGTTTCCTGAAGGATGTACAACGGTTGCCCAAGACCAGGGGAATCACTGGTGGGAAAGGCTCACTTTTCCGTGCACTTCTCGGTAGTTTGAATTGTTTAGCCACGTGCATTATTATTGTGTTCAAACATGATTTACAAAACAAAAGAAACAAGCAAAAAGCAAAATTACAGCTGAAGGTCTGAACTACCTCGGAATTTCTTTATTCAGGTGTTCCCAGACACGATGCAGATCAGCCAACAGGCACAACTTCCAAAAGCCAGAATTTGGGGAGGCGAAGGGGACAGTGATTGATCTCCACCATAAATATCGGCGCTTTGGGAATGTCCAAGGAACTGTCCGCCGCCCCTCCCCCACCCGCCTCCTTTTAAACAGGAAACTGAGTCCCAGAGAGGCGTGGCGCCATCCCAAAGTCCAGCAAGGTGCAGAAGAAGCCCGCGGTTTCCTCTGGCTTTTGTAGTTCTAGGATAAGCAGAGGTTTGAATTGTGTTCAGTCTCTTTTCCTTCCCCCTACTCCCTGGCCCCGCAGAGTGAATCCGAGTTGAGATTCGAGCGCAGACCAGGACGCGGAAAGCAAGTCAGAGGCCGGCGCCCCGAGGGGCGGAGCGAAGCGAAGCGGTACCCGCCTCCTGGCGGCTCGGGCCAATGAGCGCGGGTTTTGAGCCGGCCAATGAGCGCGGGCAGGGGGCAGCTGGCCAATGAGCGCGGGGCCGCTCGGGAGGCGGTGCTCGGTTCGGGACAGGAGGGCGACGCTGCGGCCGCAGCCATGGGCGCTGGGCCTGCGGGGGCGCGCAGAGGGCGCGAGGAACTGCAGGACCCGGCGGGAGAGACCGCTGTTGGGACTGGCCCTCGACGCTGAGCCGCCGTGGGGTCCCCGCTGGCGCTGCGAGGGCCTGTGAGCGCGAGCGGGGCAGCCGGGCAGCCGCCGGCCACTTCAGAAGAGCCCGGTCGCCGCCTGGCGGGACGAGGGGACCTTGTGGGAACATCTGCGGGTGCGGTGACCCCGCCCGGCACATTTCGGGGGTCGGGGCGCGGTCGCAGAGGGGCGCCTGGGGCCCAGCGCCGCCTCCGTCCATCCCCGGGGCGCCCCTGGATGGCTGAGCTGTCTCCTCGCCGGCCGCCCGGGCGCCTTAGCGGCTGAGCTCGCTAGGACCGCCGGGCCGCCGCAGCCCTCGCCGCCCGCTGCATGCCCGGCGCCCGGGTCGCGGCCCACCTGGACGCACTGGGCCCCCTGGTCCCCTACGTGCCGCCACCGCTGCTGCCCTCTATGTTCTTCGTGGGCCTGTTTTTCGTCAATGTGCTGATCCTGTACTACGCCTTCCTCATGGAGTACATCGTCCTCAACGTGGGCCTCGTCTTCCTGCCCGAGGACATGGACCAGGCGCTCGTGGACCTCGGCGTGCTCTCCGACCCCGGCTCCGGCCTCTACGATGCTGACTCGGAGCTCGACGTCTTCGATGGGTACTTGGAGTAGGTCTTGACTGCCGTTCCCCCCTCCCGTCTACGATCCGCAACCCTCGGGCTGGACCAGCCGCCCAGATCATGCCGCCGCTTCTGGTTGAGGGCACCGTCTGGACGGGGATGGGACCCCAGGACGAGGCCCTCCCCCGCCTCCAAGGCCTGTAAGTGCCCTCTCTGCGTGGGACAAGGGCGGCTTGGGACACTGGTGAGGGAGAGGGAGGCATCCCCAGGCTGGACACACACCCCTCTCCTAGGCTTATGTCTTCTCCGTGCGCCTCCCCCAGGTCTAACTGGATGTCAGGAAAGGCCGGACCCCTCTTAGGCCCTTAGCTGGGGCTAGAAAGCTTTTCCCAGCAAAGGGGACAACTGCTGAAGCGGCAGAGGACCCAGGGCCTAAGTTATGCTTGGGTAGTCATGGGACTTACCCCCACAGCTTGTGGAAAAAGCCTTTGCATCCAAATCCACCCAGCAGAGCTGTGAGCTCCTCCCCCATCCTCATCCTGGCTTGATGGTGACCTTGGTTTTTTGGGGATTCTCCCTAGTCCCGGAAGAATAAAGGCTTGGGGCTGTAAGAAGAGGTAGGGAACCAGGCACTAATCCCCTTTGTCTGTGGCCCCTTCGGGGACTAGGTGGGGATTGAGTGCAGAGGCCTCGGCAAAGAACCCTGTACTTCCTTTTGGCCTTGGATTTGCTGCTGTTTTGGAGTCAGGTTTCAGGGTGCCCCAGCTCGCCAGTTCCGCAGCTCAAATCTGCAGGGGCTGCCAGTTTTGCAAGCTGCCTTCACAGAACAGGCAAGCAGGGGGGTTGGTGCTGGGTCTGGCTTTGTCTGCAGTGTTTGCAAGGCCCCAAGGGGCTCTTAGGTCAGCAGAAGGGACCATAGGATCATTGCACTGAGGTATTAAAGTCCTGTCTCTGGGCTGTGACCAGGGAGCTTGCCTCTAGCCCCCCTTGTGTGTTAGAGGTAGGGAAATGAAGGTCCAGGGAGGAGTAAGACTTGGCCAAAGTCACTCAGCAAGGAAGAGAGGCAGCTGGACTAGATGAGAGAGAACATGCATACCAGGCAGGCTGTTGGGCAGCTGTTAGGTCCGGGATCACAGGGCAGGCAGGAACTCCTTGGCTCAGCCCCTGAGGCTAGATGGTGCTGGAGTATCACTGGGCCTGCATGGCAATTAAGGGGGGTTGTGAGGAGGTGGGCAGGGGCTCCTTTTGGAAAATGAACGCTAATGCCATTCACCCCAAGCAGGCTGAGTTTACTCCTCTCCTGTGTTGCCTGTCTTTGCCAAGATGACCATAGTCAGAGGGTGTCTTAGTTCAATATGCTGTAACAGAATACTATAGACTGGGTGGCTTAAACAACAATTTCTTACAGTTCTTATAATCCCATTCACAAGGGCTCCACCCTGATGACCTAATCAACTCCTAAAGGCCCCACCTCCTAATACCATCACATTGGAATTAGGGTTTCAACATATGAATTTAGAGGGGACATAAACAGTCTGTTGCAGAGGGTGATGCAGGGTGGGACAGGACATGCTGGTAGCAGAGCTGGGGGCAGAGGGCTCCCCCAAGGCTTCGGTCCCCAAACTCCAGTACTGGTCTGGGGTGGGGGGCACAGCAGAAATTAAGCTTCATCTGTATTTACAGCCGCTCCCCATTGCTTGCATCACCGCCTGAGCTCCGCCTCCACCCCCACCCAACCCCCCGCCCATCCGTGGAAAAATTGTCTTCCATGAAACCAGTACCTGGTGCCAAAAAAGTTGGAGACTGCTGCCCTAGGGGGTCAACAGTGAGATTTCTTTGAAGAAAACTTCAGTTAAGCTCAGTAAGATCTTTGCAAGAACCGAGTGCCCGGGGGGCATGTGCCAGCTACTCTGCGTACCTACCCAGCCTGCTTGCCTGCCTTCCATCCATTCTTTCACTGAACAAATGCTTATTTGCCTGGTGAGTGAACACGGTGAGCAAGACAGACTCAGCCCTGGCCCTCCCAGCACTTGGTGAGGAAGACTAGTAGGTACCCAAAGAAGATAATCAGATGTTTTAAGAGCTATGAAGGCATATAAGAAAGACATGAGCTTCCTCTATAGTGTCCTCGGCACTTAGAACAGCACCTGGCATCTGGTAGATGCTCTATGGGGGTATAGATGTTGAGCAGGTGAAACAGAAGAATAGAGATGGGCTGCTTTAGCTAGGGGGTCAGAGAAGGAGATGACACATTTGAGCTGGCCCTAATTTGATAGAAGGAGGCAGACATGAAGATCAAGAGAAAAGCAATCCAAGCAGAGGGAACCGCTACAGCCAAGGCCCTTGGGGTAAGCTCTTCCAGTTGGCTCTTTCAGCAACTGAGAGGGGGCCGGCATGGCTAGAGAGCAGCCCCAAGAGAGGTCAACAGGGTTGTGGGGGGCACCATGAGGGACAGGGGAGGCCATGGCCAAGAGCAGTGGAAAGCCACTGGAAGGATTTAGGCAGAGGATGACACAATCCAATTCTCATTTTGCAAAGATGACTGTAATGGTTGTGGACAGAAGGGGCCGAAGGGGCAAGAGTGGCAGCAGGGAAGCCAGCTAGGAGGCTGTTAGCTGTCCAGGTCAGAGGTGACAGAGGCTTGGACGAGGCAAGGTTGGTGAAGACAGAGAAACACGAACATACCCAGAACTATTATCAGAGGTAGAACCTATGGGATCCATTCAAAATCTGTACTGAGTATTGATCATATACCACTCCCAGTTCTAGGCCCTTTTTATATTCCCTCCTTCAGTCATTCAACAAATGTTGGTCCTGTCTGCTCTTCTGCCAAGCCATGTGCTGGGCCCCGGCAATCCCAAGATAAATCCCTGTCTCCAAGCCAAGCGTTTGACTTTCAAGCAGTGTAACTTTGGTGAAGAACGTCTTATTTTATCTCTTTACCACATCAACAGAAACACTTCCCCTTCCAAATGAAAACATTGGCATATTATGAACTGAAAACTGAAGCCCAAATGCTTCGACATATTTTGCAGCAAACGCTGTTTGAGCAGAAACACTGGAAAGTATCTCTCAAGGACACCCTTTTAAAGCTCTCGGAGCGACAGGGCCTGACCCTGGGAGAGGGGTGGGGTTGGCAAGGTGCGGGTCGTGGTGTTGCCTGGGGCTGTGGGACAGACTTGGGCCAGGAGAAGTGGTGGCAGCATGCACAGCATTCCCTCCTCCCCACCCCCAAATCCAAGCCAAGGAGGCCTTGCCCCATGTGCCTGGGAAGCCCAGACCCTGGGGTTGTGGGAGGGGTGGCCAGTGGCAGGAAAGCCTGTGGGAAAGATGTAGGTGACCTGACTGGACCTCACCTCTGGGCCCTGTCCCACAATGCCAGTAGTCCAATCTTGCTCCTTTTCACTGGTCCTCGTGTGGTCACACGTATTCCACACAAGTCAATCAGGAAACAGTGACTACTGGCATAGGACATGCCAGGCAGAGGGGCCTGGGGTGGATCTCAGGGTGCAAAGGTGCACCCACATTTGCTGAGCACCTCTTTGAGGAGGTAGTATTAGGGTCGTGGTTAGGAGCCAGGACCCGAGGTTCAGATTACCTGGGTTCAGATCCCAGGTTAGCTGTGACCCTGGGCATGCTACCTAACCTCTCTCTGCTTTAGTTTCCACTTCTGTAAAATAGGGGGATAATGATCTTCTTGTGGTGATTAAATGAGATACACATTATGCACTTAGACCTTCTTATATATAGCAAAAGGTATATTAATATTAACTGCTATTAATAGTCAGATGTAATGGAAACTGTGTATTCACAGGCCCTTGTGAATGCTGCACCTACACGCACGCATGAATATTTACATCCCATGATGAGCGAAAGAGGACTGGCTGCCTGAGTGCCAGGGAGATCCAGGTCTGGCCTAGCTGAGGACGTTTCCCACTCTCTAGCCCTAGGACCCTCAGGAGACCTTCCCCTGCCCTGTGGTCCTCAGGGCACCAGATCCGGAACCCTGGAGAGCTGGCTCTTTGGATTTCCCGGACTGTTCATTATTGCCTGGAAGCAGGGATTGTGTATTGGGAGAAAGGGCTGCTGTGGCTGGCCTGGGAGCCAGGGAGAGTCCTCAAGTCCCAGCAGTTCCGGTGCAGAGGCAGCTTGGCTGGGTTGGTTTGTCCCGGTTCCTGACGAAAGCGACTGGTGGCTGCCAGCCCTTTCTTGGCACACAGTGGGGGTTGTGGGAGACAAGCCATCTTGGGGTTAGAAACATAGACAACTGGAGGCAGCAACTGGAGACTGTTGCTACTAGAGTCAGTGTGACCTGGCCTGGTGCAGCTCAGATATGAAGCTAGGGGTCACCAGACTTAGTGGTCTATCTTATTACAGGGTTTCCCAGGCCTCAGTTATCTCCCAGCTGGGTGCCACAACTGTTCCTTCCCATCTACCTGCCCTCGTCCCTCCTCGCCAATCTGCGGCCTGTGCTATCAGCAGAACGCTCGCTGGGCATGTTGCTGCCCAGCTCAGAAACCCAGACCCTCTACAGGGACACGATCAGATTTGAGCCATGGGAGATCCCACAGGCAGTGGTCAGGGCCGATGCAGGGATGCAGGCCAGGAGGCTGTGGCTGTCATCCAGATGAGAGACAATGGTGGCATGGGGAGGCAGGTGAACCCCTAGGCCTCACCAACTCTCCAGCTCTGTTCCTGACATGAAGCCCACCAGGAAGGGCCTGGCCACAGGGTGCATTGGTGCTAGCTGCCACTTTGGACAGGAGAAGACCCTAACATGTGTCTCAAGACAGTGAGGTGTCAGGGGCCTCACTCCCTTGGCCCTGAGTTATACAAACTAGAGATTTCAGCCGAGGAACAGGCAAACCCCACATCACACCCTCATAGCCCTGTTGCGCATTTTGCTGAACTAAGAATGTGAGGCCTCCTATCGAATTTCATATTTCTGGTTTATCTGCTGTCTTTCCCCCCAGAGCTTCTGAAAGCATAATCTGCTTTTTTAAAACCTAAGATCACAAGAGGGGCAGACATCTTTATCCCATCTCACAAATAAGGAAACTGAGGCCCAGAATGGGGAAGGGAGGGGTCAAGGGACCAAACCCAAGTAGGACTCCCAGCACAGTGCTCTTGCCGCAGCACTAGGGTTTGACGGGGCCTCTAGTGAGGGTCTCCCAATCCTTGACGTTGGAATACCAGCTCACAGTTTGTGCCAGGCCAGTCTCATATGCACTCTTGCTCCTTATTGCTGAATTTTTTAAAAAATGATATGATGAAATGATTTCACACTTACAGAAAAGTTGCAAGAAGAGTACAAAGAATTCCCATGTACCCTTCTCCCAATTCACCGATTACACCTACTAATGTTTTGCGCATGCACAGAATGCCTGCTTGCTCTTTTGTTTGTATGTAAATATATGCATGTACCTATATGTACACAGTGCGTATGTGTATAATTATTCTTCTGAACCATTTGAAAGTGGGTTACAGACATTATGCTCCTTTACTCCTAAATATTTGCCCCTAAATATCAAGAGGCATGTGTTTGTTTCCTTAGAGCAGGAACATATTTACATAATGACAGTACAGTTGTCAAAATCAGCAAATTTAACTTGATACAATGCTATGACGAATGTAATCTACAACTTTATTCAAGTTTTATCAGTTGTCCCATGGTGTCCTTTAACAATCAAGAACAAAGGGAGTTGAGGTCCAGGATCCAATCTCAGATCACCCTTCGTATTAATCTTGAGCGTTCTTCAATTTGGAACTGTTCCTCAGTCTGTCTTTTTACCTTTCATGACATTGACATCTCAGAGGGGTACAAGTCTGGTATTTTGTAGACTGCCTCTCAGTTTGGGTTTGCCTGACATTTACTCTCAAGGTCAGGTTCAGATGGTGCGTTCTTGGCAGGAATACCACAGCAGCAAGTGTGTGTACCCCGTGCATCTTATCAACAGGCATGTGCTGTCTGTCCCGTTCCTGGTGATGTTAACTTTGATCACTTGGCTTAGGTGGTGTCTGCCGAGTCTGTCCACTGTCAGGTTATTATTTTTACCTTTATAATTTATAATTTAAGATGAAATATACTACTCTTCGTGTTTCATTTGTAAAAAAAAATCTACTTCTTGAAAAAACTTTCTTAACAATAAGTGATGGGGTCTTACTATTAAACATGTTGCCCAGGCTGGCCTCGAACTCCTGGGCTCAAGTGATCCTCCCACTTTAGCCTCCCAAGTAGCTGAGAGTAAAACGGGCGATTGCCTCAATTTTGCAGGCCAGGGGAATTGAGCTCGGATTAATGATTTCATTTTCGTTGTATTTTTAGCATTGCCTTCTGTTTGCAACAAACTGATTTTTTTTTTATTCGTGAGAGTGATGTAAAGGTTCCTTTTAAATATTTGGAGTTTTAAAAAGTGCATTAATTTAAAATACTGAGTAAATAATAGTCCAAGTGGTTCTTGGGTGTGGCCAGCCTTGGATGAAGGTGTTGGGCAATTGCCGCCCTCCGAAAGGCCTCACGGCGTCTTGGAGGTATGTGCCACCCTGCCCGACTTCTCCTTTTTTACGTGAATTTATTTTTAAAAGAACGTTTATGTCACTGTAAAGAGAAAACCATCATCACTTGGCATGGATAAGAATAATAAGTGCCAAAGTCATTAACTTTTGGGCAAATACTAAAGCCAGCTAAGGGCGTCGGGCCTGTCGCCTGCTTCCTGTTTATTAAAGAGGGAGATTAGCAGCTGCCAGGTGGTAAAGCTATACCAGCACCAAACTGGAACTTTCTCTTGTAAGTAATCATAAGGATCCACCAAAAACCAAAAAGTGAATCTCTCGCTCGTTATGTATGTGTGATTCAATGTTACTTATGGCCACCTCCTTGTACCCCCTAAAATTGTTGCTAAGAGGCTTTGCAGTCAGACACATTTCAGTTTAAATCTTAGCTCCACCAACACCTCGGACCAGTGACTTCACCTCCCAAGCCTGTCTCCTTCTCTGTAAAACAGGGAGAACAGCAGTTCCTGCCTAAGAGCTTGTGCAGGTTTGATGGAATGGGATGGTGAATGACCTACGGTCACCGCTTCATAAATGATGTGGTCGTGGTGTGGCAGGCCCAGAGGGGCTCCAGCCCAGGAAGGCTTCCCCCTTACCACAGGCACCCTTACTCTTCTTGTGGGCCAGTCACCAAGGAGGGTGTGTCTGTGTGGGCGGCCTTTGAAACAGCCTCAGGGGGATAATTGGTACCCAGGGAGTCCTGAGTAATGCTGGTGGCCTCACAGCTGTCATCCCAGGTCAAGCCTGGGGTGGCTGGGAGCTCCCCAGCCTGTAAGACTTCATTCCTGGGATTCCTTCCTGGCAGGGGGCTTGGCCGGGTGGATAAAAATATCTGCCTCTCCCACATCTCACATCCCCATGGCTTCCCCTGAGCGTTACCCCGTGAGCCGACTGGGCAGGGTTCCATTAGACAAGGAGGGAGACTGAGGCTTGGGGAGGTTCCATGACACTCACCCCAGATACCCAGCTATGAGGTGGCAGTGTCGGGCCTCCTGGCCACACTGTCCCAGCGCTCTGCAGGGCCTGTGCAGTGGCTGCAGCAGGGGGAGATGGGGCGGGGAGTCAGGCTTTCCGGGCCCCTGAGGCTTCCTGAATGTTTGCTACTTTCCCCTTTTTTCAGGCTGCTGGCTCAATTTTGCAGGCCAAGAGTATCAAGCTAGGATTGATGGTTTCATCTTCATTGTGTTTTTGGCATTGCCTTCTGTTTATGACAAATGATGTTGGATTTTTTATTCATGCTAGTGACGTCAAGTTTCCTTTTAAAAATTTGGAATTTAAAAGAGTACATTAATGAAAAATACTAAATACATAATAGTCCAGGTGGCTCTTGGGTGTGGCCAGACTGGGATGAAGGTGTTGGGCAAATGCTGCCCTCTGGAAGGCCTCACGGGGTCTTGGTCTCTCAAACCTTATACAACATTGTCAGCATTTTTTGCTGTATCTGCCTAGCACCTGAACTAGTATCGACATAGTTGTTTTCTTTAAATTGGCTCTATTAATTAATCAACTATAGAGACAGGGTCTCAACTCTGCACCCCGGCTACAGTACAGTGGCCAATTATAGCTCAATGGAACCTGGAATCCCTGGGCTCAAGTGATCCTCCTGCCTCGGCCTCCCAAAGTGCTGGGATTATAGGTGTGAGCCATCGCACCTGGCTCAGCTCTTTTTAAAGTGAAATCAACGTTTTGAAAAGAGAGAAACTTTATATTACTACCAGAAACGGAAACCTGGCATCACTTGCCATAAATAGGTGGCCCTACAGATAAACACAATGAAAACAGAAGATGTACATAAGTTCCAGCTGGAGGCTGGTCAGACTGGAGTTAGAACATGTGGGAGGGAGCTCCAGGCGCACCAGCACCTGGCTGGGACGTTGTCTGGGCCGCCATTTGTAGTCAGAGGAATTGGGAGTGGATGAGGTCCTCACTGGATGATACTCCATGTTCTCTAACACCCTGTGCACACGAGTCTGAGATGGGCTCAAGGACGCCCCCAGGCCTTGGAGATGTCTACAGTGAGCACCGTGAGGATGGCTCTGAACAAATAATTCTGCTCCAGGTCTCGGGACCCCAGGCATCTCAAGAGCAGCCCTGTGGGAAGACATAGCTCTGTCTGCACTTACAGCCCGGGACCAAGTAGGCCAGGGCAGGTCTCTGCAGGCAGAAGGTGCCAGGTCCGCGTGCCCAAAGTCAGTGGAGGGGAACGGTGAGGCTGCTCTGATTGTGATCATTCCCATTGTTATTACTAATCTAGGGCCAGCTTTGCCTCTCACAGTGGTGCGACTTTACGCAGGTCACTTGGCTTCTCTGAACCTCACTGTCTTCACCTATGAAATGGAGAGACGCACAGTTCTCAATGGAAGCAGTTCTGCGCCCTTAGGTGGTCCTTGGAGATGGGGAAGGGGACACTTTAGTTGTCATAGTGACTGGGGGTGCTACTGACATTCAGTGGTGAGGGGTCAGGGATGCTGTTAAATACGCAGTGCCCAGGCCAGTCCCCCATATCCAAGAATTGTCCTCACCCAAATGTCAGTAATACCCTGTTAGAAGCTGGGCACAGTGGCATCTGCCTGTAGTCAGTCCCAGCTGGTCTGAGACTCTCAACTATGCGGAGGCTGAAGCAGGAGGACCGGTTGAGCCCAGGAGTTCAAGTCCAGCCTGGGCAACATAGTGAGACCTTGTCTCTTAAAAAAAATAAAATAAAATAAAGCGCCCTGTTAAACAATATACGTTACACATTTAACCTGTAAGTTCTATTTGATGCTCAATCAAGTTTGCAGAAGGAATAGCCCGAGCTGGCAAAGACAGGCTCAGAAGTGGGTGGGGGCTGTGAGGAGGGTGGGTGTGCGGAGACACGGGCACCAAGGTGGACACAGAGAGAAGGGAACGGGGAATGAGGACCCACTAAGGGGCCAGGCCACAGAGACTGCTGTGTCCTGGGAGGAGGAGCTGAGTGTGGCTGCTGAGTAGCTTGGCCACGGCCAGAGCCTTCCTGTAGGTGGCAGAGCCTTTTCCCGGCAAGGTGGGAGGTGCTGCCAAGCTCTGCCCACCACCCGGCGCTCGCTCAGCTTCCTTGGAGCCTCACGTCAGCCAGCAGACCTGGGGACCCCTGCGCAGGCCGCCCTGCTTCCCTGGGCACCGGCCACCCCTCCTCCCCCACCCCCCGATATGCAGACAATCCTTCCTCCCCCGTGTGACACTGCACCAGTTCTCCGGGCCAGGGTCTCTCAGAAATTAGGCAAATTCACTAAAAAGAGTTTGTAATAAAAACTGTAGAAAAACATTCCGAGCCTGAATCTGGGGCTTCCAGTGGTTTACTGAACTCAGGAGGTGGGAGAAGAGTTCCCTGCCTCCCCCCGAGCCTCCTGAGGCCTGGTGGCTTGTGCCATGTCCCTGGTCAGCCTGGCAGCAGGGTGGGGCTTCCACACTGGTAACTCTGCTTTGTCCTTCTCATCAGGCCTGCTCCCCTCCAAAGCTTCATGCCAACAGAGAGGTTCCCGTCTGGACCCCGGAGGGTGGAAGGAGAGATTGGGACCGAGCGCCTGTCCCCGGAGAGCGGGGAAGGCAAGGGGAACCGGAAGACCTCGTCTGCCTGCAGCGTCCCACAGACGGGCCAGCCTTGGCTTGTGACTCCGCAAGCCCGGTGGATGTTTACAGGAACCCAGCCAAAGTTTGCCTCCCTGCACTTCACCCCCAACTGCGCCTGCTTCCCCCACTTCGCCTTCGGAGAGGACGCTTCTAACAGCGGACACGCACACAAGCGACTTCCGTTAGGATGCCAGTTGAGCCTTAAGCCCGGCTGGGTTGAGCCTGAGGCTGGTCTTACATGCAGGGACTGTTTCAGGGAGTGACTGAGAAGAAGAAGCCGAGGACGCTGTCGGGGCTAAGGGTAGGGTTTTGACTTCTTCGTTTCCAGCTGCTCATTCTTCATCAAGTTGGCAAAAGCGAGGAGTGCCGTGTGGCCCCCCTGGCTGGAAGTCCTTTTCTGAAAACGTGAGTGCTGTGAATACTTGATTTCGATAAACCTGTAAAAGCAATACTTAGGAGGCTGACTTCTTTTGATTAAAAAGTGTATGCAACTCCAAGCCCTGGGGGCCCTGCCTTATGTTTTTTCTCTTTGACATTTGGGGAATGGGTCCTTATGCAGAACCTCATGGTTGACAAAGAGAAGAAGAGTCAGGGTCTTCCAAGTTGGAGGGCCGGCGGGGTTTGGAGTGTACCCCAGCGAGGCTGGCCCCCTCCCAACTTCCACAAGCTCAACAAGCCTGGGGGACGGCCTTTGGGGTGCGGTGGGAAAAGCCTGGTGGCCAAGCTGGAAATGTGGCCTGAATCCCACAGAGGTGGAAGCGTGTGTCCCCCCCGCCAGGTACATGGTGGACCTTTGTTATAGACGAGGGGAGTAAGGGAGCGAGGGGGAAGGAATAAATGAGTAAGTGAAATGGGGTCAACTTGCAGTTTCGTGGGGACAGCAGTAAAGCTCTCCAGTGTACAGGGCACCTTCCCGCACACGCTGGGTTAAGCAAGGTGTGTATGATTGACCCCGTCCTACAGGTGAGACAGGCGTGGGCGAGTGCAGGCGCAGCAGAACTCTGGGGGGAAGACGGTGGCGCACCTCTCGTCTTCATGCGAGCCTAAGGGAGTGCATGCTAAGAACTCTGGAAAGAAGGCTTGTGAGAGGCCCGGGGGACACGGTGCACATGACAAGGGCGACATTCGTCGGGAGAGAGGCCTGAGGGGACAGGTGAGGGCTTAGGGCTTAGAAGGTGCACGGACTTGAGACCCGCTGGAC
Source organism: Eulemur rufifrons (assembly GCF_041146395.1). Lineage (NCBI taxonomy): Eukaryota > Metazoa > Chordata > Mammalia > Primates > Lemuridae > Eulemur > Eulemur rufifrons. The sequence continues at coordinate 28,887,537 of NC_090996.1, forward strand.
GTGGAGCCAGCGGTCGTGCTCCTCTGAGCACCCCTTCACCACCTAACAGGCAGGGCTCAGGGAGCATGCCCAGCGCTCTGCCCAGGCCTGCACAGAGAGTCTCCAAAGAAGGCAGTGTTCTAGTTAACGTCTTGGTTCCTTCTTTTATGGGGGTACGACCTATAAATGTCACTTAGATCTGTAACATGGGGACAGTACTTTCTCCACCTCTTATGACTCTGTGTTCACTGTAAAAGGTGCCCCCCTGGACTGACGAGGCTCCACACCAGGACTCACAGCTTGGTAAGCAGAGCCCAGACGAGTTTGCAGCCTGCAGTTAGCCCCGTTTGCAGGTGCCTTTGTACAGTACACAGACCACCCAACCATACCTGGCAGCCCTATCCAGAGAGGTTTTTTTTTTTTTAATTTGCTAAAATGCAAGACTCATCAGGGCAGGACATCTTATTGACCACAGTGTACTCACTATGTGATTGTAGAATGAATAAAGCAAAGTTATAGTGAGATTATCTGTTCATTCCACATTTATTATTGAGCACCTGCTATGCACAGGCACCTTGCTGGGTGCTGAGGGCACAGCAGTGAGCAAAGCAAAGTTCCTGCCCTTCTATAGCTCACATCCTAGGCCAAGAGCAGACAATGCTTAAATAAGTGTGGAAAAGATAAAATAGTGAAGGGTTGGAGAGTGGGGGCAGAGGGGAGTCTATGTTTAGCAGGGTGGTCAGGTAGACCTTCATGGAGCTGTCCTCTAAACTGAGTCCTGAAGGATGAAAAGAAGTCAGCTGTATGAAGTGCTGGGAAGAACATTCCAGGCAGAGGCAAGAATAAAATGCATGAACGTATGTAATGATCCAGCTAACACGTATGGACCTCTGTGCCAGGCTCTTTTTCTCAATGTATTAGTTCACTGAATCTTCACATAACCCTATGAAGAAGGTACTGTGATTGTGCCCATTTTACAGATGAGGAGACTGAGGCACAGAGAAGTAACTTACGTAAGTGGTGAGCTGGACACTGAGCGTAGGCAACCTGCCCTAGAGCCTGTGCTGCTGACTCTAGACCCTCATTCCTCTCGGGCAGGAGGAGCTTAGCGTGGTGCCTGGCACGTGCTAATCATAATTGCTATTATTTATTGAGCACTTAGCAGTTCCCTTGCACTGTGACAAGTGCTTTACATGTATCAGCTCATTAAATAAGTGGTAGCTGTCACTAAAAAAATCATTATTGGCCAGGCACAGTGGCTCATGCCTGTAATCTTAGCATTCTGGGGGGCAGAGGAGGGAGGATTGCTTGAGCTCAGGAGTTCTAGACCAGCCTGAGCAAGAACAAGATCCTATCCCTACTAAAAATAGAAAAATTGGGCATTGTAACATGAGCCTGTAGTCCCAGCTACTTGGGAGGCTGAGGCAAGAGGATCACTTGAGCCCAGGAGTTTGAGGTTGCTGTGAGCTATAATGATGCCACTACTGCACTGTACCTGGGGTGATTGAGCGAGACAGTCTCAAAAAAATAAAAAATAAAATAAAAATCACTGTAGCCTCTAGCCTCATTTCATCATCTCCAAACAGACCAAACGCAGGGTGCCCCCCCCTGCACCCATAAGCCATAGTACCCACCTGGAGATGCCTGCATTGGAGAGTGGCCAGGTGCTCATCCCTGTGGCCACACAAACGGGAGTCCCATGGACTCCGCAGAGTCTGTGAATGCAGGGACACCCAGGAAGGTGATGCCCAAGTGATTTACGACAGAACCCAGGTGGCAACACCTGGTACCCTTTGCAGCCAGGCCAAGGCAGAAGGTGCCTGCCTCCCCCCAGGGGCTGCCAACTGGGCAGCCGGGTCTGAATCCTTCAGCCCCTCCCGACTCTCAGCTCTCACTTGCTGGGAAAAGGGGCAGAGTTCGGGAACCAGGCTGATCTGTGGGCATCAGGGCTGGCATGCCAAGGCTGACAAGCCGCTCCCGCTGCCAGCAGGCGAAAGCCAAAGTGCCTCACGCTGGGGCCTCTGGCTGAGCAGGCCACACTCAAGTGGAGACCCACAGCCTAGCTGGCAGCTGGCTGGGTAGACAGCCGAGCTGCCAAGTCCCTTTCGGGCTTACTGCAGCTGGGCAGGGCTCCAGCGTGGCCAAGAAGTGCTCCCAGGACAGAGCCGTGTGTCAGAGGCAAAAGAAAACAATCCCTTTGGCACAGCCATTGCGCTTAAACCTTTCTGACCCCCAAGTAATGAATTTTCCACTGAATCTTAGGAAGTCACAGAGAAAATCCTTTCAGAAAAGATAGGTCTTGGGCCCAAGCGGACTCTGTCGCGCGTGTGTGTGTGTGTGTGTGTGTACACACACGTATGTGTGGCGATGGGGGGTGGGTAGGAGAGCGGCAGCCCGGTCACACTGGCCAACAGAATATGGCAGAGGTGGTACTGTGTGACTTCTAACGCAGGTCATGAAGACGATTCTACTTCTCTCTTGTGGTCTCTCTCCCCTGCTCCCTTTTTCTTTCCTTTTCTCTCTCTCTCTCTGTCTCTCTCTTTTTGGGTGATCACCCTTCTGCCCAAGCCACCCTCATGGAGAGGTCCCCAGCCAACTGCTCCTTAGAGGGACTGAGGTCCCCAGCCGGCAGCCAGCATCCCGTGCCAGCTGGACAGGTGAGCGAGTCTTCAGACGATCCAAGTCTGGCCCTCAAGCTGCCGCAGCTGACGCTGAGTGGGACAGAGGTGAGATGTCCCCACCAAGCCCTGCCCAAATGACAGGTGTGTGAGCAGAGGAAGTGTGTGTTATTTTAAGCCACTCTGGGGGTGGTTTTTACACATTTAGACAGAACAGTGGGTACCCCAAAATGATAATCGTGGTATAAATTGAAACCCTGGACCTGCCCGAGAGGTGAAATGAGACATTTGTAATGTAGTGAAAAAAGACCCAGGCAACGAAGCCGGGGCTCCTGTCTGTCCCGCTCCCCCACCCGTTAGTGTACAATTACCTGTTCCTCTGCTAAGGTCCAGTGCGTCTGGCCAGGCCTGGCTTTGGCCTTGGCCAACAAAGTTACCACCCAGCGAGTCCCACAGACGAAAGCCGCTGCCACAGTGCCCCCGCCCGTCGTGGGCTGGGGAATTAGCCGGCCGGGGGTTGCCCACCAGCGTCTTCACAGCGCTGAGTGCCCTGTCCGGGAGTGTGGTCGGACAGCAGCGTGCAGAAGTGCTTTCTCAGCAGGCTGGCAGGGGCCTGGCAGGCCGAGATGTGGCTGCCTCGTCTCCTCACTCTGGACTGGCCGTGGCTGTCTGGAGTGTCCTGCAGGGGAGGCCTCAGGGCTCCCAGGTGGACCGCAGCGCCACCAGGCGCCCACCCATCTGGGCCCTGAGGAGGCCTGGAGCCGGCCGGTGACTGTTGGCACAGCAAGACGCCGTTGGCTGTGCAGCGGGCGGGGGCCGGCCCTGAGCACGCAGGCCCTGGGTGCCGGGATGCTGACGCGCATGGGATACCCCCAGAGAAGAGCTGTGTCCACAGGTACCCAGTTCAAGGTGCAGCACGCTCAGCGTCTCCAGAGAATGTGCTGTGGGGGAGGAGTCGGAGAGGGAGGTGAGCCAGGACACGTAGGAGGGGACTAGACACCTATAAGGTGGGGGATGGGAGGGACAGTGGAATGAGGGGGTCTGAGCCTGACGGACAGCACAGTGTGGGGCACACAGGGCTGAGGGACAGTCATCTTCACGGTGAAAGATGAATCCAGGGCCATCAAGGCAGTCAACAGGCTGAACAGCAGCAAGAAGGGCTTGGAAGTCCATGAAGGAAGATCTTCCCAGAGCTAAGGACGTGGATGGCGGACTCACCGGGTCCTTGCCCTGGTCGCTAAGCCTGACCACAGGGAGGACCCTCAGGGACCAAGTCCCCAAACCCTGGAGGACACCTCCACTAGCCCTGTGTGGAGACAGGGGGACATCCCAGATGATACCTGAGTCCAGAGTGGTCACCCAGCCCACCTGGCCCCGCTTCTCTATGGCTACTTCCCAGGAACATTGTCCCCAGGGGCCCCTGTGGTTCTCCCCTCCAGAGCCCACCTGGGTTACCTTGTCCAGAGCACAGCTGGGATCATCTCAGGCAGATCCGTGAGTCCAGCTGTTTCAGGTGCTCCTGGACACCAAATGGGATGGTGGGTGTCCACATCCTGCAAGGGGGGATGGGACACAAAGCCCAGGTTGGAGGAGAGAGGTGGCCTGGAGGCCCAACGAAAGCTGCCCCCAAGTCCCTCCTCCCACCCAGCCTAGAACCTTAGGGACTTCCCACCTGGCAGGGTGCAGACTGGTGTGGGGTCCTGGGGAAGGCAGAGGCCCAGGAGCCCGGACACCCCTTTCTGGTTCTGCTGTTGACTTGCTGTGTGACCTCAAAAAGCTTAGTTAACTACTCTGTGCTTTATTTGCCACATCTGTAAAATGGATCCTATAAGACCCACCCCCATCCATCTTAGAAGACACGAGTGATTATGTAGGTCAAAGTGCTTTGCAAGCGTATAAAGTGTTACGGCTGGACAGTAGACATTGTATTGACTTAATAACAAATGAGTTTGAGCCACCTGAAATTGCCAATTTTTATAGGTCAGAAATGGCTAGATATAGGCAATTTCATATGGTTCACCCTAGTGTAGCATTTGCTGGGCATTTTTCTGTTCTAAGAGGTTTATATGCCCTTGACTCATTTAAGCCTCATGAAACTTCTTGGGGTATATATTATTATGCCCCCATTTTATAGATAATGAAAGTGAGTCCAGAAGGGTGACGTGTGTGCTCGCTCAAGGTCGCACCTTGGTGAGGGGGAGAGCAGGATTTGAGCCCCGGGGTCACAGGCTGAACCACATGCCTGGAGAGCTGGGACTGCCCACCCACTAGCACTGCCGAGACTTACGCCAGCGTCTCCACGTGAGGACACTTCCGCAGGCTGGCGGCAAGCTGCTGGGCCCCGGCGGCCGTGAACTTGTTGTACTGGACACTAAAGGAGAGAAAGCCGTCCTGGGGCCTGGCCCTCGGGACCACCCAGTTCCCCTCCAAGACCTCCAGCACACCCAGCCCCTCCCATGATGCCAGGGGAGACCCGCGGTCTCTGCCAGCCCTGGGCCCAGCCTCCCAGCGCCCAAACCCCACACTCACTCCATCACCCGGAGGGACACCATGTCCGGAAGTGCCCGAGCCAGGCTCTCGGCCCCCGCATCGCAGATGCAGTTATTGTACAAGCTGCCAGAAACAGAAGCCAGGGGAAGGGCTTGGGGTTGCTGGAGGGTCAGGGCACAGTGGGATTCACACCCAACTGGGCTCACTGCCCCATTTTACAGAGGGGCAAACCGAGGCCCAGAGAGTTGAGGCTGCTTCTCTGTGGTCACACAGTGAGTCCAGGGGGAGCAGTAGGACTAAAAGGATGTCGTGTTCTGGCTGACAGCGTGGAAACCCTGGGGAGAATGACTTCCCGAGTTCAAATCCCACCTATGCCTCTTACTGCCTGTGTGATCTTGGGCAAGGTACTCAACTCCTCTGAGACTCAGTTGGCTCGTCTGTAAAATGGGCACAATCAAGGAATTGTAAGGAGGAGTAAATGAGTTAATGCTGGTAAAATACTCAAAATGCACCCCGGCACCTGGAATGGACCGTGTGTTACCTCTGGCTATGACTACCTCACAGAAGCATTCGCGAGGGTTACGTGAGTTACCAAAGAGGGTGTGACAGCGTTGGGGTAGGAAGAGAAAAACCCAGAGTCCCTGTGTGCTGAACTCACAGCCACCATCAGCAGCAGTGGGCAGAGCAAGACAACTGGCGTCGGTGCCGACTTACGCACACGCTCATTCCCAAGCCTCCTCCCCCCGGGCCAGATGCCACCGCGGCTCTGATTCAGGGCCATGACTGTGCCGTGACTCAGCCTCGGAGCGAACTGCAGGGCTGCTGTGAGAGCAGCAGGTCTCAGCTGCTGCTAAGTGGATTCGTGCTGGACTCCAGCATCCCCGGATATCACAGGTCGCCGGTATCGGGGCAGAAACCAGGGGTGGCTTGACAGTCTCTTCCTGGGACAGGTCTCCGACCCAGGGGGCCCCTCCTCCCCGCCGCAGGCAGGGTGCTCTGACTGTATTTCATTGATGCCAGGACACAACGCGTCCTCATTTGACTATCACTGAGATCAGGATGTGTCTTATAACTAACAGGGAGTCATAGTCTTACTGGCAGCATTTTGTCCTCTTAATAGAGTCTTACAGTGAGCGGACTCTTGGATTCCATGAGATATATTTCTTAGAGTGTAAATCAAACCAAGTCTCACCTCCACATGCCCCACCTGCCCCACCTGCTTCTCCATTCACGCTGAACAAACTACAGACACCCCCCTGTGTGATCTAGACCTGCTGACCTCTCCCTCCTTCTGGCCCCATTCACCGCAGACAGCTCTTTCCCTGCTCAGAGGCTTTGCACCTGCTGTTGCCTCCTGCTAGAGCGCTTTCCCCCTAGAGCTTCCCACAGAGGAATCACCTCCCCAGAGGCTCCCTGATCTCGCTCTTGAATTTGATACTCTCCGTCATACTGTCCTGGGCCTTGTTAGTGTACTTCCTGGCATGAACCAGTATTTTAAAATATTTTATTTATGCATGTGTTCACTTATTCAAGAGACTTGAAAGCAAGAACCACATCTATCTTGCTCGTAGCTGTATCTCTGGTCCTAGCACAAGTTCTGGCCCACGGTTCGTGTTAGAGAATATTGGATGCCTTGCACAGCTCTGGGGGAGGGAGTGTCACCAATCACATAGCCTACCAATTGTACAGTACACAACCTGCACAGCTGCGCAAGGTGGTCCTGGCTGGAAGGATACATGAACTGATGCATCAACAGAGATGGACAAGACGCCACCTTTCCTGGGGATCTGACTCTGGCTGTGAAGAGGGCTGGCATAAGGGAGGGCGGTGCCCCCCCACCTGGAGAGTGAGGACAGCTGGTGACTCTGAGTTGAGCGACTGGGGCTCTGGTCCCAGGTCATAGTCTCTGGTTCCACATCAGGGTCCAGCTAGAAAAACTCAAAAGTGAGAGGTGCAATGCCAAGGCCCACCAGAAGGTGGCAGTGTAAGCACTGACTGGAGTGCGAGAACAAGACCAGCCGAGGTGGCCGGTGCATGCTCAACCTTCCAGAAGCCGCCACCCTGGACTGGGAAAAAGCTTGGTCTCACCTTTCCCTGGGGGAAGAGGACCAAAATGTGTTGTCCACCAGGGGCCAGCATTGTGCCAAGCACCTCACATGGGCCACTGGGATGGTGCCCGTTTTCCAGATGAGCAAACAGAGGCTAAGAATGAATAAGTCACTCGCCCAGAGTTCCTTCCCTGGGTCCCAGTAATCCTCTTGTTCAGGGCCAGGGCGATTGCTTCTAGGGTCCCCGTGTCTAACCCACAGCCAGCACCAGGCTGCTCCCTGTCCTCCCCCAGCCAGCCAGCTCTGCACCTGACCTGTGACCATGACCGGGGGCCCCTGCTCACCTCAGCCTGAGCAGGGACACAGCGAGCGAGGGCAGGGCCTCAGCGAGCTTGCAGGCACCCACGTCGGTGATGCTGTTCTGGGACAGGCTGCAGGGACACAGCGGGGGAGGGCTCAGGACCCAGCCTGTCTGCCCCCTCCCCCACCAGCATCTATCCATCCATCCATCCGCCCATCCCAGTCAAAGCCGGAAAACCCTCCTTCCCCACAGGGTGGCCCAGAGCAGCAAACACGTGACAATCGACCTCAGGGAGAGTCCTGGGTGATAAATCGTGAATGGCGCTGTCGATAGACTGCTAACTCTTAATAAATACAAGGATACTGTTCCATCCTGTGGCCACATGGGATGATGGGAGTGAGGATGTTTTATGATTTTATAGCATTCCCTCTTTTCCCCCGGACCACTTTTCAGCACTATAATTAAGCGTTTGTGTTATTTGTTTAAGGGCTGTCCTTTCTGCCAGGCTGTGGGCTCCACAAGGAGAGGGGCTGTGTCTGCTCCATTCTTTACCGTATCCTTGTGCCTAGAGCAGTGCCAAGCACATAGTAGGTGCTCAGTAAACTTGGGGGTGGGGAGAACAGGTGGGAAAGAGGAGAAGGCAGGCAGGACTAAGAGGGGGAATCTAGCTCCCTGCGTTGTCTCCTAGAACACTAGAAATTACTGGAGAAGTCTCAGGGTCCTACAATCAAGGAAGTTGCTAAATGAATTCTAGTGAATTCTCTGGCCATCCTGACCTCCGTTACTAGGGGGAGTGTGGGAAGTTTTGACACCCTCCAGGTTCAGTAAAACATCGTGTTGACCCTCCTACATCTTATCCATCTCCAGCTTCCCAAAGCCCAGAAGAGTTAAAGAAAAATTTACTGTTCTGATAAAAATGTTTTACTGATAAATCCTAACCTGCCTCTCCTATTTCACCCTCATTATAATTTTTCTGTCACTAAATTTTATTTTCATAACTGTACACTTTATAATTATGGGCTTGTTTATGTGTTTGATTGGTTGTTGTGTCTCCTCACTAGAATTTAAGATCCCTGAGGTCAGCGGATTTGTTTGTTTTGTTTAAAGCTGGGCCTCCAGGGCCTAGGATGGTGCCTGCACATAGTAGGTGCTCCTTAAGTATTTCTTGGGCTGAGTGGATAATTAAATACAGGAATGATGGAGTGAGTGGCTGGATGAAGGGATGAGTGAGTGAATGAATAATTAAATGGAAGGATGAATGGTGGATTGAACGGACGAGTGAATGGGAGAATACAAAAGCCAGCTGGCCTTTGGGGGACAGATGCGGAGGGAGGGGCAGGCCCAGCCCACTCACTTGAGGGTTTCCAGGGCCTTCAGCTGAGGGAAGGTGGCTGAGAGCTGCGCGACGCCCTCGTCCCCAATCTTGTTCTCGCTCAGCGAGTCCAGGCTGCCGGTGGGATCAGATGGAGACCGTCAGCCAGCGCCTGGGAGGCCACCTGCCCCTCCCACCCCCCCAGCCCTGGACACAGCACAGGCAGACGGCCCACTCCCGAGCCCTGGAGACCAGGACTTTGTCACCTGAGGTTGCCAACTGGGGGCAATGCCTGGTTGGCTTCTCAGCCCTGCCCCCCTCACCCCACCGAGCTTGGGCAGCTTCCTTAACCTCTTGGAACCTGCACTGTGAAGTGGGATCGTGCTCCCCCCTGGCGCCCCCTGCCGCCTCCCCAGCAGCAAATGAAGCTGTGAGGGAAAGGGTTTCAAAGGTCACAAAAGGATCCCACACTTTTCTAGTTATTGGGGATCCCCATCTGCTGTCCGTTCCCTGCAGTGGAGTCATCTGGTTACTCCCCCAGCCACGCAGAGGAAGCGGGGGGGGGGGGGGGGGGAGAGCGAGAGAAAGAGAGGGCTCTGCTCTTCCCACGAGCCTCAGGGCAGGGCTTGGGGCTGTCAGAACCCAGAGGTGGAGGGGACAGACGCCAGGGCCATACTCACTCCAGATGCTGGAGGGAGGAGAAGGCTGGGAGGATCCTCACCAGTTTGGGGAAGGCCTGGGGGCCTGCGATGGGGCCCAACCTAGGAGGCAAAGAGCAGGGTAAGACCCCAGAACAGTTGCAGCCCTGGATTCAGCCCCAGGGTGGGGCAGAGACGGGCACAGCCCTATCTGAACCCCTCCCCTTCCCTGCCTTTCGCCCCTTACCTCCCCCCAACCCTCCCCCGTGGGACCCCAGTCCCTTTTGCTTGGGGCAGATTTCACAAAGCTCCCTGGAGCCAGTTCTCTGTCCACATCCACAGACACCCTCTCCCCCAGCCTGGTGAAGGGGCCCCCAAATGCCAGCTGAGGACCACCGCAAGTGGTAAACCAGACGGTTTACTTGTTGCATTTTAATAACAAAAAGAGCTATTCCTTGAGCGCTTATCATACACCAGGCACATGCAGAGCCCTTCACTCAGCTTAGATCTCATTTAATTCTCACAACTCTGAGCTAAAGGCTCTTCTTCCCCCCATTTTACATATGGGGAAACCAAGGCATGGATCGGTTAAATAGCTTATACGAGGTCATCCAGACCAGACTTTGAGGGAATGAGAGAAATAAGGACAATGAAGGGCTGTTTTGTTTTGTTTCAAAAATATGGTTAAATGTATTCACTATAAAGATCTGTCTTATATTCTAAAATTATGTCTTTTGAACTATTTTGATATTAAAATGATCATTCTTTAATAAAATTATAGGGCCAGCAGTGGTTACTGTATTGTTTGTTTGTCTGAATAAATATACTCAATAAAAATTAAAAGATGGCAACTGCGTGGTTACTCAAATTCATTCTGAAATGTTCTCGGTCTCTGAAATCCCAAAGCCCGGGAACCACAGGCCACAGTAAAAGACCACAGGGTCGGAGCTGGACTCTGGGGTCTCCCGTGTGGCTCCCACGCCAAGGGCCTCTGGGTCTCGGCAGCCCCGACCTTGTAAGATTGTTGGAAGGATGAAGAAATTCATCCTCACGTGTTTACCCCTCGCCTACCATGCCAGGCCCAGGGGAGAGAGCCACGAACGAAACAGACAAAACCCCTGACGTGGCGGAGCTGACGTGCTGGTGGGAAGAGATCTGGTGTCTGAGTCAGTGAGTCACCCAGAAAAAGTACAGTGGCGAGGGGGCGAGATTTCATTTTTAAATAGGAAGGTCAGAAAAGGCCTTACTGAGAAAGACCACGGGAGATGCAGGTGTGGGCCGGGCAGGTATCAGGGGAAGAGCATTCTAGGCACAGGGCACAGCCTGTGCAAAGGCCCGGAGGCAGGACTTTGCCCGGGGTGGCTGAAAACCAGCAAGGAGGCCCACGTGGCTGGAGTCGGAGTGAGTAAGGGAGAGAGTTCAGGGTGAACAGGGAAGGGGGGCTTCAGGGGAAGGATGCTGTGTGAGTGGGGTCCCTGCAGGGTTTCGAGTGGCCCAGAGGCAGCTCAGGGCTACAGGGGGCCCGGCACAGTGGCTGCCAGAACAGATGCCCGAAATAGTCTTTTGCTTCCTTCTTTCCTTCCTCAGAACTTTCTTGGGGCTTCCGGCCTCCAGGTGGCTGGTCACTGGCCCTAGGCTGTTCTACCCCATTGTCGCTGCTCGCCAGAGCACAGTTCCGACCTCAAACTAGGGGCTTTTTAAGCTGAAAATAATTCAAGGCCAGAAAGGGCCCTTCGCGATTGTTTTCATACATTTCCTCTTTTCAGCGACATTTTTACCTCTGCACAAATTTGGCCCTTTGTCTCTGTTCAAAACAAGAGACGCTTGGCTTTTTCCTGGGCACAAGGGAAGCGTGTGGGTGATCAGCCGGGGAGGCGGGCAGCGGGGCACGGGCAAGTCACCTAACCTGGCCGGGCCTTAGTTTCCTCATCTGTAAAATGGGGAAGGTAATGTCTGTCTCCCACGGTAGCTCTTGAGATTAATGAGATTATGTGTAAAATGCACTGAATACACTAGGTGCTTAATAATGCCTTCCTAATCAAGAGATGACCTTAGCTCTTTGACAAGAACCAAACACAAAATTAGCTTTTTCCTTGGTTGGCGCTTGGAGCCAGGCTGACCTGACTTTTATGACTTTGGACAAACAATGCAAACTCTCCGGGCCTCGGTATTGCCATGTGTACAACGGGCGGTGACAGTAATAGCCCCAGAGGAGGATCAGCTCAGATGACAGAAGTGAAGGTGCCTTGTACATTGACAAGCTACATTCTGACAGCTCTAAGTAACTGATGACAACGACTGCACTCTCGGGGACCATGTGCAGTGGCCTGCCCTTCCAGAGTGACCCAGGCACAGCTGGGTTCTCTAGAGCCCGCCGAGGTCTCCATTGCTGTCACTGTGGCAGCACCACCTAGGATATCGGCTCCCAGCCCTGGCCTTGCATAGGGTGACCAACTGTCCTGGCTTCCCTGGGACTGAGGGGTTTCTTGGGATACGAGAGTTTCAGTGCTAAAACCAGTCCCAGGCTAGCTGGGGTGCTTGTTCACCCCACCTGCACAGCAAAAGCTCTCGAGAATCCTTCAAACTGGGGGAAGATTCCCCAGTCTGAGTCGCTGGGTTGGGGTGGGGTTTGAGCACTAGAATGATTGGAACCACCAATGGTTCTGCTATGTGGCCAGGGCGAAGAACCAGTGCCTGGAGGCTGGGCAGGCACCTGGGCTTTAGGGGGTGGCCTTGGCTAGGGGGGGTTGGTTCCTTCCCCCGGGGAGCCCAACCCTTGGTCGTGGACATCAGCAAGCTCAGGCACGAGGGGCGTGTGTAGTCCCTGGCCACAGCGGGCAAAAGGACTCAAGCGGTGGTCACACCAGCATCCTCCTACGGAAGGTCACAGGCTGGGGGACACATTGGGCCCTTCTCCCAACCCTGCCTGAATTACAATTCCTGGAAGGCCTTTCTCCCTCCCCTCTCCCAACTTGGCTCATTCCTTCTCCTTGGTCAAGCTTTGATGAAGATAGCACCTCCTCCAGGAAGTCCCCCTGAGCCCTTCCAGACGGGTGCTGACTAGACTTCAAGCTCACTGAGGACAGCAGCCTTGGTCATTCAGTAGGTGCTTGAACGGGAGCGGGCACGCAAACCAGCAAACGGCCCTGCGAGCCTGGAATCGGAGCATCTCCGCACTTGCCCAGACGGCCACGTTCCAGTGCTGGTTTCCAAAGCGGTGCGTGAGAGGTAAGAACGGCCCTGGAGACCCATCTCTACTCTGGTGGCACAAGCCCAGCAAACGCAGGAGAAACCGCGTGGCGACCCGAGATGACCGACCCCTTTGCTTACGCAAACTCCAGTTTCTTTAAGTCCCGAACAGCGGGGAGCTCCCCAGCTGTGTCTTCCGAGGAACTTCTCGTCCTAGAGAGAACAGGCAGCGTTGATGCGGGGGGAGGCCCTTCTGTCACTGAGCCCTTACCCGTGGGTTCCATGGTGGCTGCCCAGTCCCCAAAACGCCCCGGGAGGATTGCCTGCCTTGGGGCCATCGTTGTGCCCCACTGAGAAGAAAAATCTCAGGACTGCGTGTTTCACGGAAAAGAGCCTCAGAGCAGGCATTTATCAGCACCCACCCAGACAGCACTTAACAGTGTGTAATGAAGGAAGGAGTGACAGTTAACTCCTTCTGTGGCCAAGTGTCCTCTCCCCTCTGGATCTTATCTCTGCTGTCTATAAAATGGGAATGAAACTGGTCCTAAATGCCTCAAAGGGTGGCAGCGGGTGTCACTTCTGTTACCAGAGACACAAGCCATCCTTGTTAACTCCCAGAAGGGGAGAGTATCTCCTTGGCTTTAGCTGAAAAAGAATTGGGCATATGATGGCGAGTTTTAAATGGAGCAGTGTGCTCGATCCAGCAGGCTTTGCCTGGGCGGCGACTGCAGTGAGATATTCGGAGGAGCCATTGCCCAGAAGGAGGACACGGGGTGTCCCAGAGGAGACGAGGCACTGGAAATGCCCATGACAATCTTGATAATGGGTCCTTCATGTCCTCGACATGCATGGCCTGAACCAACCCCCATCCCCTCTCCCCTCACCTCTGGGTCTGCACGAGGTTGCCCAGGTCTTCCACATCCTTCGGGGACTTGGCTTTGAAAGGCTCGATGGTGAACTTCTCCTCCGCCGCCTGGAGGAGCTTGGTCTCCCCACGCTGCTGTAGGGACTCCCACAGCCCCACGGTGTCGCTCAAGGCAGCCCTGTGGAGGGAGGGCCTCAGACCCAGGCACAGTGCCTGGGCTAGACCATAATGGAGGGGCAGCTCCATGAAGGGACCTCCTACCTATTCAGATACTCTCCTTTCTTAGCTTAACCTCCTTTAGAAAGCCTTCCATGACCACTCCAGCCCTTATGAGTCCTCCTTTCTGGCAACTCTCATAGTGGTTTTGTTTCCCTTTTGCTTTGGCTACCAGGGAGCTCGGTGCTAAATTCTTGGCACAATTGTATAGGACTTTACAGCTTGGGTAAAGTATGTTTAGGGAGACTGTGGGAGCAATTCTCTGGAAGATTAAGCTGAATTGCTCAAGCAGACTGCAGAAAGACTTAAATGTACCAAATGAAGGAATTTAGACTCCATCCTGAGGGTGGTAGAATGCCCCTGAAGGGTGGTCAGCAGGGGTGGGATACGATCAGATTTAAGTTCTGGGAAGATTACACTGGTGGCTGATATAAAATGCAGAGAAAGAGGAGAGAATGGAGGCAGGGAGGCCATGGCTTTAATCTAAGCCTGAGAACACAGTGCCTTGATCAGTAGGTGAAGAGAAGAAAACAAATTTGAACCCAGGTCAGTCTTGGATTCTAGATACGGACCGGTGCCTGGCACATGGTGGGCCTTCAAATATTGGTTGGAAGAACAATTCTGCCCCTCACTGCTGCATGGCTTTGGGCAAGCAGCTGCCCCTCTCTGAGCCTCAGCATTGTCATCTTGAACAGGGGGTGGATCCATTCTGCCCCACCTGGCTGCTGTGCACACAAAATAGGACCCCACAGAGTGAGTACCAGGCCCAGCACCAAGACCACAGTCGGTGCCCAGCACAAGGGAGCCCTTTTTCCCCGTCTCCTGCCCCCACCTGAAACGGGTGACACAGCTGAGTCCCACGAGGTTCCCCAGTCCAGAGGGGTCAATGCCAGTGCTGCGAAGGTCCAGGGAGAAGTCTCGGCCCGCCGCCTCCAAGGCCCTGCCCAGCACATGTGCATCGGGAGGCGTGAGCCGGGTGCCCAGGAAGGACAGGCGGCTGGGGAGCTCCTGCACCACGTGCTGCCAAATCCCAGCCTCCTGGGCCTCGTGGGCGCAGTGCAGCAGCTCCAGCAGCCGCCTGGCCCGCAGCGTCCCCGGCTGCAGCTGCTTCAGGTACCTGGTGAGCACCTTCCGCTTCCGGTCTGCCAAGGCGGCCTCCGCTGGCCCGACCAAGGCTCCCAGGCAGCGGGCGCGAGGCTGGAAGATCAGCCCGGCCAGGAAGCGCGGCGTGCCCTCCAGCCAGTTGTCATAGGGCCTCTTCTTCCTCGGGGTCAGTGCCAAATACTGCGGCAGCTCCTTGTTCTTGATTTCGCTGCTCAGAGCCAACCACACGGCCCCCAGGAAGCACTGCAGGAGGAAGCTGGAGAATGCCAGCTCGGCCACTGCGGCCCCCGGGGCGGGTCGCACTAAGCCCTTGGCCACAGCCCAGGTCCTCACCTCCACGGAGGGGAACTGGTCCTCCCGCAGGGCACCTTGGCGTCTGCGGCCGAGCTCCCAGGCCAGCTTGGCCAGCTCCGCCAGGGCCCCCGGGGGGCCGTCGCGCACTGCTGGGCCCAGCAGGCCCACATAGAGTCCCGTGAGCGTGGCGGGCAGCTTGGCCCCTTCCCCCTGCTCCAGCAGGGCCTCCAAGAGCTGGCACACTGCCCGGCACACAGTAGGGCTGTGGCCGTGACTGAGAAGAAATGGCTGGTCCCGGAGGAGCGCCAGGGCTCTATCTCGGTGCTCGCTCGCCCCTGAGCACTCAAAGTAACGCGACACGTAGGCCCGGGCCTGCTCAGCGGAGAAGCCGGCCATCTCAAACAGGGCGTCGGCCTTGCTCAGGCTCTGGGCCAGGCGGCCGCGGGGCCGGGCGGTGAGGAGCAGGGTGCAGCCCCGCAGCAGCTTCCGCTGCAGGAGCCCGGCCAGCAGCGCCCGGAGGGAGCAGGGCTCTGTGGACGCCGGACCGTGCAGAAAGCCCTCTTGGGCCTCCAGCTCCTCGAAGGCGTCCAGGATGAGCAGGACGCGGTCGGGCCTTCTCAAGATGTAGCTGAGGACCTCGTCGTCCGCCTCGAGTGGCTGTGGCCCCAGGGAGAGCAGCAGGTCCCGCAGGCAGTAGGCATCCCCCGGACGGTCCAAGGCGCGGCAGGGGACATGGAAGACGAAGTCGTACTGCGGCAGCTGCCCACGGGCCCAGGCCCGGCTCACGGTGCGAGCCCAGCAGCTCTTCCCCTGCCCGGCCTTGCCCAGCACAGCAACCACCCGCGTCTCACGCGGCCGCCGGCGCTCCCGGGCCGCCAGCAGCACCTCGGCCAGGCCCCCCTGGGCCAGCTGCCGCTCCGCCCAGTCCGGGGTGGCCAGCGCCCACTCCTGGCTCTTGTTGCTGGTCCTCTCCAGCCCGGCCCTTACAAGGTCCACCTGAACCAGGATGCCGTCGGGGCCCGCGGGCTCCGCCCGATACTCGTCCTGCAGCAAGCGACAGAACTGCTCCACCGGCCCTGCAAAGGCCAGGGGGTGTGTCGGCGGGGACGATAAAGGCAGGTCAGCCACCACGAGGCCAACATTGCCACCCTCACTGCGTCTTCATCCATTCGCTGCACAGTCTTCATCGACTGCCTCATGCGGCTCATCCCCGAGTCACTCGTTACCACCCATTCATTCGCGCTCTTCTCCCCCGTGTCTCTGCCCACTCCCTTTATGTCTCATCTCATTCCCTCGTGTCCTCACCAAGCTCCTTCTTCACTTGGTCCCTCCCTCACTCACCGTGGGGAGGCCACAGGAGAGGGTGTTAAGAGTTAGGACAGTGGAGCCCTGGTGTCTAGGTTCAAATCCTACCTCCGCCACTTATCAGTGTAATCTTGAGCATGTTATATACTGCGCTATGCCTCAGTATTCTCATCTGTAAAATGGGGATAATATTAGCGTCGTTTGAGACTCTGATGATTTAACATATCTAATGCGCTTAGATGAGTACATGGAAGTCAGCGTCTGTAATTTAGCCATTTTCTTACTCACTCGTTCATTCTCACCTCCCGTCACTCCCATTCTCATCCACTCGCCCCTCGTTCGCTCTCTCAGCCTCACCAATGAGATGTCCACACCCAGCGTGAGCTTATCGAGGGGCAGGTTCTTGATAGATACTGCATGAGTGAGTGGTGGAATGAATGCTGAAATGAGGGCCTAACCAAGTGAGTGAGCGAAGGCATAAACGAATGGATGTGTGAGCCAACAAACAAGGGATTGAATAAACGTTGAGCGGATGAGTCAAGTGAAGCCAGATTTGGGCTTCCACCTCCGGCACCCAGGGCAGAGGGACCCTGCGTCACTCACCAGGCCATTTGGGAAGCTTGTTGGAGACCTCCTCGTCTGCCTGGCATTGGGTGGGGGACATTTCGCCCTCTGGAGATGGAGAAGCTGGTGTCAGAGTTAGGGTGAGGGGCACCCCCGGGGACTTCCCTCCCTCTGGGCCATTCAGTGCTCAGAGCATCCGGAGGGCACAGCCCACAATGGCTGAGTCTGCCAGGACGGGAGTAACAGGATAGGGGCCCGAGGCTACATCTCACTCAAAGACATCTTTCTTTGGCCATCTGTACTTTTAAAAATTTCACCCATGTTTTAAAATCACAGTATCTATGTAAAAATTGGGATTTTTCAGCTTTAAAAGATCTGGCCACACTGGACCTGCTTTCCTGCTGGATAACAAGCAGCTGAAGGCTGGTTGCTCCGTTTAGGTGGGACATGGATTCTCCAGCTGTCCCCTCCCAGCCATGCCCTCCACTCCCTGGAGACCCTCCCTGTCCCGTCTGACCCATGAACATGACCTTCTGTCCCTACAGGCAGGCTCTGTGCATGAACCTTGTCTGAGGCAATTCCCTCCCCAGGGCCTCACTTCTGCTGCCAGGGCCTCCTGTGCCCCCAAGGGTCCTTACCTGTCACATCTGCATGGGAGGTCAGGGCTGGCTCAGGCATGCTGGGCAGATCAGCTGCGGAGGGAGCGAAGGGGCTGGTGGAGCCGGGCCGGTCTGGGGACTTGGGGAGGCTGTGGATGGCTGGGCCGCTGGAAGGGGGTGCTTGTCTGGCCTGGGGCATCTCACCTGCATTGTGGGTAGAGAAGGGTGTAAGAATAACCAGGTACCCAGCCCGGAACTCACTTGGGTTACTCCTGCCCCAAATCAGTCTGTGAAGGTTGGGAAGTCTGGGGTGAGGAGAGGGAAACTTCCAAAGGAAGACATTTGAGGATGGAACGGAGGAGAGAGCTCTGGAGTTCGATCTAGCTCCCAGAGCCTTTGTTTCCCCACCTGTGAAATGGACACAATCAGCTCAGAAGGAGCTTAGGGGCAGGTGCCACAATAGCATCATTCTCATTGTGTGGTTAGTGCTCATCTTTCTAGAACTGCCAGGAACCGCTCCTTTGCTTCTGGGGCACCAGTGCCTCATACAGAAACTGGCATGCAGCCACGAAAGGACGCTCTCAACTTGAGTGGAAGGAAGCGCCCTCCTGGCCTCATTTCTGAGAGCCCACACTTGACTTTCTTCAAAGAATTTGCCACCCCTCAGTGTGGCAGGTCAGCAGGACCATTTTACTGATCAGGAAACAAGACAAATCTGAGAAAGCTGTGCAAGGATGCACACCAAACTGCTCACATCGGTATGCTGTGGGAGCAGTATGAGGGAGATCCTCAGTCAACTCTTGTAAGCATCTCTTATCATTTGGCTTGTTAATGAGCGTGTATTGATGTTGCAACTTAAAAATAAAATAAAATTTTTTAAAAAGAAGGAAAAACTGACCAGCCTGAGCAAGAGCGAGACCATGTCTCTACTAAAAATAGAAAAAATGAGCTGGGAGTGGTGGTGCACGCCTATAGTCCCAGCTACTCGGGAGGCTGAGGCAGGAGGATCGCTTGAGCCCGTAAGTTTGAGGTTGCTGTGAGCTAGGCTGACACCACGGCACTCTAGCCCAGGCAACACAGCAAGACTGTTTCAAAAAGAAAAAAGAAGAAGGAAAGACTAAGGGTCAGAGGGGGAAAGTACACATGGAAGGCCACATAGCCACTCTCGGTCATGCACCCAGACCACCCCAAGGAGCTCTCCTCCTCTGCTTTGATTTTTGGGACATTGGGAGTGGGAAAGGTGTGCCAGAGAGGGAGGATCATGAGAAGACACTGGGGCCCTACTGCCAAATGCCTGGGGTAGCGGAGGTCGGGGTTGGGGAGAAGCCAGGTAGGCGGGAGAGGTGGCCGGGGGCCAGGTTTCTCACTCACCCTGGTAGATGAAGACACTGGACACCCCAACCCCTGAGATTTGCCAAAGCCCCTGGGGCAGAGCGGGGAGAGTGGAGATCAACTGGATGGGTCCGGAAGGAAGGTTCAAGTAGCTCACCGAGGACCAGGAAGGGGCCACTGCGAGAGACAAAGGCAGTGAGGTGGCATCTCCTGCAGCGTCTGTGTTTGTAATTCTGCTTTGTGACTTTTCCATCAACATCTGACTGCCTTTAAGGGTCTCATTTCCCCATGAGCAGCAGCTGTGTCCATCTTGCCCACAGGGCATCCCTAGCGCCCAGCAGCGTGGCTGCACAGACAAGGTTCTCCACAAAGAGCCGATGGATGTGTAGGGCTGGCGGGTGAATTCCCTGACGGGTGGAGACTCCCTCCTAGGCCGCCCCTGGATGTGTTTCCTTCTGAGGCGTGTTCTGTGGCAGGGACTGAGCTGATGGGGACCCTGAGGATGACGCTGGCTGGGACAGAGGTGAGTGACATCAACAGGGGGTGGGGTTCCTGTTCCTGGTCGTCCCTGCCTTCGTGCCAGCTCCTCAGCCACCTCCTGGGAGGGGGAAAGCCCACCCTCTCCAAGCCCCTAACATACTGGGCGTCTGGACGGTTTCCTCCAGGTGGGTCTGGCCGCACGCTGGCTCCTGGCTGAACAGAGCAGGTGGGGGCAGGAAGGGCAGGGCAGAGGAGTCGCTCACTGGCCCCACCAGGAAACTGCCAGTCACCATGGGCATAGCAGGGGCCTCGGCTGTGAGGAAGGGGCCGTGTTAGAGGCTGGGAGAGACCTGGCTGGGAGCCTAGAGGGGCCTCCCTGGGGTGGGAGGGCGCTCCGGGATCTCTCTCCTGGCAGTTAGAGGAAATGCCCGTCCTCTCTCAGCCCTGCTGAGCCGGGCTGATTAGCAACTGCTGTGTGTCAGGTGGCTCTAGCCTTCTCCTTGTGAACAGGCCCTGAGCTTCCCTGAGGCCCCACACGCACAGCTGGGGCGAACAGAACCTGCAAACAGGCTGCTGGCTCCAGGTGCCACCACCTTCCTGGGCCAGTCACTGAGCCTTGCAGGGGACCCTAAGAAGCCCCAAGCACTTGGGCTGTGCCCAGTGAAAGGCAGGGGTTGCACCAGGCACGCCCCTCCGCCCCCGCCATCAGACTAAGGGCAGGGGTTCAATCTCCTGCATTTAACGGGGAGGTCTAAGCTGGGGAGGATTTGTTGCCCCGTCAGATTGGGAGCCCTGTCTGTCCCATCAGATTAGGAGCTCCCTGAGAACAGGGACCACTTCTCCATCACCCTGGAGAGGGTCTTCACGGCAGGCCCCGTCTCCGTGATCAGACTGGAACTTTCTGAGGGCAGGGACTAGGCTTCCTCCCTCAGACTATGAGCCTGTCATTCCTCTGTCTCTCGTCCACACAGGGGCTGGTCGTCCCACCTTTGTGATCACAACTGGGTAGGAGGAAAAGGGAGCGAAGTGGGGGGAGGGAGAGGAGGGAGTGGAGGCAGCCTCTGGTGGGAGGAGCTTGGGGGAGGGTCTCACTCAGCAGGGGGCCGCTGAGCAGGGCAGGAGGCCGCTAGGTGCCTGGCCCTCCCCGTGACTCTGCACTCTGAAAGGAGAAGTGTGGTGTGGGGGAAGGGGGCAGTGGAACGAGGCTGGGGGCCGGTGTCAGAAATGACTCAGTGAAGGGGAAGGGGTGTCCGGGACAGGCTTCCTAAGAGAAGCTGAATCTCCCAGCGGCCCTCAAACCTCAGGGCGTGGGCTAAGGAATCCTGACCTTGGACTGACTCCCACCTCCCCTCTCATTAGCTGTGTGATTCTGGACGAATGACTCCCCCTCTCTGAGACTCGGCTTCCAATGCCAGTTTATATGGGTACCTGCAGAGGCCCCTCCCTGGCCCCCCGCGCTGCTCACCCAGCTTCCGGTGCTTCGGGTCTGCAGGAAGCTCCTCTGGGAAGGCTGCAGAGGGAATGCCATGGTCAGCCACCCAGGGTAGGGATGTCCCAAGCCACGAGGGGCTCCTGACCCCAGCAGACCATAATGACTTACCTCCAAGGGCTGGGAGGTGGCCTTGGGGGCCCCATCCTCTCCCCGCCCTCCCTCCCCTTCCTCCGGCTTGAACCCAAACCCACCTCGAAGCACCCCAGGCAGTGAGGGCAGCAGAAGAAGCTGAGCCACAAAGGGGGGACACAACATGAGTTTGAGTCACAAAACAAAACAACCTGCTTTTGAACCCCTTCCTAGCTGTGTGCTTTTGCAATGAGCACATGTTCTGGCACACAGTAAGCACCTCAGTGAGCTGTTACGCCCATTTTACAGATATTTTCATTTAGCAGGTATTTGTTGAGGTGCAGCTGCATACCAGGCACTGTGCTGCTTGCTAGAGATGCAGCGATGAGCAGGGAGACAAGGTCCCTGTCCTCACAGTGGGAGAACCTGGCAACAGGAAATAAATAAATATGTCCAGATTGCAACAAGTGCTAAGGGGCTAGGAGAGGCACAAACAAGGTGAGAATAGGTGAACTAATCTATGTGGAAGGGGAGTCAGGGAAGACTTCCAGGAGGAGGTGACATTTTAGCCAAGTCCTAAAAGATTAGAAGGAACCAGCCAAGGGAAGAACTGGGGGAAGGGCATTTCAGGTAGAGAGAACAGCAAGTGCAAAGGCCCTGGGGCTGGAAAGGACACGTGGGTTGCAGGAGTGGAAAGAGGCAGTGGTGGCTGGAGTGTAGTGACTCACGGGGGGAAAGGCCAGATCATGCCCTGTGGTGTGTGTATTTTGTAGCCAGGAGGGTTAGCAGGGCCATGAAATGATCCTACTTGCATTTAAAATATCCTGTTGGCCACCACGTGAGGACAGACTAAGGAAGGGAGACTGGGTAGGAGGCTCAGAGAGGTACAGGTACTTGGTCAGGGTCACACAGACCATAAATTGCAGGTCCAAGATTCAAACCCAGCTCTTGCTGATGCCAGAACCTGTGCTTGAAGAGGCCTCCCTCAAATACAGGGGTGACCACTAAGGATGAAAGAGAAGCCAGAACCCAAGGGAACTTTTGGGAATGACAATCAAAACAGCCAGGGACAGAAACCCACCAGGAGAGTGGGCATTTGCACCTGGGCCGTCTGCGTCCTCCCTGGGTCACCAGCAAGCGGAAGTGAGGGGTGAGGCAGTGGGGGCCCCAAAACCCAGGCAAGGCAGACGGGACTTAACGAGGAAAGCAACTGGGAGCCACAGCAGGCTTTGGAGCCAAGGAAGGGCCAGGTCTCAAGCAAGGTGAGGTTGGGTCAGGGAGGGGCTCACTCACGTCTTTTCTGACTTTTCTGTCCCACTTCTGCTGGCACCTCCACACTGTCACTGATCACTTCATCTGATCCTATGTGCTCTACTTTGGAGAAAAACCAGAGACCAACTTGCACAATAAGTGGAGGCCCAAGGCGAGCCTCTATTGTTTCCACACTGGGGAGAGGGGTCTGACTGCCCAGGGAGGGGTGGTCATCAGGTATTAGGGTGCTCCCTGAGGAACAAGGACAGACATTCAGGGCAAGCCAAGATTCACCACCCTCCACCCCACAACTTACTGAAAATGTCTTTGCTCAGCCCCTCCAGCTGGGAGTCTTGGAACACGTACTGGTCCAGTTCCGCTGCCCAGACGAGGAAGAGCTCAGTCAATCAACAAGGTCTCACTGAAGGCCTACTGTGTGCCATACCTTGGTGAGTTACCAAGGAGCTCTGACCCTCTGGGCCCAGCATACAGTGGGGGCTCAATAAATGTTTATTGAATGAATGATCAAATCAATAATAGCCCTTCCTTCATGGGCTCTCTCTTTTTTTTCTTTTCTTTTTTTTCTTTTTTTTGAGACAGAGTCTCACTCTGTTGCCCGGGCTAGAGTGCCATGGGATCAGCCTAGCTCACAGCAACCTCAAACTCCTGGGCTTAAGCAATCCTTCTGTCTCAGCCTCCCAAGTAGCTGGGACTATAGGCATGCGCCACCATGCCTGGCTAATTTTTTCTATATATATTTTTAGCTGTCCAAATCATTTCTTTCTATTTTTAGTAGAGACGGGGTCTCACCCTTGCTCAGGCTGGCCTCGAACTCCTGACCTCAAGTGATCCACCCGCCTTGGCCTCCCAGAGTGCTAGGATTACAGGTGTGAGCCACTGCGCCCGGCCTCCTTTCTTTTTTTTTTTTTTTTTGAGACAGAGTCTCGCTCTGTCACCCTGGGTAGACTGTGGTGGTGTCATCGTAGTTCACTGCAACCTCAAACACTTGAGCCCAAGTGAACCTCCTGCCTCAGACTCCTGAGTAGCCGGGACTACAGGTGCGTGCCACCACACTCGACTAATTTTTTCTATTTTGGGTAGAGGTGGGGTCTCGATTTTGCTCAGGCTGGTCTCAAACTACTAACCTCAAGCGATCCTCCCACCTCAGCCTCACAGAGTGCTAGGATTACAGGCATGAGCCACCCTGCCTGGCCCTTTCATGGGCTCCTAATCTCATTGAAAGGGTGAGGTATGTATCTATAAAAACTTATCTGCTGCTATAAAGTAGTGCAAGGCAGACTGATAGAGTTGGCATGAGGTTTGAGTTCAAATTCCACCTCCACTCTCCACATGCCCTACTAGCTGTGCAACCATGGACCAGTTCCTTAACCTCTCTGAACTCCATTTCTTCATCTGTGTAAGGAGAAGAAATAATACCTACTACACAGGGATAGATGGTGATGATTAGAGGCTCTGCATTTAAAGCATACAAAATAGTACACAGTAGGCACTCAATAAGTGGTGGTTAATTATATGAAGTAGTACATGGCTTAGAGCCCCTGGGAGAGAGTTATCATGGCAGGAGGTCAGAGAAAAGAGTGTATAAGGTGATGGAGCAATCAGGGAAGCTTCCTGGAGGAAGGGATACTGGAGCCAGGTCTTGAAAGATGGGACAGAGACTGAGAGAAGGACAATGGATGGCTTTCTGGGTCATGGTGACAGAGTGAGGAAAGATGTTCAGGGTGTGTTTGGGAAACTCTGAGAGATAGGTGACTATGGTAGAAGTTTCACATCGGGGAAAGTTAGGACTTGATTTTATAGGCAATGGGGAGCCGTGGGGGTCAGGGCTGAGGACTGGAAGGAGGGCAGCGATGATGGTGACATCAGTGGTGGTGATGTCGCGCGGTGGTACCCAACACCCCTTGGATGCTTACTCTGTGCAAATTCCTTTCCTAAATGCTTTACACATAGTGACTTTTCAATCTTACAGCCGTCTCATGACGTAGATGTGATTATTATCCCCACTTTACACATCCGAAAGCCAAGGTAATGTTTCAGGATGCCTCAAATGAACATCTGCCCGGGCCCGGGCTTGGCCTTCTAGGAGCAAAGAGAAAACCCTAGGGCAAAGTACCTGCTGTGGCTTGAATATTTGTCCCCTCCAAAACGCACACTGAAATTCAGTCCCTACTGTGGCAGTATGGCGAGGTGGGGCCTATCAGATGTGACTGGAGGCTTTACGAGGCCTCATGAGTGGGTTCGTCCACTTATGGGTTAATCGGTTCGCGGGTTATGGGATCAATGGTTGTGATGGGAGTGGGACTGGTGGCTTTGTAAGAAGAGGAAGAGAGACCTGAGCTAGCACACACGCAGCCCTTGTCATGTGATGCCCTGCTCTGCCTTGGGACTCTGCAGAGTCCTCACCAGCAAGAAGGTCCTCACCAGGTGCAGCCCCACAACCTTGGACTTCTCAGCCTCCGTAACTGTGAGAAACAAATCCTCTTCTTTGTAAATTACTCAGTTTCAGGTATTCTGTTATAAGCAACAGAAAACAGACCAAGACACTGCCCCGCCTACTTGCTTAGGTAGCTTCCTCACCTATGGAGATGCCCCTAAGGGGGGGGGAAACCCCAAATCCTAAAAGATGCCCAAATACTTAATTACTGCATCCAGTTTTGAGGAAATGTGAATGCCCTCATCCCCAAACACTTCTGCTTCCCCTAAGTGAATTCCCAGGAAGGGAAGGAAGCAGGCAAGCTCTCAGTTCTGTAATTTCGGAGACAGGCACCGTTACTACTTCTCTCCATATTCTGCCTCTGTGTGATGTTCAATTCACTGTGCTCGGGGGAAAAATTGGCCACATTTGGGCCAAGCACAAACCTGCTGAGTAATGTGGTTTCTGGGTTGCCAGGAAAAGAGCCACTAAAAACAGTCATGCAGGTTGTCCACTGCACAAGGGTACCCCAGCCAAGGGGGCAAATGGGAGCAGGAGTCCAGCTTGGGCTTTGCTAGCCAAGCTGTTACTGCCTGGCAGAGAGTCTAGAAGAAGGGGCACCTTTTTCTATTTTGACGAAAGCTCTGTGTGAGGCAGTGGTGATGCTGGAGAGGAGGGGTCCTCTACCCTACCCACACCCCCACAAAACTCCCCAGTAGCAGCAGCAGCAAAACCTCCCTCCAGAGAGTTCTGTCCCTGTCTGAAAGCTGCAAACCAGCTTTGCAGCTTAAGCCTTGGCAAACCTCCCAACTCCAGACGCTTTCCTTTTTGTAGTTGAAAATGGGGACTTTGAAATGAAAAAGACCTAGGCTAGAATTTCAGACCTGCGCATTCCCATGGCTAATGCAGCCTCGGGCAGGTCGGTTCACCTATCTGCACCTCAGCTTCCTCATCTGTAAAGGGGGGGACTGGCAGCAGCTACTTCCTTTGCTGTAAGGATTCCGGGCGATGACGCACGTGCAGCAGTGAACGTGCAGTGAGTGCCCAGTAAATGGCAGTCATCGCGAATACTGGAGCAGTTTGGCTTAGGGTGGGAAGGGAAAGGGAAAGAGGTGTATGGCGTAGGCTTTATGGGAAAGACAGAAAGAAGAGCAAGAAACAGAAATGGAGGCAGAGGAAGTCAACGTGAGATTCTGGTTGCCTGGTGGTCGTTAGTGGCGGGACCTGTTTCCTGCACTGGCCGGCATCTCCCCTCTTCCCTGGGGTCTCTGTTCTCCCAGCCCCTGCTCAGTGTCCCCCTTCCCATGATTTCTGGGGGAGAAACCTGCTGAGGCTCAAGGTGAAGGGTGAGATTAACAAAGATGGACAAAGAACACTTCCCCTCCGGGGCCTTCCTCACCAATATTGGCATAAGTCTCCCTGGTCTCTTCGTCACCTTCCATGTCACACAGCAGGCTGCTGAACTGGTCGCAGTTGATGGTGTCTGTGTCGGGTTCTGGAACGAAAAGCCCCTTGGGTGAAGCAGGAAAGATCTGGGAAGAGGGCTGGCTGGGAAGGAGGCAGAGGCCGGCATGGCGAGGACGGGGAGCTGTCCGTGGTGCTGACCGGAGCTCCCTGGTTGCTGTCTCCGTCAGCTGGGGGCGGGGGGCGAGGAGGGAGAGGCCAGAGGGAGGGGAGCCCACCTGAAAAGAGCTCAATCTCTTCTTCTGCAGCCAGGTCTATCCAGTCATAGCGGTGGTATAGGTGCCAGGGGTCAGCATCGCTGTTGAGAAGCTCCAGGTACCCGCCTTCTAGAGCCCCCAACTCCATGCTGGAGCGCTGTGCACTGCCTGCGAGAGAAGCCATGTTTGGTCATCTCATGGGGTGCTGGAGGGAGGCAGAGAATGGGCACCCACAATAGTTCCCAGCTGGTGAGGGCTGGCATTGGGGGCAATGAGCAAGAGTAATCATTCAGCACCTCTCATATGCTCCGGGCGGTGGAGAGAGGAAGCCACATTCCCTTCTTTCAGGGAACTTTCAGCCGCATTAGGAAGATGCCCATGAGACAGGAAAGGGAACTGGGGAAGTGTAGATTCAAGGGATCTCACACCAGGGAGTCAAGAGACCTGGGTTGCATGTTTGGCACCGCCACGAAAAATACCAGCTAAGATTACAGAGCACTTACTATGTGCCAGGCACGGGAGCTGGCACACTTAATCATCACATCAACAACCATGTGAGGCAGGTACCATCACTGTCTTCATGTTACGTGTGAGAAAAGCGAGGCTCAGAGAGGTGAAGTGATTTATATAAGGACAGCCAGGTCTAAGTGGAGCTAGAATTCGAACCCAGGCAGTCTGACGCGAGCAACTGCATTTAAGTGCAATGCTGTGCTGCCTTGGATGATTTTAAGCAAGACTCTTCTCCTCTATTGTGCCTCAGTTTCCTAAATATGTAAATTAAAAGAGCCTGGGAAGGGTCTCTCTAAGATTCCTTCATTATCATTTGTTGAAGGGCATATCAAATACTTTGAATGCTGCCTCATTTAATCTTTAAAGCAATCCCAGGCACGCCACACTAAAACTTATACACAAGTGTTCATAGAAGCATAACTCGTAATAGCCAAAATATGGAAACAACCCAAATGTCCATCAACAGATGAATGGACAGATAAACAAAATGTGATCCATCTGCACAAGAGAATATTATTCAGCCATAGAGAGGAAGAGTACTGGCACGTGCTGCAACGTGGATGGACCTTGAAAACATTACGCTGAGTGAAAGAAGTCAGATACAAAGGAACACATATTGTATGATCCCATTTATACGAAATATCCAGAATAGGCAAATCTGTAGAGATAGAAAGTAGATTTAGTGGTTGTCTGGGGCTGGGAGAGGGGAAGTGGGGAGCAACTGCTGTTGGCTATGGAGTTTCTTGGGGGAGGTGATGAAAAAGTTCTAAAATTGACTATGGGGATGGTTACACAACTCTGTGCCTATTCTAAAAAGACCATTGAATTGTACATATTAAATGGGTGAATTGTGTGATGTGTGAACTATAGCTCAATAAAGCTTTTAAAACAAAATAAAACCTGGAAGGCAGGCAGTATTGGCTCCATTTTGCAGATGAGGAACTGGAGGCTCAGAGAGGCTAAGCAGCTTCTGCGAGATTACGCAGAGATTGGCCAGGGAAAGCCAACGTGTAGCATCATCTGTGTGGCTCCAAGGCCCCTGCCCTGATCCCTGGTTTGGGTAGCCTATGCTCCCATGGTGTATTCCTTTCCTCGGGCTGTTGTAACAAACTACCACCAGCCAGGTAGCTTACAACAGCAGAATTTTCCTCTCTCACAGTTCTGGAGGCTAGAAGTTAAATCGAGGTGTCAGCAGGGCCACCAGCAGCCTTCCAGAGGCTGTAGGGGAGATTCCTTCCTTGTCTCTCCCAGCTCCTGGGAGCCATTGGGAACCCTTGACTTGTGAGCTTGTGGCTACATCACCCTGATCTCGGCCTCGGCGGTCACGTCCCTCCTCTCCGTGTCTCAATTCTCCTCTGCCTTTCTCTTATAAGGACACTTGGCATTGGATTTAGGACCCACCTGGATAACCCAGGATGATCTCATTGCAAGATCCTTAACTTAATTGTATCTACAAAGACCCTTTTTCCAAATAAGGTCGCCTTGACAGGTTCCAGAGATTTGGTGTAGGTACATTTTTTGGGGGACCCCCATTCAGCCCACCACACGTGCAATGCGAATACAGGCTGGAAGGAAACAGGAAGCTTCTTGAAGGAGGTGAGAAGAGAGCTGGCCCTGAAGCCAGAGGATCTGAGGGACTTTCTGAGTACCCCATCCCGGGCCCAGAAGACAATGGAGCTGAAATGGGGCGTGACATTGGGAGGGTGATGTCATGAGGAAAACGCACACCCACTCGGGATCCCCGACCAGAGCTCCTTTTCTTTCAATCATCAACAGCTCTCACTACCCATGGAGGGTCTTGGCACAGGCCCCAGGCAGCACAGAGAATGAGCTTCCCAGTCCAACCTTGGCCCGTGGCTGAGGCTGCCTGTTTATAACGGGTTGAGGCGGGGCTGCAGGAACCCAAACATAACCGGCCTGCAGCCAGGGCCCTGCCAGCCATGACCACAGGAAGCAGAACTGAAAGTTGGGGGCACCACCCTTTCCTTGGAGCGGGGCCAAGGCTGGGAGGTGAGGGAGGAGGGCTCCACCTCTGCCAGTACCTTGGCCTGGGACTCAGGTCGGCAATCTCCTATCTTCTCCAGGATGGTAAGAGAAGCCTCCCTGCCCTGCATCCTGTCTGCTGTCTGCCTCCCGTCCCATCTGGGGTAGCCACTGAGGGCCCACAGCGTAGCAGTCTGCTTCTTTTTGGAGGCAGTGTGATCTGGTGACAACAGCTCCAGACGGACCCCAGCAATTCCATGAACGAGTTGTGTGGCTTTGGGCAAGTTACCCAAACTCTTGGTTTTCTCACAGAGCATCGGGTCTGCCAGGCACCCTCGAGCTCAACCTCTTTCATTCTAAAGACGAGAAAACTGAGAGCCCAAGAAGGGACATGACTTGCAAGAGACTCCACAGCTTGTCGGCGGCTGAGCCTGCACCTGATGCCCCAGCAGGAGGCTCCCCATCCAGTGCTCTTTCCTCCCATCAAGATCCTTCCATTCAGATGATCACCCCCATCACATCTAGGCACAAGCACAGGGACCAGGTCCTATCACCAATGGGAGATGGTGGGAGGAACAGCAGGAGGAGCCTGAAGAAGTTGCGCACAGCCTCACTTATTCACGGGCTCAGCTCCAAACTTGGGACGACATTGCCCGATGTGGTTAAGCACGCAGTCAGAGACACACACTGACAGGAGGGAAAGAAGGCAGCTCACGTGAGCTTCGGAGTCAAATTGCCTGACTCTGAGACCACGCTTTGCTACCAACTCACTGCAGTCGGACGAGTTCGTCTTTTAAACTCCTTGGAGCCCCAGTTTCCTCATTTGTGAAGTGGGAATAATAATAATTGGTAACTCATGAGGACTGGGTGAGTCGATCCCCCCGGAGCCTGGAGATCAGTAAGTGCTCATTGAATGGCGGCTTAAAGCAGCACCCGACACACATGTGGAGCAGGATATGCGTGGTGGCCATTATGATTATTAGTTTGCCCCTCACCTCTGTGAGGGTGACACAGGGACCATTTCTCTTCCATTCCCTCCTGCGTCACCACATGGTGATGCCGAGCTTTCTGTTCATTTGCATAAGGAGACCCCCCAGACCCCACAGCAACAAGAAAGCCCCCCCCCCAGCCAGCAGGGCAGCTGGGATGGTCTGGGCCACGCCCCCATCGTGACCGCTGAGTAGCTGTCTGGGAGTTAAGTTACCCCAGGACCCAAGTTCTATGTCATGGGCTCAACCTGGAGAAGCCCCCAACACAACCCACCCCTCAGCACCTCCCATCCTGCTTCCCTAAGACCACCGAAGCCTGCGCCCGAAGCACTTCCTCTCGGGCAGGCAGGGATTTGCGGGTCTCAGTGAACCTCTGCCTCCAGCCCCCACCCCGCGTGAGTTCCCACGGAGCTCTCGGGACAGGGCAGGGTGGAGTACTATGCCCATCTGACAGAGGGGGAGGCTCAGACAAGCCTCGGCAAAATGTCTTGACCAAGGTCACGTGGTTTGGGAACTGGTGTCTTTGATCTTGGCTGTGACGCCTTAGGCAAATCA
Source organism: Eulemur rufifrons (assembly GCF_041146395.1). Lineage (NCBI taxonomy): Eukaryota > Metazoa > Chordata > Mammalia > Primates > Lemuridae > Eulemur > Eulemur rufifrons. The sequence goes on from NC_090996.1 coordinate 28,917,815, forward strand.
CTGCACTTCTCTGAGCATCAGTTTTCCCACCATTAGATGCAAAAAATAAAGACTGCCTTGCAGGACCCTCAAAAGGCCCAGAGGGGCTTCGCATGGGGTGCCAGCCGCCCAGGAAGCCCACGGGCCAGGGAAGCTCTTCATGTTAAGGGGTGTCAGAGCTGGGACTCAGCTCTGAGACTCTAGGCTCCCAAAATGCCACAGCTGCCTCCCAGTCATGCCAAGATCTACTTGGATCTTGGCCTGGGATGTCCCTCTGTCCCCAGAGCCATGTGTCTTGTGTCTACAGATGCTTAGGAAGTGCTTCAAAGGGCCCTTCAATGGACCCTTTCCCCCACTTGCAATTCCAGAGGGGGCTGGGGACAGAGATGGCCCTGATCAGCCCACTACAGAGGAGAGAGTCCCCTTCCGCTGCCCGGGCACAGGGCAGATCAGACAAGCCAGAGCCCTGTGAGGGCAGGGACCCCGCCCGGCTAGCTTATCTGCCCCCAGCCTCTAGCATCTCTCCGTACATGGCAGGCTCCCCCCAGCTGCCGGGACGTTACAGAACCAGAATTCACAGTGCCTACTGAGTGCCAGGCACCAAATGACATGACGCATAGACAGCCACTTGGTCTAACTTGCACACTAGCTATCTGTGTTCCTGTTTTTCAGATGAAGAAACAGGCTCAGAGAGATGAGTGGTGAGCGGGGATTGGAATGCACTTCCTGGCTCCAAAGCCTCCCTTATCCCACAGCTTTCTGGAGTCCTTCTTCCCTCCCCCACACCCTGCTCTGCCACCCTGAGGAGATGCCCTCGCCCAGGGAGGGAAGGTGTGGGTGGCAGGACAATTTCTCCTTTTGAGGAGGCGTCTGGGGTAGAGCAGAGGCGGGGCTGTGTCTTTTTGGTAAACGGGCAGTATTTTTAGAAGGTCCTCTTCGAAACTGCCCTTCCCCCAGCCCCCCACCTCCAACTTGAGAAAACGTTCTTAATCTTTTTGCCACCAAAAGTCCTCTCTGGGGTTCATTTCCATCCCCACTTCACACTACACACAGTTTTGTAGGTACTAAACAGGCTTCTGAAATAAAAATTCATTTCTCTCTTCCCTGGGGGAGATAGAGTGTTGCCAGAATGTTCTCGTTCAGACCTAAGCAACTTGAGGATCAGGCTACGCAGCTCCTCTGTGTGCTGACATAATGCTCCATCTCACCTGGGGACATTCTTTCCTGTCTGGGGCTGTGCTGGTGCCTTATACTTACTAATTAGTTGCAATCACCCCTTTGTTTCAACTCTGGGTGATTGGTATTAGTATTAATATATGCCCATTTTACAGAGGGTGACACTGAGGTTTGGCTCAGTTTATCAGATGCGTTCCTCCCAGAAAAGGGGAGTATATCCTTGAGGGTTCACAGGAGCACTGCTAGGGAGAAAGGGGCTCTTTTTACCCAAAAAGCCTCCAGCACTGCCTTGCACTGTGGTAAAAGAGTGTAAGGAGTACTTCCCTACTCTTGACCATGAACTTCTCCTGAGGAATGGAAAAACTCTGAGCTGTGCGTCTAGACATGGTTTGAGTTCCCGCTCTGCCTTGATCTTGAGTACATGTCTTTACTCCTCTGAGCCTCCGTTTCCCCCACTGGGTGTGGGAGCCCATCCAGCCAAGGCATTTTGGGATTCCCATTCCGCATTGCCGGTCAGCTCTCCCCTCCGCCCTTCCCCCAAGGCCCTCCCAACCCCACCTGCTCCCCAACCTCATGACTAGCTGTTTCCAGAGGCTGGACGACAGCGGGAGCTGGGAGCCCAGGGACACTTATCTACCAGGAGCAGCCCCCAAGCAGCATCTGCGTGGGGATAATAGTTCAGACAAGGTCCCCTTTTCCTCTTGCACCCCGCAGTCCCCCACATAAGCTCTAGGAGACATCTTTCACTTTTCCCCTCCAAATCTGTAAGACAATGATTTACGGAGCATCTCCTATGATAAAGTCACTGGGCTCAGTTCTCCAGGGGCCCCAGAGAGGTTTAAAGCACAATTCGTGCCAAGGAGCTTGCCATGTAGACCCAGGTGATATTTTAGAAGAGAGACAAAACATGATAATAACAGTATCGCGGTTAAGGTGCAGATTCTGTCTTCAAATCCCAGTTCTGCTGTGTGGCCTTGTGAAAATTACTCAGCCTCTCTGAGTTGTAGAATCTACTGCATGTGGTTGGCATAGTGCCTACCTCATTGGGTTGCTGTGACTAGCCTAAAGTGACATATCCAGTAAGTGGTATTAGCACGTAAGCTCCTTGGCTGGGCTTGGTGGCTTGCACCTGTAATCCTAGCACTCTGGGAGGCTGAGGCGGGAGGATAGCTTGAGGTCAGGAGTTCGAGACCAGCCCAAGCAAGAGTGAGACCCCATCTTTACAAAAAATAAATAAATAAAAAAAAATAAAAATTAGCCAGGCGTCATGGCACATACCTGCAGTCCCAGCTACTTGGGAGGCTGAGGCAGGAGGATTGCTTGAGCCTAGGAGGTTGCAGTGAGCTGTGATGATGCCACTGCACTCTAGCTGGGGTGACAGAGGAAAGCCTCTGTCTCAAAAAAAAAAAAAAAAAAAAAGATGTAAACTCCAAAATTTAAACAGCAAAGGGTCCCTTGACATTGCACAACTGGCAAAAATTAGAGAGCTGGGAAACAACAAGTGTTGGCCACACAGGGTTAGTGGGACATAGACTGGTGCGGCCGCTCTGGAGAACAAAAACCTGGCATCACTTAGAATACACAGGGATCATAGAGCCTACAACCCACTTCAGTTCAACCCAATTCAGCTCTCGGGTCTATACATCCTAAAGAAAAGCTCCCACACTCCACAAGGGGCCCCATCTGAAGATGCTCGCTGCCGTGTTGTCTGCGGTGACAGGGAGTTGGAGGTCATCGGGGTGCCCAGCGCTGGGGGTGTGGACAGGTGAGAAGCAGCCACTGCACTCCATGCAGGATGACGCAGTGATTAGAAGCAAATACCAAATGCATAAGAAGCAATGCAGGGAGATCTCAGTAACATAATAGTATGTTATGAAAGAAAAAGAAACAGGATAAGGTCTTATTGCCCAATTCCAGATGTGCAGGGTGACACACGTGCACATAAAAAAGCAACACATGTTTTATAAGAACACATCCAAGGAGGAGGATGCACCATAAATGCATAGAATTCGTGCCCAGAGGGTGACAGAGGAAGGGAGACAGGGAAATTAATTAATGAGGACAGATGCCTCTTGTGCTCCAAAGACCATAGTGCACTATTAACTGAGCGGGCCATTACCCATGGTTTAAGGTCCTGAAGTTTAAAAGAAAAACCAAAGACAAAAGCAAAAGGAAAGAGGTGAGTTGGGGTAGGTATCTCTGCAGCTCACCAACAGGTTCTGCACAGAGCCTGGCATCTATAGATGCTCTAAAGGGACAAATGTGTGCCCTTGACACCCCACAGGCTGTCGGGGGATGGGTCGATCGTGCCCAAGAGCCCACGGTCCTGGGGAGGAGATGAGAACATGCCGGACGTGGGGATGGATGGGGAGGTGGGAGCCATCTGCAGAGGAGGAAGCCCCCAGCCCTCTGGCCTGCCACTTGCTTGCCCAGTGTGGGTGACCCAGGAGGATGAGACAGAGAGGACTTAGAGGAACTAATGGTCTCACTCAAGACTTTCACTTCCCAGAAGGGCTTGAAGAAGTCACAACAGAGTGCAAACTAAGGCATGTAGCAATGCAGAGGGACTTACGGCCCTGGAAGGCAGCTGGAGGTTCCAGTCATTTCTCCCCAAGGCAGGGAGACGGAAAGATGTGTGTGTGCATGAGCATACGTGTAATCAAGGCCAGGGGGCCAGACAAGCTTCATGTCAGCACAGGTCTGGACATACTGCTTGCTATTGGTTGGCTCTGGAATCCCACTCTGAACTGCAGGCTCTTCATCTGTGCCACAGGGGCTGGCTTTAAGCAGGGTTTCAAAACCGAAGATTGAATCAGGCCTATAGGCCTAGTTGTTTTGTTTCCCTAGCCAATCAATATAAGTGTGTGTGTATGTGTATGTGTGTGTGTGTGTTTTAGTTGCCATTACAATGTCTCTATTTAGAGTACACAATTAATAGTTGCCAGAGGCCCTATTGCCTTCTGCCAGGCCACATTTCACAATTATGGCCTCTCGGGCACTTGGGTTTGCAACCTTGGCTAGGAGGCCCTCTGAGGTCCCTTCCTGCTCTGGAAAGATGGTGGCTCGGGATGGGTGGGTGATTGGGGCAGCGAGAGGCAGGATTAAATTCTGTCCTGCAGTGGAACTGAGACACACAGTTCCCTGAGCACCTAAATGGGCCAGTGCCACAAAGGGAAGGAGCAGGTGGCACTGGAGTCGCAGCACCTGGGTGCTGGGCGTGCTTTCCCAGCTCCAGTGAAGCTCAGATGGAGAGGGCATCACGAGATAAACTGGGAGCTGTGGGATGGAAGTGTTGCCCTCCGTGGTTCCAGCATCCTCAAGGATCTTGGCATTTTCATCCCAGCTCCCAGCCCTTCCAGGCTTGAGCCAACCAGCCAGTGGCAGGACAAGGAGACCTCAGAGCAGGAAAGCTCGGTGTGAAGCAAGACTGGCTCCAATCTCTGGCCATGGAGCGTCTCCGCAGTTGGAGGTGGGGCAAAGGAAGAAGGACGGGCCCAGCCTTGCAGTCTCCAACCCCACAAGTCCCCAGCAGCCTGGTGGGACGGGACCAACTCCAGCAGTCATGAGTCCTGACATCTGGGCACTTGCTCTGCTTCTGACAGGCTGTGTGACCCTGGGCAAGCCCACTCCCCTCTCTGGTCCCCAGGGCCCTCATCTGTTAAATAAGAGGATCATACAAGAGCAGTGGCTTTCCAATAACATTTCACAAGGATCCCAAATCCCTGAACAGGTAAAGATAGAGCTGTTAGGTTCAATGGGATCGAGGGGCCCAGAACCTGTCTTCCCCGAAAGGGGCCGCACAGAATACAGTCTAAAAACACGACTCCACTCAGTGAAATGAGGCACCTGAGGAGGCGACGCGCTGTATGATTCCGACTATGAATCTGGCAAAGGCGAAAGCAGGGAGACAATTAAAAGGTCAGTGGTTGCCCGAGGTTAGCGGGGAGACAGGGAGGGAGGAACAGGCAGAGCACAGACGCTTTAAGGCAGTGAAACTATTCGATGTGACACTCTAAAGGTGGATACGTGACATTATACGCTTGTCCAAACCCATAGAATACACAACAGCAGGAGTGGACCCTAACATAAACCATGGACGGTGCGTAATAACGGTGCGGCAGTGTAGGTTCATCAATCGTGACAGATGCGTCATTCTGCTGGGGGTCGCTGACAGTGGGGGTGTCTGCGCACGTGTGGGGGCAGGAAGTAGATCGGGAATCTCTGTTCCTTTGGCTCAATTTTTTCTGTGAACTTAAAAATGTTCTAAAAAAATAGAGTCTTTGAAAGAAAAACCCATACACAACCCCAGGTAACAGTTTAGGTCCCTTCCTCCACCTCTGATCTGACAGTTTAGACTTGCGTAGCGGATGCTGCAATGCGCTGCCCAGATCAGCCCCTCTAGGACAGCCAGCCCTTCCTCCAGCTGCTGGGGGGCTAGTGGCCCAGAGCTGGCAGCTCAGCCTCCCTGGGAACAGCCCAGAGTCCTACCCTTTCCCTGGGGTAGCCCATATCCAATGACTGGCCCATGTGTGGTGTGAAGGTCTGGTCTCCTTGACTCGCTTTGGGACAACCCCGAAGTCCATCCCAGCTTCCCTGTGGGATTGTCGGAGACCGCTGTCGTGACTGCATTGCACCCCAACTCTTACCTCTACCCAATCCTGCTTTCTTCCCTTTTCTCTCTGAACACCCCCCAGTAAACCTCCTGTGTGCAAATCTCCACCTCCTAGTTGGGTTTCCAGGGAATCTGACCTAAGACCACTCGGGTCTGTTTTTCTCTAAGAGGGGCCTAGAAGTCACACAGAACCCCACAAAAGATACCATAGAGGCCACCTCTGAAACTCAGGCAAGCCACCTACCTTCTCTGGACCTCGACTGAGGACATCCACCTCATAGCAACTTGGGAAATCATGCAACTCAAATGAGACGACTCTAGTTTGTGCGTGTGCCGGTAAAATGGCCAAGTTATGGGGGGTGAGGGGCCTGGGGGTTCCCAGGACAAGAAGGGAAAAGACAAGCTGTAAGGGCTGCAGCCCTTGTCCGGATTGAAGGCGGGCTTGCCCGGCCTCTCGGGCTCCGGCGTCCCTTCCCCCTGCGTGCCCCGACACTCCTAGCCACAGTCAATGACCTGGAAAGGAATCCAACAAGTTTTTCCTGGAAGAGAACCTGACCCAAGTGCTGGGGTTGGGCGGTGGAGGGAGATGAGGATTTTGTGACTGCAGTTAGCAAAAACAGGCCCCAAGCTCCAGCCCCAACCCCTCCAGCTCAATTTAACATAGTGCCAGCCCTCTGCTGGGTGCTAGGGACCCCGCCACGAGCCATGAGCCGGCCCTGGCTGCCAGGATCTGACCAGAGTCCAGCAGTCAACAGGTGGTGTGAATGAGCATGACCTGGAGGTTAAACGCACAGCAGCTCCCCCCCCCCGCCCCCCGCCCAGTGGCTCTATTCGGGGAGGCTAGAGCTGGGCCCAGGAATCTGCATTTTTCAATGAGCGCATGTGTGTACACACACACAATCCCCTCATGTCCCCACCACCACCACACACTTGCCCTGTAGTGACTCTGAGAAATAAGATAGGCTTTACTTCCAAGGTAGTGTGGGTTTCCACTTGCCAAGATGACATCACCTCTTAACACAAGGAAGTCAACAATTCTGCATCCTCCCCCCAACCTTCCAGACCCTCCATTTCTGCAACCCTTCCCGTTCTCTGCAGCTGGAAACCCCACAACCAGATTGGACACTTCCTCAATTCTTAATTTTTCCTTCCTAAAGTCTCTTAGCTGCCCTCTGCTACCAAGCCCTTGATCTAGTAGTCCTCAGACCCTCAGCCTAGACTTGACAACAGCTTCCAGATCTTTCCTCGAATCCAGAGTCTCCCAAACTTACTCATCTGCTACTTTTATGATTTTTTTTTGCCATCTCTGCACACCACCTGTTCTATGTATGATTCCACTTATATGAAATATGCAGAATAGGTAAGTCTATAGAGACAGAAAGTAGAATAGAAGTTTCTAGGGGCTGGGAGGAGGGGATAACGGGGGAGTTATTGCTTAACAAGTATAAAGTTTCAATCTGGGATGACGAAAGAGTCGTGGAGAAGGACGGTGGTGGTGGTTGCCCAGCATTTTCAATGGCCCTTAATCCCACTGAGTTTACTCTTGAAAGGGGTTAAAATGGTAACATTGATGTTATATATATTTTACCATGATTTTACAAAAAGAAAACTTTTTCCCCCGTGGGAAAAACCTGAACAGTATCACTTACCATTGAAAACAAAAACAATGTTACCAAAATAGTGCCAACTTCCCTACTGCTTGTTAAAAAGAAAGATTAGCAAGCTTAGAGCACTGTTAAAGATGCCTACCTACAAAACCAGAGATTTTTCTCCTTAAGGAAAGAAGGACTGAAAGAATCTCCAAAGTATCCATGTCTTCCCCATGAGAACCAGTGTCAACTAATGCTTCTTTATGAACTGTCCTTGGACCACCAGTCCCTTGTGTCCCAGCCTTTGGAAACACCCCTTCTGCCCACGATTGCCTCTCAGATCCTTCTAAACAATCCCTTTGGAATCTCTAATAACCACTCCCGAGGTGTGCATTTTCTTCCAAAATGCTTCTGTGGGTGGTAATCAGGAAGACAGCTCTCATCTTTTACCCATTTTACAGAGGAGCCTCAGAGACGGGAAGTCACTTGTCAGTCGAGGTGACTGAAGACCAGTCTGAAGCCCAAGGAGAGAAGCTTCCCCCCTCCCTCTGGTGACTTCTCTGATTGCCCGGGACGGACCCAGGGCCATGGGAGAGCATCCTTGTGTTCATTTCCTGACTCTACTCTTCACAAGGTACCAGGTGCTGAGGTCTCAAACATGAAACCAAGCCGCAGCCACCAGACAGACAGGTCTCCCTGTGACCACCCAGGACCTGCCCTGCACGTGCGGAGGCTCACACCCGCTCTCCCCCAGACGCTGGACTGAGCTCTCCGGAGACCCAGGTTCCAGCCTGACTCTGCCAGCTGCTTGCTATGTGGCCTCGGGCAAAACCAAACCAAACCACAAAACCTCTCTGGGACTCAGTTTCCATGGAGGTTTTGTAACACACACACACAGAGTGAAGGGATTAGACTCCATCAGCCTCTCAAAGCCTTAGTGCCTTGCAGGGACTTTGGAGCACTAACACCGGAGTCACCTGGGACAGAGAGGTGATTTACCCTGTAGGTTCCGAGCCCTGCCCCAGCCCTTGTTAATGGAGCCTGGGGGTGGGGCCTGGAAAGCTGTACATTGGCCCGTCTCCCGGCTCAGCCCAACGTGCAGGAAGCCAGAGACCTCCTGGCTCCGTCATTTCTGAGGACCTTTCACCTCACATTCTGAGACCCTTGGAGACCAGGTCCTCGCCTAAGACAGCCTGGGGTTTGGCAGGTGATGATTCATGGGGTCCTCTTCCCACCACCCTTTGGCTCCACCCAGCTCAATTGGAGGAAGCACCAATTTCCTTAATCTGATTGGGGAGGAGTATTTGTTTATTTTTTTCCTTTGTTATGGGTAGCCTAGATGAAATACTTCCTGCCAAATTTAGGAACTCCTGGCTATGACTGGGGGTGGGGAACTGTGGACTCTTAGGCTGTGCCACCCCTCCCGTGTCACCTGGGGTGGAAAGAGGGGCTATGGGACTCAGGGGGATTGCAGGCTTTAAGAATTCCAGACAAAGCTAGGCATGGTGGCTCCTATTCTGTCTTGAACCCCAGGGAGACACCCCCCCCACACACTTTAGGGGCCCTTTAGTGTCTCTCCTTAGAGGGCGTGGCTCACGACCCCAAAGCCAGGTAGAGATGCCAGATCAAGGACAGTCCTGTCCAGAGGACCCACCCCCAACCCACGATGGCCAAAGAGAGGTGAGGATTCCTCCAGTCTCGCGCAGGGACCCCACCTGGAGAGCCCAGTACCCAGACTCCAGAGTCGCAGCGAGAATATGACCCAACAGAGAAACTGAGGCTCAGAGAAGGGCGGCCGTGGTCCCAGGTCCCCCGTACAGGAAGGTCCCGTGTTCCCCTCCTGGCGCCGCTGCACACCTCTGCCAAATCCAGCGCGCGCGCGGCGTCTGCCAAGGGCTGGCCCCGGGAGTGCGCCGGCTCCGCGCGCTCCTGGCCGCGTCCCAGACTGCCCCAGCCTCTCCGCAGACGCTCCCGCCGGCTTTCCCCGCCGCCTCCGCCCCCTAGCCCCGGCGCTCTGGGCGCAGCAAGCCGAGCTCCCAGTTCCCGGCTCGTGGGTCCTGCGTGGAGTCGTTCCAGGAATGCTGGAAACGAGAAGTTTCCCAGATCTACATTGTGCACATTCCTTTCCCTCTCCTCCCAGCCTTGCTGTGTGACCTAGGGCAAATAGCTGCCAGTCTCTGAGCCTTGATTCCCAGCCTGACTTTAGGGGCTGCAAAGGGCACTTTGGTTACCTACTGCTGTTCCTCGGGCTCCTGCGCGCCGCCGGTGGCCTCTCCCTCCGCAGCTCTTGAGGCCCCAGTGAGCCTGGGGCAGCCGTCCCCTGGCCATCCCACCTCTCCCGCCCCACCCCGCCCCCGCCGCTCTTTTTCCCTTTCACTTTCACTCTGCACCACTGGGCTTGGCCCAAGCGGGGGAGCAAGCTAGCAGCTACTGTGTCCACCACGTGCTTTCCCAGAAGTATCCCTGTGACACCCAACACCTCTAGGTCCTCCAGGAGGTCTCTTTTTTAGCCAGCTCCTCACAATGGCCAGCCCTGCTTCTGGGGAGGGTTTTAGGGCAGGAACCCAGGGGACCTGGGGAAGCTCATGCCCCGCTCCCTGGGTGGCCCTCTGTTTTTCTACAGCTCAGCCAACCTCAAACGTTGCAAACCACCGGGGCAGGACACTTGGCCCCCAGACGAGCTAGCTGAGCCCTTCACTCCCCTGATGCAAGCCCTTGGGAGGCAGAGAGACTCCCTCAGGACCTTCACTGAATGGAAAGCCAGCCTTGGTAAGCCGGGGTGCCCCTCACCACACCCCCAGGTGGCAACAGTCCCTCCCTTTCTTCGCAGAGGTCCTGGTCCCTGCTCTGCCCAGGGCATGAGACTTTGAGAAAGTCATTTCCCCTTTCCAAGCCTGGATTTCCTCATCTGGAATTGAGGAAATCAATTGCAGATGGGCCAAAGTGACCTCTGACCTCTCTCTCCCCCCTCAAACATGCCCCTCAACAACCTATGACGGCAACCAGCAGAACTGGCAAACCTGTCTTCAGTCCCTGGGCTCAGAGCAAGCCAGACATTGCAGGGGAGTGTGAGAAAACGGTTCTCACCTTTTTAACCGCACAGTAACAGCAACACCCATAATAGTAGGCTCCTATGATAATATTCGGTTGCTACAGTGTACCAGGCACCGTCCTAGACAAGGGCATACCACGCACGGCCAGCAGTCAGCTGGGAGTCAAACCTGCCATGCTGCCTTCAGAGCTGGGGCTATGTGTCTGTGCTATGCTCTTCGCACCAGCTGTCCCCTGTCCCCTGCCCCACTTCTCAAACAACACCATTTGGAAACTGAGGACAGGGCAGCGTCTGCCCAGGTGACCAGTTATCGCCAGCTGCTTGGGCTCAACCCCTACACCCGGGGCTGACTCCAGTTCTGGGTTCCCTGCTTCCCCCCTGGATGCGGTGGGGTCTGGCAGAGGTCCCATCCTGTGTAAGCCCCTCTCAATATTTACCCAAAACCGAACCTGACAGTGAGAGGACCTTGTGGTTTGCGGAGCAGGGCCAGCAGGCTGAGAGCTAATGCCACGCCCCCTGAAAGTTTGACTTCTAGAACTCTTCAGCGCTGATAAAACCCTCTCACATTCCAGGCACCTGGCTGACCTGAATTTTCCTCCAGTGGAAGGAAATAAACAACTGCTTCACGTCTTCCGACAGCCTGCCCCAGAAGGACACAGACCTCTCTTCCCACCCCAGCCCCCCAATTCAGAGCGGTGTCTCTGTTTTTCTGAGACAGCAGGGCCAGCCAAGACCTCACTCTAAATGAAGATGTATTTTCGGCCCTTTTACCTTGGGGCTCTGACAGGTAGGACCCAGCAGGGCGTGGAACCAGGCAACGCATGGTGTAGGAAGTCCAGCCAGGCCAGCAGCTCCTGGAGTCCGCAGCCCTTCCTCGGGCCCTCAGCCTTCCCAAGGATGCCGTCCAGTCTCGTCGGATGCTCAGCTCAGAAGCAGGCAGCCTCATCACTGGCCTCCCTCCACCGTGGGGAGCCCGCCAATCAAAGCCAGCATGCAAAGGAAGCAAGCAAGGGACTGGCAGAAAACTCTCCCTGCAAGATGGCCCCAAGCTGTCAGAGACGTCTTACGTCTGAACACCCTCTAATTTGCCCACACTCCCTTAAACCGCTTCCAGTGCCTCTGATGTTAATTTCAGTTCCTTACTGTGGACCACATGTGGCCAGCACAGAAAGTTTCAAGTTGTCTGTTGGGGGGACCTTCAACACTCTGACATTCTGAGATGACAGCTGCAATGGAACCACACAGGTGGCAGCTGCAAATATCTGCTGTCCTCTGCAGGATGGGGCCAGTAGCAGAGCCCCACAAATGCCTCAAGACAAACTGAGGGCCTCTGCTGGGAGACTCCCTGGACTCCCCTCCCCTTCCCATCTCTACCCTCACACAAAACTGCCCCAAATATTCCTGGAGATCATGAGTGGTCCGCCCATCATTTTTACTCCAAGACATTGGATGAAAACAGAAACTACACATAAAAGAATGTTACCCCCAATATGGTACATTTCCAGCCAGATGATCTGGGTTGACCCACAGATGTGGTGCTAAGGATCTCGCAGTGAGAAAGTTAGTATCTTTTCAAGTCTCCGCCCATCCTCCTGAAGAGAAAGTCTCAGTTTGCTGCTAATATATCTTCAACGCCTCTTCTAATGCAAGATGTTCCCATTTCACTGAGAGCAGCCGTCTAGCCTCAGAGCCTTCAGTGGTCAGCTATTCTGGCTAGAATCTAATAACATTGCTCTGCCTTCCTGTTTAATAGCTACCTGCTGTTTCTGGCATACTTTTTCCTATTTGGTAGGATGTAAAGTTTTCTCTGAAGATAAAGGTGAGTAAAAAAAAAAAATGTGAGTGATTTGAAAGTAAATAACTAAAGGCAGTACTCAGAAAAGGCAAAAATGATGAGGGTGGTACTCGAATGAAGTTTTGGAAACAAGAACTTACATGCCTTATGCATTTTTACTGAAAGAGCACTGGGCTGGGAGATTGAAGAGCTGGCTGTTACTAGCAGGTGTGTGACCTTGGCCCCCTTCCTTCCCTTCTGCGGGCCTCAGTTTCCCCACGTGTGAAATGAGGATGATGCCTGTCTTTGTAGGGCGATTATTTTGAAGCAATCGTTATTTTTAGAAGTCCCAGGGGGAAGTAGACAGACAAATAAGAAATGCTAAGAGTCAATCTGAAACAGAGCCTTGCTTCATTGAGCTAAAGTAACAGACATATGAACGTTAGACATTCTAAGAAGTGTCATTCTCCCGTGACCTGGTGTCAAGGAAGAGGCACCCTTGGCTGCTTAGCTGTCCTGAGACTACATATGGGGGTCCCTTCCTGTTCTCAGTCAGCTGACTCTGATGCCCCCAGCCCCAGCCCCATGGCCAAGGCCGCTTCGCGTCAGGGCAGAGCTTAGGATGGGTCAGCCAGGCCTACCATCTCTCACCTGGGTGAGAGCACCTGCCTGGCACCTGGTCTCTCTACGTCTTCCCTGATGCCCTTCAGACCCACACTCCACAATCTGACCATGCCCGTGTCAACACGAAGGGTTTCTGAGCAGGGCAGTGACACGTGTCAGCCTGTGTGTCCAGCCGATGGCAGAGATTGCACCTTGGCACCTGGAGGGAGGGACGAGGGCAGAGGGCTGGGCAGCTGTGGCCCCCAGCCAGGAACCAAGGGGCGCCTGAATTCGAGCAAGGCAAGTGAGGATGCAGAGATAGGGAAGGAGGGTGCAGGATGGCTCAGAGGTAGAGTGACAACCTCCGGGACTGAGGGGACAGGGACAAGGTGCCGGGAGGGAGGGTTAAGTCGACTCCAGGCCACTCCAGGGTTGTCTGAGTGGATGGATGGAGTTCTGCATTTGAATGATCGAGGCAGCCTCAAGTTCCGAAAGGACAAAGAGTCCTCCCCTATGAGGTTGTAAGTGCTCCATCTTATGCTTTCTGGTGGCCACCATAATTCCTAGCAGGTGCCAAATAAATGGGGAAGGAGGAGGGAAGGAAGGAGGTGAGAAAGGAAGGAAAAGAGATTAGTAAACAGAGAGGTAGATGAATACATAGAATCAACTCGGGTTGTATCCAAACGAGGTAGGTAGGCAGGAGGGTGTATGCGAATGTAGGCCTATTAATGGGGGTTATTTGGTAGGAAGGCAGGTAAATAAGTTGATATATAAATATATGGGTGATTAGGCAGGTCGGAAAATTGATAAATGGATGAGTAGACATGAGTAGATACGTATATACAATACACGGGTTGGAGACACACATGGATAAATTGAGAAGCAGATATGAGTGGGTGGGCAGACAGACCCGGCAAGTTTGAGGGCAGGCAGGTCGGAGGAGGGGCAGCAGCTGGAGAGACAGGTAGACAGTAAGTAAGGACGCAGGTGAGCCACTCAAGGTCACAGCAACAGAGAACAGAAACCGCCGCTGCTTGGGTCGAGTGCCAGGCTGGGAGGCAAGCTGCTTAAGGAACAGGCCGGCCCGGGAAAACCCGTGGGGAAGTGCCAGCTTCCGGGCACAGGTGCCTCTCCTGCGGCTCCTGCGGCTCCTGCGGTGAGGATGCAATGGGTCTGGGTGGCTGGGAACCAGCCCAAGGGGAAGGGACAGGGTCCCTGTCGCCAGCGCATCGCCTCCCAGGGGGCTTGGGAGACTCCTGGAGCAGTGCAGGGGCTGGGTCTCGGGAAAGGAAGGCTGGAGCGCGGGGGGTGCAGCCTCTCCCCTCTCCCGTCAGCCACAGCTCTGATTTCTCTCGCCCTGAAGGCCAAACGGGGGAGGAAGCTGGAGGGAGAGGGCTGGCAGCCTGTGTTGCCTTCCAGCAAATCAGGCAACATCCTAGAAGGATACTTTGTTCTTTGGGAAGTTCCTGGAAAAGAGACCTCGTGGACAAAAACACCACATAATGAAAACATAAAACACGAAAACAACAAAATAGAACCAACAAAAACAATAAAATATAAAACCCTGGCAGAGAAAAGGCCCCCTGTGTGTCCTGTGCCGTTGGCACACTCAAGGCCGGCCTGCGCTCACTTGCTGCTGTCCTCCTATTCACCCTGGGCTTGTGGTTGTCTCGAACGCCAGCCCCGGGGGTGTTGAGTCAGAACCAGCTTTCTCTTGCCGGGAATGGATGTGCCTCGCGTTGGATGGTATCGCTGAACCCTTAGAACAGTGACTCTGAGGACTATGATATTATCACCTCCATTTTACAGATGGGAAAACTGAGGCCCACAGGGGGGCCCCTGGGAAGTGTTCAAAGTCATCCCTCTTGGAATCAGGGATCCAGGACTGGCATTCGGGCCATCTGAGGGCACAGCCCATGTGCTTATTCAATGTACCAACCCCACAATGGGGGCCACAGGGACTCATTTCTTGTATGTCTTGTATGTGCAGAGCACTCAAGCATTCAGCAACTCAGCACTGTGTTTTGCATGGAGTAGGCGTCTAGATATTATTTGGAGCCCCCAATGAGACTGCAGAAATGATTGTTTTCTTGGCACTTCAAACCCCTGGCTTATTTTCCCCCTGCTCAATTCTGCTTGTGGGGTGTGTGTTCAGTGCTACCTCACACCAGGTACTGCCTTGGATGGTTTTCCAGTTACTATCTCATTTAATGCTCACTATAGTACTGGGAGATTTACATCATCACTACTATCTTAGAGATGAAGACACTGAGGTTCAGAGTGGCCCACGGTTTGTAAGTTGCAGAGCATGGCCTGAGATCCAGAGCTGCCCAGTTTCCAGCCTGGCTCTTGTTCTATCATCACCCAGCCTAGATTCCCCCATCTCTGGCTTCTGGTTATCCTTCCAGGTGTTTGATTTCCCACTGAGGCTAAGAGTTCCTTCAGAGCAAGGAGCTTGACTTTCAGGCCCCACCAACCTTTCCTGGGGCTGGATGCACACACGCTGCTGTGTGTGGCACAGAGCCAACCCCCCAAGGTCACATCCCAGCAGTGGGCTCTCTGCACCCTTGCAGCTAAGGCACTGCAGTGTCTGAAGGCGTCTTCTGAATCATCAGGCCAGTTTCAGTTTGAAGGCTGCCCACTTATTTCTGATAGATTTACGGTATCCTCTTGGGTTGTTTAGAAGAGGAAGCCAAGCAGAAAGTATACAATAGGCCTGGACCCACGAGACCCGGAAGCCCCCTTCCCTAGGCCATGACCTGAGGCAAAGCACTGATCTTCTTTGTGCCTCAGGTTACTCATTTGTAAAGTAGAAATAATGGCAGTATGTGAACTATCCATCCATCCCTCCACCCACCCATCCATCCATTCAACATTCCACAAATACATATGGTACTCGGTGCTCAGGCCCTGTGCCAGGCATTTGGGGTACATCGCAACCAAAACACAGATCCTTGTCCACATGGGGCTTATTTCCCAGTGGGAGAGTCAAACAACAAACGCCACACACAATCCAAAACTAAAATACATAGAAGGTGAAAAAAATTTCAATCCAGGGAGGGGGCTCAGGGGTGGGAGGGGAGCTGCAATTCCAAATGGGAGGCTCCGGGTAGGTCTCATCGATAAGGCGACATGTGAGCAAAGGGTTGAAGGATGTTAGGAGTTGGCCAAGAGGGTACCTGGAGAAGAGTGTGCCAGGTGGCGGGAACAGCACGTGCAAAGGTCCGGAGGCAGAGAGCGTGCCGGCATGTCTGAGGGACAGCACGGGGGGCGAGCAGGGCAGAGAGAAGTAGTGGATGAGAGCAGAGAGGGGATGAAGGCCAGCTTGTGAAGGGCCTTGTGGCCCAATGTCCGGATTTAGCTTTTCCTCTGCGTGACAATAGGGGCCAACGCAGCATTGAGAGCAGCAGAGCCAGGGTCATTGTAGGGTGGCTGAGAGGGAGGGTCACAAACACCCCATGCGGGTGATTCCCTTTTCTGAGCCCCCATGGAAACTAAAGGCAGTGGCCTTTATTTCCAAACCGTGAGATTCTCTTTCCCTGTCCCCCTCTGCCCCGCCAAAGGCTGCCTGTGAGACACCTGTCTGCTGTCCCAAGCCAAGGCAGCCCAGGAGAGAGCCCTGGGGGGCAGGAAGGGCGAGCCGGGGGAGGGAAAGCCGTTTGTCCCGCTCTGTCTCCCAGCTCCGTGAAGACCACACCACCGTGAGCACAGTTCCACTTTCTGGAGTCACGTGAGATCAGAAATACAAATATTTCATCCCCAGGGAGGAAACAGAGTTAAATAACAGGAACCAGAAAGCAGGGAGGGAGGGGCCGAGGTGTCGGCCGCAGCCCTGCAAAGGCCGTGCAGAGAGGAGGCCCTGACTCCTCCCCCAGGTGGTATCTGCACCCCCATCAAGACCACACCGGATGCTCACAGCCCCATCGAGAAGCCAAGGAAGATGATTCCGGTAGCAAAGATGCCACCCCGCTCCCCGCGTCTGCTAGGGTGCGGAGGGAGAGAGTGCAGGATGCACCTAGGGACGATGGAAAACACCTAGGCGAGAATTTAGCCACAAGAAAAGCCAACCCCATAGAACTGACGTCTTGGCAGAAGAGTTGGAGAATACCAGCATTGTCCTGGTGCCTGAGGCCAGGCCACCAAAAGGCATTTTAGTCCCTCAAGGACAGGTTGAGTATAAAAAGTTTCTCTGTCTTAGCTCCAGCCTTCACCGCTTCCCATCCGTGGACCTGGGGCAAGTTGCATCACCTCTGGGCAGTCCTGTCTTCTTCAAATGCTAAATAAGGATGGAGAGCACTGAAGGGAGAACTAAGAGAGTGCCAGGCTGTGCTCAGGCTGTGCCCGGCACACCAGATACACAGTGTTAATATCTCTGTCACCATCTCAAGGTTTGCTTTGAGAAGGAGGTAGAACAAGCACTGTCTTTAGAAAGTTGCAACATTGCAATGAAGTGAAAACTTCTTTGGAACTGGGCAGCACCGTCTAAACTGTCGGAGGAGCTAGGGATGTGAGCAGGAACGCCAAGGTGCAGGCTCGTCTTTGTGGTTTAAGAGGCGTGAGTGTCTCCATACTCTTTTAAAAAGTAAGACACTCATTCTCTCTCTCCCTATGAGCTGTTCTTATTCCCTCTTTCCCTCCCTCCTTCACCCCAGATTCTCCCTCTTTCTCTTCCTCTGTCCGTCTCTCCCTTCCTTCCTCTCCCCCTCGCGTCTTCTCCCGGTCTCTGTCTCTCTGTCTCTTTCCATGTCTGTCTCTCCCTTCCTTTCTCTCTCTCCCTGTCTGTCTCTCTCTGTCACACAGACACCGCCACACACGTGCACAGGCAAATACACGCACATGCACACGCATGCACACCTGGTGTCCTCTGCTCCCCAGCTCTTTGACTCTCCCTCTCTGCGCACCCCATTTCTCTATTTTTGACCCACACTGATTAAGCCTGCATCCGCCTTCCCCACTAGACTGGGAGCTGCGTGAAGGCAGGGGCCGGTCTGTCCATCTGGGCACCCTCAGTGCTGCTGGCATGTCGTCGGGGATCAGGGAGTGAACCCTGCAGGTGTGGTGACGTTCCCGGGATGGGAAGCAGGCTGTGTGCCTCCAGCACACCCAGCAAGGCGGACTGAGTTTCCCAAGTCCTCGCCGCTCCTGCCAGCTCGCTGGACACCCCATTCCTGTCCATTCTGCCTTCCCAGCGACTTCCCTTTCAGACAGGAGGGAAGGTGCTTGAGCTGCCTACGGCCAGTCATTGCTCCTTGAGCGAAAGGGGTGCCAACTTACCGCCATGGTCCCTATGGACAGGGCTCCTCTTGGCCGTGGGGGCCTGCAGCCCGTTCCAGGCCCACCCCAGGAGGGCCACGTCCAGGTCTCCCTTCTCCATCAGGGTCAAGGAGATCTTCCTGGCCAGAGCCTCCCTGTCAGGCTCGTGGAGCAGGGCACAGTGGTATTCCCTGGAGAGCAGCTCCTCCTTCAGCAGGCTGTCCAGGAAGGTCTGCACCTGGCTGGGACGGTAGCTGGACAGCAGCCTTCGGACCTGAGTCAGGATGGCCTGGAAGTGATTCATGGCAGCGCCGGAGGCAGGGCAGCTGTCTGGGCCGGAGCCCGGGATCTCCGCTCACCCGACCTACAGCATCCAAAACATGAAGTGAAAATCAGGACGAGGGAACCTCTGCAGCTTATTGCAGCTTATTCCTGCTTAGGAAGATTTCCTCATTTGCGTTGCAGGCTGGGGCGCCTGATAAATGGACGGAAATGGGCTCTCGGGTTGATTCAGACCCCACAGATATTGGCTGGGTACCACCCACCTGCGTGTGCCCGAAAAGCCCACAGCCTTGGGGATTCCGTTTGATTCAATCTAGTATTGACTAAGAGGAAGGGAACCTGCCTCTGTAGAGGACCTATAAGGTGATAGGTCTTTTCAGATGCTTTATTGCAGTAAGAAGGCATTGTGGCAGAGAGGTTAAGGCGGTATGGGTTTGGAGGTTGATCTACTTGGGTTCAAGTCCCAGGTCTACCACTTGCTAGTTATGTGACCTTTGGCAAATTACTTAGCTTTTTTCTTAGCCTCCATTTCATCTGGAAACGTGGAGTGATACTAACAATACTTACCTCATAGCGTTTGGGGGAGGATTAAATGAGATAACATACATGTTAACATATAGATCACTTAGTGCATTATCTACAACACGACAATAGTTCAATAATATCAGCCATTGTTATTTATTACTAATTATGCAAACAACTGTCACCTGAAGTTTAACCTCACTAAACCTCAATCTCTTCCTCTGTGAAATTTCCCAATAAAAACAATCCAATCCCATCGAATTGTCTTGAGGATTCAAACAGATGATGCATTTAAGGAATTTAGCACGAGGCCCCCTAATCACTTAATGAACATGGACTCTTTGCTAAGATTATTCCCAATAAAAATATTAGTATTGTTTTGCACAATATTTCTAATGCACAAAACAAAGGATTTGCATAGGAGACAGTCTGTTTTGCGGTTCTAAAAATCCCCAACCCGGTTTTTTAAAACCATAGCTGTTTGATCTCCCTGCCCATTCTGCAACACACCATGACCTTGTTTCCTCTCCCGGCCTCAGCTTTACCATCTCTCAGGTGGAACCATTTGCATTGTTCATTTAAGTGAGACAAAGAAGGATTCCCACTTCCAGGATGGCTGAGTAGCTCCTATGTGACCAACTCTACCACAGGTGACAGCTATAAACCCTGGGGAAAATATCAAAAACAACTATCTGAAGGCACTGGAGAGTGATAGAACAGGCAGCTACTGGAAGGGAATCAACACATGGAAAACGAGAATACCACTGGCGAATTTCCCAGCTCGTGAGTTTAGTCTGAAGGCAGGTCCCAGTCAGCGCTGTCCTAAATAACCAAAGGACAAAATTTGGGGCAAAAATGACTGCTGGAAAGTAGAAATCCCAAAGGGGAGAGAAACAGAGGAACAGCCGCAAATTCTGTGTATAAACTGCCCAAATATTAATATCTGGCTGACCTCTGGGCCATGTGTGTACTCACAGGGCAGACTCCAAGCAGCTCAGCTACGGCTGAAGGAGCTGAACTGAGATTTGAGTTGCAGGACACTATACGGGTGGGGGTAAGAGATTTTGCATTTGATTCCAGCCAAGTTGTGTCCCTACTGAAAAAAAAAAAACAAAAAAACCAGAAATATTAATACTGTTCAGATTATAACAGAATCCAGAGTGTTTATAACATATTCCTAATGTCCCAGATAGAATCCAAAACTACTTGACATATGAAAAACTAAGTAACCCATTCTCAAGAGAAAAAGGCAATTAATGGAAACTTACCCCAAGACAACCCAGATGTTGAAATTAGTAGACAAAGATTTTTAAAGTAGTGACTGTAACCATGGATGAAGAACATAAAAGATGTAAAGGAAAAGGTGCCCATAAAAATGAGAAGACAGGAAATGTGGCATAAAAATAGAAATCAATAAAAAATAACCAAATGGAAATTATGAAAGTGAAAATACCATATATGAAATTCTATAAGTCACTGAATGGGGGCTGGGTGTGGTGGCTCACACCTGTAATCCTAGCAATTTTGGGAGGCTGAGGTGGCAGGATCACTTGAAGCCAGGAGTTCAAGACCAGCCTAGGCAATAACTAGACCCCCATCTCTACAAAAAATAGAAAAATTAGCCAGGCATGGTGGCATGCACCTGTAGTCCCAGCTACTTGGGAGGCTGAGGCAGGAGGATCTGCTTGAGCCCAGGAGTCTGAGGTTGCAGGGAGCTATGATGATGCCACTGCACTCTAGCCCAGGAGACAGAGTGACACCCTGTCTCAAAAAAAAGAAGAAAAAAAAAAAAAGTCACTGGATGGGATTAACAGCAAAATGAGACAGAAGAAGAAAAAGAAATTTTAAGATGGGGCAATAGAGATTATTAAATTTGAATGACAGAAAGAAAAAGATTTTAAGAAATGAGCCTCAAGTATCTGTGGGACAATATGAAAAGGTTCAACATAAGGATAAAAGAGAGAATGGGTCAGAAAAAATATTTGAAGATATAATATCCATAAATTTTTGCTGGAAGGAATACAGATTTGAGAAGCTCAGCACAACAAAGCAGGATAAATACAAGAAAACCACACCAAGGCACATGAGAGCCAAACTGTTGAAAACCAAAGCTCAGAAGAAACTTGCAAAACCAACCACATCAAAACAGCACATTAAATACAGGAGAGCATTTGAAGGATCACCGACCCCTCATTAGAAACCGTAAAGGCCAGGAAATAGTAGAACAATATCTTGGAAGAGCTAAGAAGTAAAAAAAATTGTCAACACAGATTTCTACATTCAGGGAGGATATCCTTCAAAAATGCAGACAGAAATAGACATTTTCAGATAAACAACACTGAAATAATGTGTTGCAGCAGGCCTGCGTTACAAGATGGTGAAACAGCAAACATCAGGTGCACAGAACCGGGGTGAGTCGATGCTGATCACTTGTTCCCATCAATCTAGCCACCACCCATCATGTGCTTAGGCAGGAAAACCTAGGTGCCACCCTCCTCGGGACCACTGACTCACTGTGCCACCACAGCCAAGACACTTCCACTCTCTGGACCACAATTTCGTCATTCGTAAAACACGTAGGTCGGATGACATGATCCCTAGGATTTCTTTCACTTCTGAAATACTACGGTTTTCAGGGAGGTGGTACCCAGTTGCAGAACCCCGTGATCTCAGGGCTCAGCGACATTCCCCTGCAAGTAATCACATGTGCGGTGTTTCTCCCATCTTCTGTTATTCAGTTTCCCTGTATGATATTTTCTCCTCAAAATCACATGCACACTTTACCTAATATTTTGCTTTAAGCTGACTCCATTTAATTTATTTTAAAAGGAAATTTTATGCCTTTACCACAATTGGAAAGGCAGTGTGCTTTGTGCAAGGATAGTAATGTAAGATGAGGAATGTAAGATGAGGAAAGTTTAGGGTTCTGTTCTTCAAGGTACTGATCCCGAGGTACAATCTCTTCTTAGTGACAAAGGGTGATTAGCAAGTGTTACGAAGGTGTTAAAGATAGAGTGGCACCATGCTGACACTCTCTTGCCGTTGAGATGGAAAAATGTTAAGGGTATAGAGGATGTAGAAAAATGGGGACTCTCCTGTCCGCTGGCGAGCATGTAGAATGCTGCAATCAGTTGCTTAGGGTAGCAATGTGGCAATACCTACTAATAATTAAATAATACCCAGGGTTTCCACTCTTCATTACGTATGCCAGGGATAGTCTCACACATACGCCTTATGGCACATGAAACAGCTTTGTTTGTGACAGCAAGAAAAGTCAGAAATAAAAAATCAGCACGAGAATAGATATGAATGTCTTTTGTAAACATTCTGGAGTACATACGGCTTTAATGACTTAAACTGAGTGGACCCAATCAAAGTGAAGGAAGTCGATGTCTGTTAAAATGAAGTATTCAAATAAATTACACGCTGGGATAGAGAGCAAGTCTGAAAGATTTAATCATTGAGTCTCATAATTTCCTCTCCTTCTGGTTCATAATAGTAAATTGTTACACGTAAAAGTAAATCCATAAGCTGTGACCTGACACTGTTTCATTTCTAAGGAGATAGAACCAACTTTGGCTTTTTAGAGAAAAAAAAAAAAGAGAGAGATTCTTAAAACAGGTTGTTAAAGGTTTGTAATTCAGATACAGGTATTCTGGAATCTTCTCATGAGCTCGGCTGCTAGTATAATCGCCACACCGTTGGTGACACTGGCCATTTGTGGATGCCCACCTGTAAGTCCTTCCAGAATCATCATAAATTATGCGCCATCAGGGCTCTCTTGGACCGCCCTTCCACAGAAAACTGATAATTTTAAAAAAAATGCTGTTTGTCTTTATGCGTATTGAAGGATAGTGTCTTTAAATTGTTTCTGTCTGTCAATTCCACGGGGTAAAATGACAAAATTAAACCTGCCTCAAGGGCAGTAACTATTTGGACCATGGAAAGGTGTTGGAGGGTTTGAATTGCATTTCCAGTTCTAGTTGTGTTCTACATTTCTTAAAATTATTGGATTATCAAGCTGGGCACAGTGGCTCGTGCCTATAGTCTCAGCTACTCAGGAGGCTGAGGCAGGAGGATCATTTGAACCCAGGAGTTCGAGGTTGCTGTGAGCTATGATCATCACTGCACTCTAGCCTGGGCGACAGAGCAAGACCCCAACTTTAAAAAGAAATTATTTGATTACTGTTACACAGTTGGATGGTTTTGATGCTAGTGGCAAATTTCTATATATTGTGTCTAAGGCTTCAGGTTGTCTATCTCTGAGAGGAAAGCTTTATATTTAATGATATTTATAAATAGTGACAAATTACACTGTGCATGTCTGTAATTTCATCTTTGAATCACATGACTTGATTAGGTCCTTCCTCCTGTTCCCAGGTATAGTCAGGTAAGCCCTGGGGTTGTTTCATATGGCTGTAGATTTGGCAACATGAAAATAATGTGTAAAGTAAGATTTTATGATTGCAGAGTTAAAGTTACTGAGTTATATTAGTGAAAGTTGAAAGTTGATATGTATGAACAAAAACCAATAAAACATAATCATTTCATCATCTATTAAAAAAATCTGCACAAGATCGTAGAAACAACGTAAATGCCCTTGAAAAGTAGAATAAGCATACTGCAGTGTATTCCTACAATGGAATTCTATATGACAGTTAAAATACATGAACTTGGGCTACATATATTAACGTACAAAGCTCAAAAACTTCGTGAGTGGAAAACCAACTGTGGGCTGAAAAGTATTACCTAGGGATGGTACATGCGAGGTGAGAGTGTGCATGAGAAGGCTCAGGGCAGGAGAGGGGGTATTTGCAGAGCAAAGGGCTGTCAGAGGGACAAAGGGGAGTGACATTAGCGAGGAGCTCACAGGGGCTTTCGATAGAACCTTCATGTTTGATTTCCTGAGCTGTGTTGGATTATACAGCTATTCATATTATTGTCCTTTATAACTTCCTGTATGCCTAGAATATCCTATTAGGTGCAGCCATATGAAATTGCTGCTATTTGTTTTAGATTCACAAAAAAGCCATTTCACATAGTGTGACTTATTATAATGATGACAGTGAAGAATTGAAAGGGGACTCTTTCGTTATGTGATTGGTTGTTATTTAGTGCCTGTAAGTGAACCCCTTTCCCCCCATTACCCAGCTACCAGGGGGTGGCACAGGAACCACATTTTGGGAAACACTGATCTAGTGCTTGTTGTCATGATTCTGTCACAACCCAGACCTGGGTCTTGATTCTCAGCACACTAGGGCGGGAGGAAGGGGGGTGTCAGGGGTGGGTGGGAGGGAACCTGTGGCCTTAAGTCCACATGTGGTTGTCTAGGTCCTTAAGTGTGGCGTTTTGACTGAATCCAAATTTTACAGAACAAATCCTTTTATTTTTATTCATACTTTTTGTTCGTCTTTTATATTTTTTTTTTTTTTTTTTTTGAGACAGAGTCTCACTCTGTTGCCCAGGCTAGAGTGAGTGCCGTGGCGTCAGCCTAGCTCACAGCAACCTCAAACTCCTGAGCTCAAGCGATCCTACTGCCTCAGCCTCCCGAGTAGCTGGGACTACAGGCATGCACCACCATGCCCGGCTAATTTTTTCTATATGTATTTTTAGCTGTCCATATAATTTCTTTCTATTTTTAGTAGAGATGGGGTCTCGCTCTTGCTCAGGCTGGTCGCGAACTCCTGAGCTCAAACGATCCGCCCACCTCGGCCTCCCAGAGTGCTAGGATTACAGGCGTGAGCCACCGCGCCCGGCCATATATTTTTATTTTATTTTTAAAAATGAATATATTTAAAATACCAAAGAACAAAACACAGGAAATAGATATCTTCAACAACTTTCAGGATAACGTGAAGGGTTTATTGCATAGATTTAAAAAAAAGTACTAACAGATCCAGATGCTCTCATTTCTTTTCATTGTATCTTCCATCAGCAAAATCTCTGCGCTAACACTTCTCTTTTAAGTGACACTTTGCAACACATTATAAGTATTGTTAACTATATTCCTGCAAATGCAGCACAGCACTATCAGTTTCATAACATGCTAAAGTTGAACAATGAGGTACTCAGTGTGGATTTGCCATATCATTCTAAAGTGCGTTGGCTATCGCAGGGAGAGGTGTTAGCCAAAATTTTATCTCTGTGAGAACAGATAGTTAAATTTTATGAAGAACAGAATCAGTAATGTGAATTATTAAAAGATTTCTACAGGAATGCAGCATTTCTGTGTAATATTATGTCAAATCAAAACTACTTGAATATTTCTTTGCAAAGTAAAACTAAGTCTATATAAGACATGTGGCAAAAAAATCCAAGCATTTTCAGAAAAGCTATTTTTTTTTCGAAACACTTCTTCTTCAAAAGGAAATTTCAGATGAACATTTTCCCCTGGTAAGCAAAGGTCATTGATGAGCAGGATGATATATGCGAATCATTTGAAGAACACAGAACTGTTATAGACCTATCAGTTGGAGAATACAATGAAAGGTTCACTGACTTTGAGAATCATGACATCACACTCAAATTAGCATTTCAGCCTCGCCTAATTGGTATCACCAAGGCACCTAAAGAACTACAGATGGAATTGATTGAGCTCTCAGTAGATGACATTTTAAAGTCATTGTTTGATGCTAAGAACGATGCAATTGAAATATGGAAAAATGTAATAGAATACCCACGCCTTCGGCAACATGCCCAAAAAATGCTTTCTTGCTTTTCAGCCGCTTATTGCTGCAAATCTACCTTTTCCTGCCTAACCCAGATCAAGATGCCCTCAAGGTCACAAATGACTGATGCCCATCTAGAGGATCAACTGAAACTGCGGACTTCCATGCTGCAACCAAATATTCAAATGCTTTCCAACAAAAAGCAGACACAACAAAGACATTAAAAGATTAATTTTAAAATTAACAAACAGTTTTCAATTTTTTAAATGATTAAGTACATAGTAGTTAGATTTTTACAAAATAATGTACATTTTTAAGTATATCTAATTGAAGTTCCTTGAATTCAGCCTTATTTGATTACAGCTAAATGAATGCAGCCTTCCAACATGAAAAGTTCCCCCAAACCTACACTGGGGGCTTTGGGGATGAGAAACCTGTGACCTGAGGCTAGAAGGAGGGGAAAGAGAGGGTGCTGAGGGGTCC
Source organism: Eulemur rufifrons (assembly GCF_041146395.1). Taxonomy (NCBI): domain Eukaryota; kingdom Metazoa; phylum Chordata; class Mammalia; order Primates; family Lemuridae; genus Eulemur; species Eulemur rufifrons. The sequence continues at coordinate 28,943,808 of NC_090996.1, forward strand.
ACTGAGGGGGCCGTGCAGCCGGTCACATACAAAGTGCCTATCTCTGTCTCCCCAGTTGAAGGCTCGGGGCTCAGGCGGTCCTGGCGGGCACCTACCTGCTGAGCAAGGAGCGATCGCCTTCTCTCTAGCTCCTGTTCCCCCGGCTGGAGATCGATGATGAAAGTCATGCTATAATAAAAAACTTCAGACACCATTTCTTGAGTGAGAAGAATGGGGAGCTAGGCACTTTCTACATACACTCTCACCGTCACCAAAAGCAATTCAAAATCGGCATTAATCATCTCACTCTACGGATGCGGCCCCGAGGTGTAGAGTCGCAGATCCTGGACAGGAACCTGGAGGAATGCCAGGCTGTGGGTCTGGAAAAGGAGAAGAGCGCTGGGAGCACAGCTCCTGCCAGCGTGGCTACTTCCCCCTGAGTGGCCGAGAAGACCAGCTCCCTGGGTCCATGGGCACGGCCGGGCTGGTCCCTGTGGCCACGGTGTGTCTGCCCGCAGACCAGGGCAACGGTCTGCCGCAAGTCAGTTTGAGTCACCTTGGCCACTGCTCAGGGCTGTGGACTGCTACCTTTGCTTCTTGGGTTTCCCCTCTTGGTTTGTGACCGTGGGGTCAGCGGGGAAAGTAGGCAGGGACTGGCACGTCATATTGCAGCAGTCCCCAGCCTTTTTGGCACCAGGGACCGTTTTCATGGAAGACAATTTTTCCCACAGACCAGGGGTGGCGGGGTGGGGTGTCGTAGGGGGTGGTGCGGAGCTCAGGTGGTGATGCAGGCCACAGACCGGGACCAGGCCGCAGCCCGGGGGCTGGGGACAGCAGATCTATAGGATGTGGCTCGTGTGGGTCAGAAACAGGAGTCAGGAGACCTGGGCCCAGTGGGGTGCTGGAGTCGCCTTCACCATCTCCCCCTCCACCGCCCCCATCATCACCACTGCCATCGTCACCACCACCAATGTCGCCACCACCATCATCATCGCCGCCATCGTCATAACCACCGTCATCACCACCATCTCCCTCGCCACTCCATCATGGCCACCACCATGTCCCCCACACCACTTCCGCATTGCCCCCACTGCTTCCACAATCACCGTCCCTTCCACCACCTCCGTCGTCACTACCACCCTTCCTCCCTCCTCTGTCGTTTCTACCACCCCCCCCCCACCGCCAGCACCACCACCTGCGTGATCGCCATCCCGTCCGCCAGCTCCGTCATAAACACCACCCCGCCTGCACCCCCGCGCACCCTCCACTTCAACTCAGCAATCTCTACAGCAGCCTGCAAAGGTAGGGATGCTTCTTGTCACCATGATTTATAGAGCTTGAAGAAGATTCAAAACCAGAATCATGACATGTCCACGTGATTCCTCTTGACACACTTAACAAGGGGGTGCTGGGACTGCCTGTTGACATGGAATTTTTTTTTTTTTTTTTTTTTTTGAGACAGAGTCCAGGCAAGTGCTGTGGCGTCAGTCTAGCTCACAGCAACCTCAAACTCCTGGGCTCAAGCGATCCTCCTGCCTCAGCCTCCCGAGTAGCTGGGACTACAAATGCACAGCACCACGCCTGGCTAATTTTTCTATTTTTTGTAGAGATGGGGTCTTGCTCTTGCTTAGGCTGGTCTTGAACTCCTGGTTTCAAGCGATCCTCCTGCCTCAGCCTCCTAGAGTGCTAGGATTATGGGTGTGATTGACATGGAATTTGACCCAAAGTGGAAATACCACTGGTTTCTCCTAGGGGTTTGATTCTGGAGACATAGAGAGGATTGATCAGTTAATGAGAGGTTAACACTTAACAAAAGGAGTTTGGGAGCTACAGGAACCTGAGGCTCAGAGACACAGGCAAAAGGAGCTCAAGGAGACATGAAGACTAAATGTTTGAGAATGAAACTAACAAATGACCAGATACCTTATTACATTTTCTAGTAATGGTGACTTTTGCTTTCCCAGGAAATTTCATTATAGCCGAGGGGCGGGGGCCAGATAATGAATACTTGGGTTTTCACTAAGTCCTTCTATAGAATTATAATTCCTTATTTAACTACCTACCTTCCCCCATTGGACTGTGAGTTCCCTGATGGGTGAGAATGGGTCTTATTAACCCTTCTGTTCCCAATGCCCATCATAGGGCCTGGCATTAGATTTAAGGCCCTGGTAAGAAATGAATGAATGACATTAGGACTCTAATTTGGTCCTGACATAGCCAAGCCCTGGGAAGAACAGTGCCCGTGGTCCCTCCTCTAAAGGTGGCTATGGTTTGAGTTTCCTTTGGAACAGCAGTTGCCACAGGTTATGGGAAGTCTGCTCAAAGGGTTTACTTGCCAGGAGATAATTCTGATTTCTCTTAGCAGAAGGTGTTTGCTCACATATCTCTCCTGACCCCCTGATCGATGAGGAGGGCTTGGGGGATTTCAGGGGTAGTATGTTTGGGAAAACCCAGTTTTCGGTGAAGACACCTCCAAGGACCCCTGGAAGGTGACCTGTAGGTAAGAATCAGCCCTTCCCACGCTGCTCAGCCTCAGGTTCAATGAGGGGGTTTCAGAGTTGGCCTCGTTCCCCTGGAAACTAACAGCTCCATCTGCAAAGTGGGGATATTGATCTCTAAACTGTCCTTGTCTCCTTTTTTCTCCCTGAAATTGATTAAAAAAATAAATCCTGCTATCCACACTTGGTCTCTGTCCCATTGAGGGAAATCTTTGAACACCATTCTATACATACCAGTCTGCAACTTGACTTTTAAATGTTTCACATAATGTGTCTTGCACCTCTTTCTGTGTTAGTGCATGCAAATCTCCTTCATTTCTTTTAATAGCTCCACAGTGTTACCCACAATGAGCACATTGTTGTTGATTTAACCAAGTCCTCTTAATGATGGGTATTGATGGTGACATGGTTTGTTACAAACAACGCCACAATGGTCATACACACCCAATTTCCTAGATGTTGATGGTCATTGCCAATCTGCCCACTACTGTGGTTTGGATACGGTTTGTCCCCACCCAAACTCATGTTGAAATCTGATCCCCAGTGTGGCTGCGCTGGGAGGTGGAGCCCAGCAGGAGGTGTTTGGGTCGTGGGGGTCCATCCCTCATGAATGGCTTGGTGAGTTCTTGCTCTCTGGAGACTGGATTTGTTCTTGCAGGAGGGGATTGGTTTTGGAGAGAGTCGCTCATTATAAAGCTGGATGCCCCTCAGGTTTCACCTCTTCACACATGTCCCCTTCCCCGTTGACCTTGTCCTCTATGTTTGATGCAGCACAAAGGCCCTTGCCAGAAGCCAGAGCCATTCCCTTGGACTTCCCAGCCTGCGGAACGATAAGCTAAATAAATCTCTTTTCTTTGTAAATTATCCCACCTCAGATATTCTGTTAGAGAAACACAAAGTGGACTAAGACAACCCATCCGAAAGGTTGTACCTGCTTTCACACTCCCAACTGCATGTGAACAGGAAGCCAAGTCTCTTGAAAGAAAAAAGAAATCACGTTACTGATGATGATCAAGGGATGAACGAGCCTCACTTGACAAGGTGCTTTCTTAGCTATTTTTATTTTACTTTCAGTCTCCTAACAACCTTTGTGGGGACTATGGGACTGATGACTGGTGTGGCTGCCATAATCACTCTTTATTCCAAGGTGGGAGGTGGGCCGGGGAGCTAAATATGGCAGCAGGCAAAGGCAGCTCTCTGGGGGCTCCACTTGCTGCGTGTCTTCCTCCAGCCCAGCTCCACTTCCTAGCTCCCTCGAGAGCCAAGCTCCTTGGAAGTGTTATCTACACTCCTCTGTCTTGGATTCCTCTTCTCCCATCCTTCCTGCACCTCCTCCAATCAGACTGTTACTCCTACCATCCACCCAAATTGCTCTCAGCAAGGTCACTGTGGCCTCCATGTCGTTAAAACCAATGGCTGCCTTGAACTTGAACAATCCTCAGCATTTGACACAGTCTGTCACTCTCTCCTTGAAGCACTTTCCCCACTTGGGGTTGCTTCTCCTCCTGTTCGTGCTCCTCATTGCGCAGCCTCTCAAGTTAGAGCACCCCAAGGCTCTGTGCTGGACCTCTTCTCTGTTCTAGACCTCTTCTCTGTTCTAGCCACACTTACTCCCTGGGCAATCTCATCCTGTCCCTTAAATATGCCCTTGACTCTCACATTGACGTCATCATCCCAGACCTGCACCACAGACTCAATTATCCTAATTCACTTCACAACCTGACTTCACATCTGCTTCCTCCAAGAAGTCTCAGATTAACCCGCCCACTGGTCACCAGTTCCCTGTTCTCCTCATCCCCAGCATCTGCAATCGCTGACCACATTGAAGCTTGGCTCAAGCTTGACATCCTGCAAAAGTTTATCACAGATCAGATAGCACATGTTGTGGAGCCCAGCAAACCTTTTGAAAGTTGTGTGATTTTAGGCAAATTAGTTGACTTCTCTGAGCCTGTGAAATGGAAGCAGAAATAAATCCCTACCTGTGGGTGAGACACAGTCTATGAAACACCTGAGCCCAGCACCTAGTAAGTGTCCACTACACATTAGTATTTATCATTATAATTATAGTGAATTGATGCTGCAAGGTAGATATTTTGATCTCCATTTTATTGATGAGGAGCCCATAGAGCACAGGATAGAGGGATTTGCCCAGCTCATAGCAGTAACCTGGAACTCAGACCCACTTTCCTGCCTTTGTGCTCTGCTTCCCCATGTCTTTTGGGGATTCCGTGTCTGATATTTCATTTCACACTCACTGGCATTTATCTCAAGTGTGAATGTTGAATGAGTGTCAGATTTTCGGTTTCACTCAACCATCATGACAACCCCCTGTGCTTCCTAGGCCTTGGTGAGTTCGGAAAGCACACTCGCGTGGGCTTTCACACTAGAACTGCCCAGCAGCACCGCCGTGTGAGTTAGACACGTCCTCCTTCCGCAGACGGGAAAACTGACACTTAGAGCCGTAAATTCACTTGTTCGTGATCTCACGGCACAAAATGGCAAGAACCATCATGAGAGCTCAAGGGCTAGCCCAGAGTTCGCCCTCCACAAACCCACATGCCTTCTCTTTTCCCCTCTTCTCTGCCACCAAAAGGCTCTGCATTCAGCAGGCACTCAACGAGTGCTTATAGGAAGCCGCCACCTTCAGAGAGGATGATGAGAAGCGTGCGTGATGACCATTACGGAGACCCCGAGGAAGAGCCAAGGACGGCAGGGGGGGTGAGCTGCTGCCTCGGGCTGACTCAGCCCTGACAATTCTGTCCCCAGCCCTGGCTCCGCCTTCGTGCATCATCTAGGGGGTAATTCTAAGTATTCAAAATATTTTGGGAGAGAGCATTTCAAAAAACAAGTTAGCCGTTTTTCTTTTTTTTCATGGGACTTCCTCCCAAGATGGAGAAACCACAGGGGTAAGTTCTCTTTTCCAAATAAATGCATCAATCTGCTTCTCCAAATTTGCACCGTGCAGAGGACAAAGATCCCCCGAACTCCTGCAAAGCCAGACTCCGCCCGCCTAGGAGCCAGCTTCATCTACTGCCTCCCGTTTCTCAGCCAACAAATGCGTTCCTGCGGAGTCTGCAAACCGGCATTCTTCCGGGGCATGTGGTCGGCATGCAAAATGAATCATTTTTAACGTGAAGGGCAACGTTGTCCTAGAAGGCTTAGGGGTTGAGTTGAGTTTCCTGTGCCCCAAATTCACAAGACAAAGTTCTAACCTCCAGTACCTGAGCACACAAGTGTATTTGGAGAGAGCGTCTTTCAAGAGGTTAAAATGAGGTCATTAGGGTGGGCCCCAATCCAAAGTGACTGATCAGAGGAGGAGATTAGAACACAGATGTACACAGAGGAAAGACCGAGTGAGGACACAGGAGAAGACGGTTGTTTGCAAGCCAAGGAGAGAGGCCTCGGTAGAAACCAACCCTGCTGACACCTTGATCTCAGGCTTCTGGCCTCCAGGCTGGTGAGAAGATCGATTTCGGTTGTTTAGGACACCCAGTGTTTGTTACGGCAGCCTGAGCAGACTGATGCAGAGGGTACGTCCTCCTCAGTTGGACACAGTCTCCACTCCTCCCTATCGCCTGGCATGTGCCTGCTTTACTTATTCACACTGCCTGTCTTCTCCCGACGGTGTCTGAATCTATACCTACTATAATAAAAGGCCACTTGTGCAGGACCTAAGAATTACTTTTACTCCACCCCACGTGACTGCCAAACCCATTATCATCAGGGTGCCTTCCCACTTCATTCATCAGAATAAGATGTTTTAAGAAGCACCATTCATCCCCTGCTTGGCAGTCCTCAGTTCCAGGAAAATCCCTTTGATACCCTCTTCCCTTCTGTCTTCTCACTTCCCTTTTCCTGGAGCCCTTGTTAGTCAGATGCCCGGATACCCGTACACAGATCCCACCTGTCATGGTACCTGCCCAGGTATTCTGCCCCAGCCTCTCCTTTGGCCTGTGTAGGAAGCAGAATGATGGGGGGAAATAAATGAAGGCAGGTAGAGTGTTGCGAGTTGAATTGTGTCCCTAAAACGAATCTGTCGGAGTCCTAACCGCCAGCACCTGAGACTGCGAGCTTAATTGGAAATAGGATCTTTGCAGCCTTCGCTAAGTTAAGGATCTCAAGATGAGATCATCCTGGAGGTGGGTTAGACTGTTGTCCCCACAAGAGAAAGGAGGGGACATTTGAGACACAGAGACACAGGAGACAGACATCGGGGAGGCCGTGTGAAGATGGAGGCAGAGACTGATGCGTCTACGGGCTGAGAAGCGCCAAGGACGTGCGCAGACACCAGACCCGCCAGGAGAGGTGGGAAGGCTTCTCCCCTCGAGCCTTCAGAGGCAGCGTGGCCTTGCCCACACCTCGATATTGGACTTCTGGCCTCCAGAACTGTGAGAGAATGAATTTCTGGCGTCACCCACCCATCCTGTGGCGATCTGTAGTCACAACAGCCCTGGGAAACTAACACATCGATCCAGGTTCAAATTTGCGTGACCTGGAGCAACGCACTCCGTGACACCTCAATCCCCACCTGCGGGAAATAGAGGCCGCATTAAGAGCATCTGTCTCACGGGGTTATTGTCCTTTAACGTGCCCCCACTGGGGACCCCGACACCAGCCTTTCTTCATCGGAAGGCCCAGATGAGAGCTGAGAACCTGCATTTTTGGCAAGTTTCCAGGTTACGCTGATGCTACTGGTCCTGGGAACACACTTTGAGAACCACTGCTGTAGCGGATCCAAGAAAAATAAACCCTAGAGAAGCTAAAATGAACTAAGAGAGAAGCGGGAGAGGGAACAAGCAGGAAAGTCATCGGATTTTGCGCTGGGGGGTGGTGTTCAGTGGAGAATTTAGGACAGTGGTTACCAATCGGGCCGACTCTGTGCCCCAAGGGACACTGGCAATGTCCCGAGACATTTTTAGTTAACACAACTGGGGCCGAGGGTGCTACGGGCACCTAGTGAGTGGAGCTGCTGAAGAACCATGGTGCACGGGACAGGCCCTACCACGAAGGATTATTTGGTCCCAAATGTTGAGAAACACAACTTAGACCGATGGTTCTTACATCTGGCTGCATATTCGAATCACCTGGGAAGTTTTTAAAGGCCCCATGCCCGAGTGGCACCTTGTACCACTGCATCAGACACTCTGTGGGTGGGACCCAGGCATCTGGGTGATTCCATTGAACAGCCAAGGTAAGACCCACTGATTCAGAGAGCTGGGAGCAGTGTTGTCACCCAGGGACCTTGTTAAAATGCAGGTTCTAAGTCAGTAGGTCTGGGGCAGAGACTGGGATTCTGCATTTGTCACAAGCTCCCAGGTGATACCAATGGTGCATCAGGGATGACTGTTGAGAGACGTGGACTGTTAACTGGATCTCCCTGGATGCCCTCCGAGAGCCACAAGGAGAGACTAGAGTTATGTTCATTGTTGATTGCTCAACTGTGCTTCTTTGATCGCAGTGCTTGGGTGAGACTGGACCACTTAGAGCTCCTGTTTTCATTTGGGGACATGCATAAGCCAAGTCGACAGAAATAATTAAATCACAATCTTGGGTGTTAGGGAGGCATCCACATATTTTTATTTTTTAAAAAGTCTTCAAGTGATTTCCATGTGCAACCAGGGTTAGAGCCACTGGCCCAAGTGGAGTGATTTTAAGAGAGAGCAAGCTCATAGGAAAAGTTCTCTTCCTGGGCTTCCACCCTGGGAGCCTTCCCTGTTAAACCGACACATTGTCTCTGGCAGGGTAACACATCAGCCTTTTGGCTGAGGGCACTGGTTTCTCAGAGACCGGGGTAGGGGGGAAAGATAGGTGGAAAACGTGCTAAGTGCAAACTTTGTTATTCCACTCCGGCCCACGCTGGGCCCTGCTGCCATGCGTGTCTGCAGAATGTGGCTGGAGGAGCAGGGAGAGGCCTGCACCAGGATACAGGAGGCCGCAGTAGGGACACACACCAATAAATAGTCCATGCAGGTTTCCTGGCAGGCAGGGACACCACAAGCATTAGTTAGGGTAAGTAACACCAGCTGCTGCAACAAACAGCCCCTGGGGTCTCGGTTACCGTGAGAGCAGCTGATTCCTCCTGCATGGAAAGTTGAATCAGGCCACCTGCGTGCTCTGAATCCAGGGCCCAGGCTCCCACCTTCTTGTGCCTCCACCACTTGGGGGGCCCAGAGCCCTTCACTTCCGACTGTGATGATAAGGAATAGAGAGGCTGCCTGGGGATGAAGCTTGTAGCAGCCTCAGGGAGGCGAAGCCTGCAGAACTCCCGGCATCTCATGACTTTGTCCCAACCTCTGCACTAAGAGATTGACCAGACTCTAGCGTGGCTTCTAGCAGCTTAAGACTGTGTTGCTAAGAGGACCCCAGCCCCACCTAGAATGCCTGCCCGAGAGAGCTCATGCCACCAGGAGAGTTTATTGCTGGTTCCAGGGAAAACCTGGTGATGAGCAGACGGGCCCCTAACCCCCAGCTGAGAGCGGGTACTTTAGAAAGCTTGCAACTCTGTACCCTTCTCCACCCCCTGAGATGTAAATCTGACCCTCCAAGCAGTTTCCTCACCGAATCTCTGAAATGCAAGCATCCAGGGAGGTGAGTCTGGCTCCAATTCCCGGTCCCTGTGGGAGGGCGAGGGCCTGACTTTGGCCGGTGGGTGCCCTGTGCAGCCTGTTTGTGCCTGCGGTCACAGAGACGGGGAAGTTTGCTTCCCCTCCAGATAAACGCCAATTAGCAAACGCAGGTGGCCTAGGCACACGGATGAAGGGGTCAGGTGGATCCGTTGACGCACCTTACTCCCTCGCCCGTAGCACACCCCAGCCTTCAAAAAAGTCCCCAGCCTTTTATTTCGAGGAAGTAGAGCTTGGTTCATGCTGGACACTCTTCTCTACTGCAATAGCTTTACTGAATGACAGCGTCGTCAGCGCTTTATAGTGTGGGGCTTTGTTTATCTTTGATGGGCGCAGCAGAAGCAGAGAAACTGCACGCTCACTCTCTTCCAGCCTGCAGTCTCCTGCCTGCCCCCCGCCCCGCCCCCGCCCCATGGTACCAGGCCTGCCGGCCCGCTGTGGTTCCTGCGGTGAACCCCTGGAACCCCTGTGCAGACAGCCGGTGGGGAAGGACAGAGGAGGGAGCGGAGCACCCCAGAAGCTGGCCAGCCCACTCTGCTTTCTCAGGGGCCTCGTGCTGCACAAACAGCAGTGGTGACATCGGAGCGCTTTAAGGCATTCCTGAGAAGGCCACACTCCCCACTCCCACCCTGCCGTGTCAGGCCACACCTAAGACGCCTGGCTCTTCAGGTGAGTTCTGACGTCGGACCAAGACGTGCACAGCCAGGCCGCACGGCCCTCGTCACAGTGTTGAAGATCTGATGTGTGTCTGGCCTGTGCCCAAATCCCAGCCAAGAGAAGCAGTCCCAACCAAGGCCAAGCCTTCGGTTTCAGGCTGCGTGTGGTCACGCTGAAATCAGGGACTCTAGAAAATGCCTCCCTGGTTCTGCAACCTCCAGAAACCCCCTAAAACTCCCAGCAGGTGGGAAGGCTGCAGGGGTTATGGGGAGGAAGCACCACACCCTCCCCAGCCCACCCTGCGCTGGATGCCTGCCCCGTTCTGGGACCTGGGAGGGGGGCTCCTCTTCCGGCCAGTCCTCAGCCTGAGGCTGTCCCTCTCCCCCCACTGGCCTTCCTGCCGCCTCCCGTGGGGCACAGAAAGAGGAAAGGGCTTCCTGGGGGTGATGGGGAGGGCTGCCTCCTCGTTGAAGTCTGCCTGGTTAGGCCCACTTTTGACAGATGGAGAGAAATGGAGAAAAGACAGGAGCAGCCCTGGGGGAAAGTGTCCTCTGAGCCTTGAGGGCTGAGGGGACCCCTGTACTGGAGCGTGGGGTCACCTGTGAACGATGGGCTGCCAGCCCTCTCCAGGAGCATATTTAAAATCCAGAAAGGAAATGGAAAGTGTGCTACTATTAACAGAAGGCAGGACAATGGCTGCCTTTGAGGGGTGTGGCAAGGAGAGGACTGGCACCCACGGGGGCTTCTGAGGACTGTTTCTTGGTCTGGGTGCTGTTTCCATGCTACTGCTCCGTTTGTGAAAAGGCATTAAGCTGTACATTTATAATTTTGTACTTCCCCATATGGATGTTATGCTTCTGTAAAGAAAACATTTTTTTACATTTAGTAAGGCTTTGGAAAACAGTCTGGCAGGTCCTCAAAAGGTACACAAGGTACGCAGAGTAAACACAGGATCCAGGAGTTCTACTCCTAGATAAACACCTGTCAATGAAAAAAAGCCAAACTCTGTAAAATAATTTAAAAAGGTTTATTCTGAGCCAGATTTGAGGGCCATGACCCGGAGCCACGCCCAAGAAGCCTTGAGCAAGTGGACTCGCTGTGGCTGTGTTACAGTTTGATTTTATAGATTTCAGGGAGATGGGAATTACAGGTAAAGTCATAAATCAATACATGGAAGGCGTACACTGGTTTGGCCTGAAAAGGCAGGACGTCTCGAAGCTGGGGCTTGCAGGTTACAGGTGGGTTTAAAGGCTCTTTGATTTGCTATTGGTTAATGAAGCTTTGTCTAAAGGCTTGGAATGTTTTAAGTTAAGATAATCAGAGACAAGCTACTGGCCATATATTTGTTGTGTAAATTGAGGACCTGCAGGTGTGTCTTGCTCAGCCTCAGGCCTGTCAGTGGGTTACAAAGGATGTCCCCAAGAAGGGAGAGGGGCATGATGAGGCATGTCTGACCTCCTTCCTCATGGCTAGCAACTCAGTTTTAGGGTCTCTGTTGGCCAAGAGGGTGTCCATTTAGTCAGCTGGCTGGAGGGGATTGAGATTTTGTTTTAGTTCACACATCCAAGAGAACTGAAGAAAATCTGTTCGAACAAAACTTGTACACAAATGCCCATAACAACATCATTCACAAGACCCAAAAAAGTGGCAACAAGCCAATGTCCATGAGCAGATGAATGGATAACTAGGGTGTGGTCTGTCCATGCAACAGAAATAGCAGTTGGCAATAAAAAGTGAAGTACTCATTCATGCTATCAGATGAATGCACCTTGAAAAATTATGCTAAGTGAAAGAAGGCAGGCACAAAAGGTCACATATTATATAATTCCATTTATAAGAAATTTCCAGAATAGGCAAATCCACAGGGATAGAAAGCAGATTAGTGGTTGCCTGGGGCTGGGGGTGGGGCTGAGAGGCTTGGGGAATAATAGCTAAGCAGTAGGAGGTATCTTTGACCAATACCAATGAAAATGCTCTGAAATTGATTGTGGTGAAGGTTGGACCACTCTGTTTATATACTGAAAGCCATTGACTTGTATACTTTAAATGGATGAGTCGTATGTTATGGGAATTATATCTCAATAAAGCTGTTTTTAGAGATTCAGCCGGGCATCAGCTGTAGAAAGGGTACCAGACCAATCAGAATGAATGCCGGTGGAGGATCACAACCTGCAGGGACGCACCGGTGCCCACCAAGTGAGCCCAGCCACTGGGCAAATGTGGACAGTCTGTCGGCTTCTCAGGCCCAGGGAGACTCAGAATTGCGAGCTTATGTGGAGAGTACTGCAGGCAGGAGATACAGGCGAGGTGGAGCCCAACCCTTGGGTTCCCTAAAAACAGATCCTGAGAGCAGGCTGCGGGTGGGAATAGTTTATTTGGGAAGGATCTGTTAGCGAGACGGTGAGGGGTTCCGGGTCTCCTCGGGACGAAAGTGGGTGCCTTGCCTTGGTGCTGCCTCGAGCAATTGCCCCACCTGGGAAGAAGGACAAGGGTGGGCCCCAGGCCCCCCGTCTTGATGTTGCCCCACCTTAATCCTGTCCCAAGTGACTGCCATACCTGGGGGAGGAGCCCCAGGCAATGATTGGGCCATGAGCCCCTTAAAAATTGTCTTTCAATGTAAGATGACATTAGAGTCAGATAGTAGTTTTTGCCATATATAACAGGAGAACAGAGAAAAGTTTAATTTTATTCATGTGGTTGATGAACACTCAGGCCACGTGGCGTGAGAGGAATTCCCCCCAAATGCCAACAGGGTAATGGACAAGAGGCTGGAGTGAGAAAGAAGCCCTTTTGGAAAAGCTGTCTATGTTTTCTTTTGTGCAATCAACAAACATGTCTTGAGCATCTCCTTTGTGTCTGACACTGTGGCAGGCACTGGGTGTGTGGAGCTGGGGAGTGGGGAGAAAAGCTTGGCTGTTCCCAGCTGAGATGATTATCAATTTCTTGCACGCCTTTTTCATTCCACCTCTGTTTACTGAGCACCTACTATGTGCCACGCCCAGGTTGGGGATACTGAGGCGGAAACAAATCCAGCCTGACCCCAAAAGACTCTTGCAATGAGTAGGCAGTGCCCACAACCCACGTGGGGAAATCCAACTCCCTTGGCTAGAACCGTGCCTGCCTGCCGGGGGGGGGGGGGCGGAGGGGGAGGAGGAAGGGCTGATTACTCTTCGTCAGCAGCAGCTGTCTGAGCCCTGGGCCCCCACCCCCACCCCCACACTGTCCGTCTGTGACTCTTCCCCTCTATTCTGACGTTCAAGGTCTGGAGCAGCTGTTCACAGGTTACTCCTCAAGGCAGCAGGGATCCCAAGGGACTTGGCCTCTAGAGGTGGCCAGGGCAGGGGCAGTGGCTGGCTGGCTGGCTGGCTTGTCATCCAGGGGGCTTGAGAACTCTTAGGGTGACCCGCTCATCCTGGTTTGCCCAGAACTGTCCTGATTTTATCACTGCAAGTCCTGCATCCCAGATGTCCGGGCACACTGGGATGGTGGGTCACCCTAGAACTTGGGTCCTAGGCAGCTTTTCAGGGTGCTGCTGCCTGGGTCCCGCCTCAGACCAATTCACTTGGTGTCTCGGGGTTGGGGCTGGACGTGGATCTTGTTGGGGGGGACTTTCCAGGGGATTCTCATGTGCAGCCCGGGCTGAGGGCTCCTCCTTGGTGAGGGTGAGGCCGGGCCCAGGGCCAGTTGGGGGAAGATCTTCCTCTGCGAGCTCCTGCGGGAGCTGAGCTGAGCAGCGGAGAAGGACCACGGGGACCCGGCTCATTCACTCATCAGTTACGCATAGGGGCCCACTATGGGTCAGGTGCCGTCCCGGGGCTGGGGACATGGGGAGGGGCACAGGGCACAGTCAAGGAACTTACATTCGAGTGGGGGAAACAGACAGTAAACAAAGAGGCCATCTGGATACGTCCGGATGACGGACGAGGAAGGAACTCGACGGGATGATTATGACTGGGGCGCGTGGGTGTGGGGCGACTTGGACACGGTGCTCACCCCCAGGCTGCTGCCGGGAATCGCCAGCAACTGGGAGGCTTAGAACGGTGGAAATTTATTCTCTCACAGCTCTGGTGGGCAGAGTCCAAAATCAGGGCGTTGGCAAGGTTGGTTCCACGTCTGTCTCCTGGCTTCCGGTGGCTTCTAGATACCCTTGGTGGTCCTTGGCTTGTGGCAGTGTCACCCCTGTCATTGCACGGCCTTTTCCTCTGTGTCTCTTTGTGTCTCCATGTGGCTTTGTCCCCTCTCTCTGCAAGAACCTTCTAAGAACACCAGCGCCCGTTGGCCTATTAAAAAATCAGGGTGATCCCACCCCAATATCCGTAATTATATCTGCAAAGATTCTTTTTCCAAATAAGGTCAAATTCCCAGGTTCCAGGGTTTAGCGTGTGTACATACCTATTTGGGGGCCACAGTTCCACCCACTACAGGGCAGGGAAGGCCTCCGAGGTTGTGTTTGGTGTGAATCGTCCCAGAATCGGGTAGGGATGTAGGGCAGTGGTCCCCAACCTTTTTGGCACCAGGGACAGGTTTCATGGAAGACAATTTTTCCACGGATGGTGGTGGGGGAGGCCGAGTCAGGTGATGCGAGCGATGGGGGGTGGCTGTAAACACAGATGAAGCTTCACTCTCTCGCCCAATGCTCACCTCCTAAGTTTCATGGAAGACAACTTTTCCATGGAACCGGGTAGGGGTGGGGTTGTGGGGGTAGGGAGAGGGCCAGTTCCTAGCAGGCCATGGACTGGGGTTTGGGGACCGCAGATGTAGGGGGTGCAGGAGGTGCTGGCGGAACGGGCTGTGAGGCAGTGCAGGGAAGGGCCAATACGGAGGCGTGACTGAGCCTCTGTGGGCATCTGGGCTCAGTCTTGCCAGGACCCCTGGAGACTGTGTAGAACACGAGCCTCAGAGTCACCCACCTGAGGGCGAGGGGACTGCGTGTTCAGACGTCAAGTCCTGAAAGTCATTGATTGGGGGAAGCTTCCGGGAGCTTTACCACCCCGGCCCCTTTGGACTCTGCAGCTGGGCCCAGCGGCTTCTGGAGGATGGAAAAAGTTCCCAGGCAAAGAGAGCAAGGTGTTGGCAGGTACCAGAATGGTCCTGGTGGGGCCCTGACTGTTGGTGCTCCGGGAAATGACATCTGAGCTGCCGCCTGAAGGACACAAAAGAGCTGGCCACGTGACAAGCGTGCCAGGGCACGCCAAGCAAAGGAGATGCCAAGGGCAAAGTCCCCAAGGCAACAGCGAGCTTGGTGCGTTCCAAGTACAGCCACCAAGAGCAATGGGCAGTGTGGCCAGAGCTGGAGAGAGTGGGGGAGGTGGCAGGAGCTGAGACGGGACCAGTCTCCAGGGCCATGCCACGTAGAGCTGAGATCCGATTGTGCGGGCAGGGCTAAGCCTTCGGACGGTTTTGAGCAGGAGCTCCCAGGATCCAGTTGCTGTCGGACAACAATCTCACTTCGTGTGCGTCTGGAGGACAGATTACTGTAGGGAGGGGCACAAGAGGACAGAGGAGAGAGGGTGTCACCCAGCTGGGTGGCCTTGCCAGTCCCTTCCCTTCTCTGGGCTCCAGCTTCCCATCTGGAGAATGAGGCCTCGTGTCCTTCAGAAGGGTGTTGGCGACTCCCATTAACTGGGTCGTGGAGGACACACAGGGAGGGTCTTGACACAGCCCCTCCGGCAGACGTGGCCGTGCTCGGACCCATCCAATGCAGGGAGGGGCCTTTCTCAAGGTCTCCACTGTCTGGTTGGGTTTTTCCAAAAGTGAACTGAGCTAAAACTATGAATTATGAATGCCCTGTCTTAGAGGTCTGAAGACCAAGTGAGTGTGAGCAATGACAATTCAGTCTTCGAGGTGCCTTGGCAACGTCCACACAGCCCCCGGCCGGCTGGTCATCTCACTCCAGCTCTAGGAAGCAGGAACTGACGGGCAGTTTTCTGCGGCCGGCAGCATAGCGCCGACTCAGCATCCATGTTGAGCGTGGAGAAGGCCGGACCGAATTCTGAGAAAGTTGCATAACTGCAGAGGCCTGGGTTTCCCCAGATGGAATCCAAGCGTGGCCACATCTCAGCACCCCAAACATCCGTGTACCCAGACCCCATCTGTTTGGCTGCCAGGAAGTCCAGCCTTTTTCATGGTTTTCCTCCCCAAATAAATCCAAGAACTCCAAGGGGGGCACTGGGTACCAGCGTATCAAGGGTGTTACCATCGGCCAGGCACGGTGCTGACACTTTATACGAGGAAGGACTGTTGTTCCCATTTTAGAGCAGAGGAGACGGAACCTCAGAGATGTGAATTCACCTGCGGAAGATGCTCATAGGTAGCCACTGAAATCCGTTTTCTCCATCCTCTGTAAAAGTAGGACAGGAGTCAAGCACGTAACTGGATGATATTTCTCAGCGTCCCTGCATTTGTGTGGTCGTGTGACTGGGTTTTCTCCAGTGGCACCTGTGGGTCTAGCTCCTCGGTACTCTCCTTCCTCTTCCACCTGCTGGATGTGGAAGTCAGCAGGCCCTAGGGTACAGGGGGGCCTCCAGATAGAAAGCGCCGGGGTTCTCCTAAGTGGAGACAACCGCCCTGCCACCTGCAACGCCAACCGGTACTATTACATCAATTTCTAGGAAATGCAACGTGTAGTTAATACAGCAGCCTCGCCTAGATTACTTCATGATGCCCAAAGTTGTGGCAGAGCCAGGATTTGAACCCAGGTTGTCAGACTCCAAGGGTCTCAGCGCTTGACTGTCATGGTGTATGGCCGTGGGGCTGCGTGCCTTCAGGGGACCCGGAAGCGTAAGTGCCCCATGAGATTGTCCCACAAGGCCTGACTCTGCCAGCACATTCGCTCCGCTACTTCTGCTGGCCTCGGCCACCCTAAACCGCTAGTGGGTTTGGAGTCAAGTGGTCGGAACCGCCGTGGCTGCTGCACAGGGTGCAGCCAAGGCCATTCCACTGCTGCCACCGTCTGCGGAGCTGGACAGGGCACAGATGTCCCTGCCGTTGTGGCTAGCCATGCTGGGACTTCCAGCTCAAGCCCGATGCTCTTGCAGGACGAGGCTGTCATCACTGCTGGGGAAGAGGTCTGCGTGGTCTCCCAGACAGCACGGCTGCCTCTCTCTTCGTGTCACGCTACTAGCAGGTGCCACCGGCAAGGCTGCCCGGGCCCTCGGGCGCACTGCACACAAGCACTTCAGTGCCAAGGTGGCCGGCTCAGGGACTGCGCGCGCGCCCGGAGCCCTCACCCCTCTCTGACCCCGGCTTCTGTGCTGAGTCTAAGCTACCACTCGAGGGCCCCCGTCCCCTCCCAGGGGGCCTCGTTTCTGGCAGCCCTCGCTGCACACAGATGCCACATCGCATGAGCTGTGTTCGGGCATCCCGAGTGCCAGCAGGGAGAGGCACCCGAGCTGGGGGTCCCATTTCTCCTCAGCCCCCCTGCCTGTGAGTTGAGACTGGCAGGGGCGAGGGCCCTGCTGCTTACCTGGTGACAGGCCCTGAGCACCAGCCGGGTCAGGGTGCACGCGGGCACGGAGGGCAGGTGGCGGCCACTCTCCTCGGCAGCTCCAGTCCTAGCTGCGGGGCCTGTATATGGAAAAAGGAAGGCAGAGAGGCCAGTGACTCATTTAGGGCCACCCTGCTAGTAAATCCCCGCCAAGTAAGTGGGTGGCAGAAGCGGAGTGGAGACGCTGTCCCCAGTGTCTCCATGGTGGTGGTTGGCCGGTGCCCACTGTGTTCATGCCCGTGAGGTCTCAGTGAACCTTCACTCCCAACAGCAGTCCCTGCACCCGTAGCTAGAGGACAACCCTCACCATTCCTTTTTTTTTTTTTTTCTTGAGACAGAGTCTCACTCTGTCACCCGGGCTAGAGTGCCGTGGCGTCAGCCTAGCTCACAGCAACCTCCAACTCCCGGGCTCAAGTGATCCTCCTGCCTCAGCCTCCCGAGTAGCTGGACCACAGTCACACGCATCACCACACCTGGCTAAGTTTTTCTCTGTTTAGTGGAGACGGGCTCTCGCTCTTGCTCGGGCAGGTCTTGAGCTCCTGAGCTCAAGCGATCCTCCCGCCTCGGCCTCCCAGAGTGCTAGGATCACAGGCGTCACCACCGCGTCCGGCCAACGACCCTCACCATTCTGGGACCAGTTCTGCCTGCGTGTACCCAGAGCCAGTGGCCAGGGCCAGACACGGGGAGGAGGATAAATACTCTAGCTCCCTCCTGCCGATTGGAGACTTGGAGGTGTCTCCAGAGTCCCCTGTGGGGTGAGTCACATTTACCCCTTGTACGGGCTGAATTGGGTCCCCCTAAACCCCTGCCTCAAAATTCACATGTTGAAGTCCTAACCCCTGTACGTATTTGGGGACAGGTCATTGCAGATGTTAATTATTAATGGTTAAGATGAGCTCACACTGGAGTAGGGTAAGTCCCTGATCCAATGTGACTGGTGTCCTTATGAAAAGGGGAATTTGGACACACACGGGGAAGGCGTCATGTGAAGACTGGATTGCGCCACCACAAGCCTAGGACCTGCCAGAAGCTAGGAGGGGGCCTGGGACAGACCCTTCCCCAGAGCCTTCGGAAGGAGTGTGGCCCTACAGACTCCTTGACCTTGGACTTTTGGCCTCCAGAACTGTGAGACAAGGAATTTCTGATTTTTCAGCCACTCGGTTGGTGGTGCTTTGTCATGGCGGCCCTGGGAAGTGACTACATCTTCCGTGGGCCTTTGCCTGATGCCACACCCCTGCGTGGCCCACCTCCTCCCTCCTGGGGGACACTGCCTACTCGCTGACGATCACGTGCACCCTCGTCACAGGGTAGGGTCTGTGTCTGGGGACTCCCGCCTAAGGCAGCAGGTCGTGAGGAACCGTGGCAAACTGGCCAGGGGCAGACAGAGAGCGGAAATGGTGAGCTAGAGTCTGCAGCCACATCCAAAGGATGACAGCACTGCTTGGCTCCCGCCACGGGGGACGCAGCAGGCTCAGTGTCACCTGAGCTTCCGGTTTCTCTTGAGAAATGTGGATCAAAAATAAATGTG
This sequence comes from Eulemur rufifrons, assembly GCF_041146395.1. Taxonomy (NCBI): domain Eukaryota; kingdom Metazoa; phylum Chordata; class Mammalia; order Primates; family Lemuridae; genus Eulemur; species Eulemur rufifrons. Next base: position 28,962,579 of record NC_090996.1, read on the forward strand.
ACCTCTGGTTTTTAAATGTTGGCAGTCAACTCCATGCACTCTGTTTCTTGTTTGTGGTTTTAGACTACGCAGGTCCAACCCAAAGATGTCTGGAGAGTAGACTTGGCCTTTGGGGTGGCGATTTGCAACCTCGAGTTAAGGGCTTGGCAGGGTCCACACTCCCCAGCTTTGTGTGGCGGGAAGAGCCGTGAGCAGGAGGCAGGAGGACTCCTGAGATCTGCTCATGATTCTACCACTGGTTAGCTGTGTGCACCTGCTTACAAACCTCTCTGAGCCTCAGTCTCCTGATCTATAAAATGGGTACCAGCTCATACACCTTTGCTGCCTCCTGGGGTGGCAACGAAGGCAGATTGATGTAACTTATTTAGCAGACACTTAGCAAGGCGTGTGCTGAGCACGTGATACAATGCTAACACCTGTTTCCCCCTCAACAGCCATCAGTAGCAGGAACCACGGCGCTCATTTCACACATGAGGGAACTGAGGCTCAGGAAAGTTTAGTAACTTGTCCAACTTACTTACATCTTATCTCCCAGCTGATAAGCAAACCCAGGCAAGCTGACTTGAGTGTCTGCTTTTAGCACTTGGCTAAGAGCACTTGGCGAATGCCTCTCAATGCATTAAAATACTTCACAAACTGCTGTTTTGGGTGTTTTGTATTTTGGGCAAATGGGGAAGAGGGAGAGGAGTGGATGCCCGTGGCTCTCTGGTCAAGCTGCTTGCAGGGTGGATGCGCGTGGGCTGGCCTGGTCTGGACGGTGGCCAGGCCTGGGCTCAACCACCCGCCACCCTTTCTTCTCAGCAGAGCGTTTCCCGTAAGTGGTGGCTCCCTGCCTGCTGGCTCGCAGACCAGGATGGCAGCCAGCCATAGCCTGGGCTCCTCCTCTGTGACATCAGGCAGGTCTGGGCAACTCGTTGCCCGCTGCCCTCCCCAGCCCAGCCTCCCTGCGGTGGAGGGCCAGGGCATGCCACAGCAGCTGCTGTGAGCTCGGAGCCTCATGGCTTAAATGTGTCCTCGGTGTTGACATGCAGGGCAGGGTGTTTGGGGGCTGATCTGGGAGGTGACTGTGTGTGTGCACATGTGCATGGGTGGGTCTGAGAGAGCCCCGCATTGAGACCAGACCCCCCAGGTGGGAATCCAGGCCTCTGTTTCCCCTGAGCTGTGAGGTCCTTGTCTGCGGACTGGGCAGAGGTTCGCTGCTGGGCACATTTCCCGGGGGCGCCCATCTCTTCATTCGCCCACTCACTGAATGCTACTCGAATGCCGCCAGTGTGTCCGGCACTGTGCTTCGTGGACAGGAGAGGCACCTGCTCTTATGGAGATAGTACCCTCGTGGGGGCATGGGGAAGAGAAAGTTCGACAAACTAGTAAGAAAACAAGAGAATTAGAGATCATGGAAAGTGCTAGAAAGGGAACAGACATGTTGGGCTGTGGCCTAGATCCCGGACCCTCGAGAGGGATGGGGCGACCGGGTAGGACATGAGGTGGGTTTCAGGGAAGACCCTTTGGAGGGAGACTTCATATTTTCGGCGCGAGAAAATCAAGAGAAAAAGGGCACCCCAGCAGGGGAGACAGCAAGTGCAAAGGCCCTGAGGTAGGAAGGGGCTTGAGTGATCACAGCATGGGTGGTGGGGAGTGAAGTGGGAGAGGCCAGCAGGTCCCAACTCAGCAGGGCCTGGTGAGGGTACCTTTTCTGGTAGGGAGAGCCCACTGGACCTCCAGCTTCTGGGGGAGAGACCAGCATCACAATCTTCCCAGCACTGGGCCCGTGGGAAGGACTTGCCAAGCTCCGGCTGCTCCAAGAGGAGACCCGAGGTTCAAGGAGCCTCTTGCCCGTAGGGTAACAGCCACTGCCCACCCTTCCGGCTGCCTGCGAAGGCCCTTTTGGCCTGACATTTCTGCCTTGTGTCCTAACCCTTGAGCAATGAGAGGCTTTCTCTGGCCTGTTTGCCAACTCCTCCACGGCCCGGTGAGAGGCCAGGCAGGCCAAATCAAAGCTCGGCTGTCCCTTTTGTCCTCTGGTCTGGAATTTCCCCTCTCGGGGGAGTGCCCATCTGGCCTAGAGAAGACCTTCCCACCCAGGGAAAGGCAGACCCAAGGCGGGAACAGCTTCCAGCACAGATGAGAAGCAGCACAGAGCCTCAGAGAGGACGACCTCAGAAAGGCCACATGGAGGGGACAGCAATGACATTCAGTGCGCACCTCCCCCGTGGCTGGCACTGTGCTGATCACTTTGCACCAATCCAGTGTTGAGCCTTACGCCACCCTCGAGGGAGGGGCTGGCATCATTAGGCCATTAAAGGTGTGGAAACAGAGCCACAGGGCACAGAAGCAACTTGCAAGCCACGCCCAGCCCCCCGAGTCACGAGTCACGCAGAGGTTCTTTGTCCTGCAGGCAAAGGGCAGTTGGCACAAGAGGGTTCAGTAGCCGGGTGGGGGTGGGGTGGGTGGAGATCAGACCTGGGACTGGAACCCCACCTCCCACCAGGCGGTGTGGGAGCAGCAGCCCCCACCTGCCCTGCCAGGGCCAGCAGCCCTCCTCACCCTCAGCTCCCTCGGGTGGCACTGCCCCAGGTCCCGCCGGCCCCGGCGACCGCCCTCCCTTTCCTCCCCAGCAGGGTCACCAGGCCTAGCAAATAAGGGGCCCAGCTACATTAAACTTTATTTTCATACGAGGTCCTACCCTCGCTGAGCTGATATGCCAGTTAAGAGAGAATCAGAGTGCCCAAACATGGGGGAAAACAGAAAAGAGGTAAGAGAGATGCGACAAGTCTCGAGCTAAAGTGTAAAGATAGTAGTTGGTGGCATGTTAGGGAGCAGGTCACAAAGGGCCACTCGGAGCCTCAGCACGTGCTGTGGGGCAGCGTCAATGCAGAGGAAATGGCACGTGCAAAGGCCCCGGGCAGGGAAAGGCCCCGCTGTGTTCCGAGAACCGGCTGCGTCTGGCCGGTGTTGCAGGATCAGAGAGGCGGGAGCCACCAGAGGGCGGCCGGTTCTGCCACACAGTCCTACGGCCCGGGAGGGGAGATTGGCATCCACCCGCCAGAGGGTGCAGGTGGAAACCACCTGGCAGAGGACAGAGCCCAGAGTTTCCGTGTCTTTATCCCAGGGCTGGGGACAGCCCTGCTGTCTGTGCTAAGCAGTCAGTTAGGAATGCCTAGGGGAAGGCCCCTGTTTGTTGGGGAATCTTTTGATCTCTGAGTCAACCACCACCATTTATCCAGCAAACGGTTTGCAGATAAGGCCCAGGCCTGTGTTCACCTCGCTCCCTGGCTCCGGCCCCGCCTCCACTTGCAGCGGCATTTCTTTGGCAAGCCACCTGCCATCTTGACAACTACCCCCTGGTAGGGAAGGGTAGCGTAGGACGGGTTTCTCAGGATGCCAGGCAGGACACACCTGTTCCAGGCAGGCTGCAAATGTGCGGTCTTCCATCTCAGGGAGGCCGCCACCAGAACACAGGCCGTGGGACGAAGAGGCAAAGGACAGAGGGCCCTGGGTCCTCCCGCAAACACGTGGCAAAAAACGAGCACGGGAGAGAAGCCTCCTGGTTTAAGAGATTTACTCATGTATTATTTTTATTCACATACTTATTTGTGTATGATTGTTTCATGTGACGTGTGCCCTTATTAGGGTGCAATTAAAAAAACTGGAGGAGCTACGAATATTTATGAGCAATCAGGGTTTGCACCCCGATGGGATGCTGGGTAAGATCTCTGCTACCAACGATAACTGTTCATTTTTTAGGCATCATGATGACATGGTGGCTTTTTACAATTGAGATATAATTCATACATCATAAAATTCACCCTCTTAAAGTGTAACATTCAATGATTTTTAGTATAGTCATAAAGTTGTACAATTGTCACCACTAATTCCAGAATATTTTCATCACCCCAAAAAGAAACTCTGTACTGATTAGCAAGTACTCTCTACTCCCTTCTCTCCCAGCCGCAGGCTCTGGTAACCCCCTAGTCTACTTTCTGACACTAGCTTTGCCTATTCTGGGCCCGTCATATACATGGAATCATACAACATGTGGCCTTTGGTGTCTGGCTTCTTTCCCTCAGCACAATGTCGTCAAGATCCATCCACGTTGTAGTACATGTCAGTGCTTCGTTCCTGGGATGCATAAAGAATATTCCGCCATGTGGACAGACCACATTCTGTTCATCCATTCTCCCACCGATGGACATGTTGGCAGCGATGAATGATGCTACTGTGAACATTCACGTTCAAGGTCGTGGGTGAACATGTTTCCGATTCTCTCGGGTACAGCCCCAGGAGTGGAACTGCTTGTGGCTTTGTTTCTCGAGTCCATGTTCAGAGCCACATACTGAAATGTTAAGACGAAATGATAAGATGTTGGAGTTTGCTTCAAAATCAACGGATAGGGGAGAAGGAAACACATCCAAGCACAAACAGAGACTGTCTGTAGAAATTTTAAATCAGTGATGGGTACCCCGGGAATTTATTATGCTGCTTTTATGTTTGTTTAAATTTGTGCATAAAATATTTTTGAATGTTGAGGCTCAGTTCAGAAAGGACTTCGCTGCCCCCTTAGAGAAACATAAGGGGAGCCACATAAGTAATTTTAGATTTTCTAAGAGCCACATTTAAAAAGTAAAAAGAAAAATGTAAAATTAGTTTTAATAATACATTTTCTTTAACCTAATATATCCATGTGGTAATATATTATTACAACGTGAAAGCAATTAAAAATTATTAGATATTATTATTTTCATTATTTTATTCCTACTAAGTCTTCGAACTCTGGCATGCGTTTTGCACGACAGCTGGTCTCCATTCAGGCTCACCCATCTCAAGGGCTCAGTAGTGACTTGTGGCTTCCAGATTGGACACAGCAGCTTTGTTTTGGGGCATTTAGCACAGTTTTCACAAGCTCTGGTTTCTTCTTTTTTCACTTGGCTTTATTTATCTGCCACAGCCAGAATATCGGCCCAAGCACCTTATGTTTTTGTGTGTCTAAGTGCTGTGTCCCTGCGCCCACACTGGGCACAGCTGGGGCCATGCACCCGGGTCTGCCCGGTCAAAATCCAAGGCTGACTTCCCACGTCCCACCGCCTGCCCCACAAGGTCGATGAGCCCAGGAGGCAGCCCACGGGAGGGAGCCTCCTTCTTCCTTGGACCTCGCTGTGCCTTCCTGCATGCCCCGCCTTGGCTGAAGTGAAGTCCCTTGCCCAAGGCCACCCTGTCATGTTTCTAGCCAGGCCTGCCGACTCCAGATGTTCACCTCCAGGGGTCACCCAGAGGCCGGTGGCTGTCGGGGCCTGGAACCCCTTCCCTACAGGGATCAGAGCGGGGCCAAGACCGGCAGAGAGCGGTTGTGGGGAGAAGGTCATTGCTTCTCAAAAGTCCAGCCCCCAAGCAATCCCCCCAGGTTCTTATTAAAAGCAGATTCCCAAGCCCGGCCCTGCATATTCAGGAGGCCTAGAGTGGGGCCTTAAAATCCACCTTTTAACAGGTGACTCTGCCACAGTCAGCTTTAGAACCGACGATGAATTCCTTGCACGACCCTCGGGCTCTCTGCCCACCCTCCAGGTTCGGTAAGCTGACCCCGTCCAGGTGTGTGTGGACGGAGGGTGCTTTCTCCTGGGGAGCGAATAACAGGGCCTCATGGTGGCCCCTGCATCTGCAGCCTCAGCCCTCTGTCCCCACGCAGACAGGTCAGCAGAGGGGAGTGACCTCCAGATGGCAGGAACTGTGGCTATATCTGGAGGCATCCCCAAGTCAATGGCTGAGAATGACAGTTGGCCCCCAGTGGGGATCCCAAGGGGGCTTTCCCACCTCCCACCCCTGTGGGGGATTCTTTGAGCCCCAACTCAGCAGACACAACAGCTGCTGATTCTCAGGGTCACCAGAAAAACCCCTTAGTGTTCTGCAACGGCTTCTGGCCTCCAGCTGCCCTCCACCGGGCCCTCCTCCGCATACCCCTCCCAGGCCTCTGGGGCCCAGCGGGGAGTGTGCCTCTCGGTTTGACACCTCTGCACCCCGGAGCCTCCTTAGGGCAGGAAGAGCCAGCAGGCCTTGGTGGTTTAGAGCCTTACAGTGTAAAGGGTGGTCCAGAGATTAGCAACGTCAGCCTCTCCTGGGAGCTGTCAGAAATGCACAGTCTCAGGCCCCAGTCAGCATCTGCTTTCTCACCAGAGCCCAGGTGATTGCACAGTAAAAGGTGATTCATTTGCACGTTGAGGCGTGAGACACACCAGTTTGCTATAAAACACGGGTTTTCCATCTTGGTGCCCAACACCTGGGAGCTTTGACAAACCCCGTGCCAGGTTCCACCTGTGAGAGCCTGATTTAACTGGTCTTTGGCGGGACCTGGGCAGTGGGGCTTTTAGAAGCTACTCGAATTGCAGCAGTTTGGCAAATACTTTTTTTAAGTCTTGGCTTCTGAAGATGGCATTCTGTGCCCAGGAGAAAGCACCCTCCCTCCACACACAGTGGTCTGGTCCTTTGTGGGGTCAGCTTAAGGAATTGGGGTGGGGGTGGGGGTGGGGGCGGGGGACAGAAAGCCCCTGGTGGCCCAGGGATTGGAAGAGAAGGCACTCTATCTCCACCCCTACTCGTGGGGTCCAGCAGTGGGTAAACTGAGTCAGGAGCTTGTGGCTCAGCTGCCTGTTCTGGGGTCACCAGGGGTGAGGAAGAGGCACCTATTGCCTCCGGCAAGAAGACTGAAGGGCAGGACCAGCGGCCCTGGCACCTTCGTGCTCAGCCCTCTGCCCCTGTTGGGGGTCGGCAGGGAGGAGAGGGGAGAGACCGTGTCCTGGGCCAGGAAACACTCCCAGGTGAGAGGCTTTCTTTCCCGGGAGGTAGCCAGGAAGACCGTCACATGGAGAAACACTGCAATGACTGCCGACAACAATGACAACACTCTGCTCAGTGTGCCTGGCACCCCACGCACGCGACCTCCCCGCGGTTCGCAACTGGCTGCAGCAGCGTCACCGTTAAAGGGCAGATGCCAGGGCCCCGGTCCCGGCCTCCGAAATCCCGGGCTCCGGGCCTGGGAATCTGTTTTGCACAGGGCCCGGGGGCGTTCTGGGCGTAGAGACTGCCGGGAAGCACCGACCCGCCCCCAACCTGGAATGTGGCTGCCCCACGACGTTCATTCATTCCCGCGTCACTCGCTCCCTGGACATCCACGGAGCATCCGCACACTCACAACCCCCCACCCCCACTACTCTCCAGGACCGCCCTCCACCCTGCACCCGCGGCCTCAGCCCTCGGTCCTGGCGCCTTCCCCCGCGCCCCCCTCGCCGGGACCCTCTCCGGCCCCGGCCCCGCCCCCGCCAGGAGCCCCCTCCCCCGCCCACGGCCCGCGACTGCGCTCTAGGCCCGCGCGCCCCGCCCCCACCCGCGACCTGCGCGGAGGCAACCCCGAGGGGCGCGGGAGCCAGACCCTCTGCGCCCGCCCTGCACCCGCGCCCTTCGGCGGCGACCAGCGCGGAGCGAGAGCCTGGGGCGTGGGCGCCAGGTGGGCTTCCGGGAGGATGAAGCAGGTAGGCGGCGGGAATGCTGGCGCTGGGAGGAGACGGGAGCAGCAGGGATGCGCCGAGCCTGGGGCCTGGGGCCTGGGGCTGGGCTGGAGCCCGGTGGTCGGGAGGGTGGACAAGGCCTCGCCTTACGCCCCCGCCAGCTCTGAGGGGCCACTTGGGAACCCAGCAAGATGCATAGTGGAGACCAGCCCAGGAGTGCAGGGCGGGCCTGCCACCTCCCCTTGTGTCCCCCCAGGCCCTGGTGGACGATACGGAGGATGTGTCCCTGGACTTCGGCAACGAAGAGGAGCTCGCCTTCAGGAAAGCCAAGATCAGGTACGTTGGGACTGAGCTTTGGGTACGCATTCCCTAAAGCTGCAGAGTCATTCAAAATATATTGAGCACCGACTGTGTGCCAGGCGTGGGGTTTAGGGACACACCTGTGGACACGTCAGACAAGGTCCTTGCCCTCGTGTAGCCTGCAGTGCGGTGGGGGGGAGGGAAGGGGCGGAGCTAACATTGAACAGGAGAACAAAGAGATTAGTAAGATAATTACTGAGTGTAAGAAGGAAATCAGCTGGGTGATGAAACAGAAAGTAGCCGGAAAAGGCCTTAGTGCAACCTAGGAGGGCCTCTCTGAGGAGGTGATGTTTGAGGTGAGCTCTGAGTCATGAGAAGCAGCCAGCCATGGGAGACTCCAGAGGAAAAGTGTTCTAAGCTAAGGAACTGCAAGTGCAAAGGCCCTGAGGCTGTGTTGGAAGGTCAGGGAAAGGCCACTGTGGCTGGATGAGTGGGAAAGGGCTTGATTTTTATTCTAATCCCTGTGCAACTCCAGCCAGCCAGACTTGCCCTGGGTCAAGTCACTTGCCTGCCTGAAACCTTCAGCATCTCGGAAGGTGGCAGGACCAAGACAATGAGGACTGACCCGTGAACACGTTTGTGGAGGGCCCAGGCAGCTGCCCCGTCTAGAAACACCCGCAGCTCAGCTGCACTCACTCACCTGGGCTCCCCCCCCCCCCCCCCCCCCCCCCCGCCCCCAGCAGTCAGAGCCCGCAGGTGTGCGGCCCTGGCACCTGAATGCCATTCCTTTTAAAGTCTCCGTTTTTGAATTCTGTGATTCAACTCCAATAAACCCCAGAATGGAATAGACTATTAGATGCCTACGGCCACTGTAACAAATTACCATAAACGTGTTAGTCTAAGACAAGAAGTTTATGCTCCTACAGTGGAGGAGGCCAGAAGTCCAAAATCAGTTTTACTGGAATGAAACCAAGGTGTCAGTGGCGCCCACTCCCTTCGGAGACACTGAGGGGCAGAGTCTGTCTGTTCCCTGCCTTTTTCAGCTCCGGGTGGCATTCCTTGGCTTGTGGTCCCTTCCTCCATCTTCAAGGCCAGCAGTGTAGCATCTTCAAATCTCTGCCCCACCTTCGTGTGACCCTGTGTGTGTGCATGAAGTCTCCCTGTGCCTGTGTTACAAGGACAGTGGTGATGACAAGTAGGGCCCCTCCGGCTAATCTGGGTAACCCCGCATCTCAGGATCCTTACCTGCATCACTTCTGCAGGGCCCCTTTGCCGTGTAAGTTACCATTGGCAGCTGGTGGGCATTAGGACCTGGATGTTTTTGGGGGGCCGTGATTCACCCTACTGTTATGAAGACACCGTAGGAGAACTGGAATCCCGGATAATGAATTTTATGGAACATCCGAACCCATGAAGTGATCAGTCTCTGTTGAGCGTTTCCCGTGTGCTGACACTGGGCTGGTGGCTGGGGACGTGCAGTGTATAGGACACAGCCGCTGCCTTGACGGAGCTGCCCAGTCTAGGGCTGGGTTGCTTCATCTTGATGCTTCTGACATTTGAGGCCACATGCTGCTTTGTTGTGGGCACGGCCCAGTGCGTTGTAGGATGTCCTGGCCTCTGCTCTCCAGATGCCGGCAGCAGCTCACCAGCACAGTCTCAGACATTGCCAGATGGCCTCCGGCGGGGTCAGTGAACTCGCCCCTGGTGCAAAACCATTGGTTTGGGGGAAGGGAGTCGGCGTGTCACTAGCTGCTACCACTCATTGTTTTAAATGCTGTAATAGGCAGCAGCTTGGGCCCTTATCTTGGTCAGAGGAGGCAGTGGCAGCTGGGCTGGACCTGAAGCTCCGGTAGGAGTTGACGAGGCAGGGAGGGGTCGATACCCCATGCAGAGGCTTGGAGGGGAGGTCATGAGTTTAGGGTGCTGAGCGTGGTTTGTGTGGCCCCAGGCCAGGGGTACTGGGGAGAGGCTGGGGCTAGACCCTGGAGGGGTCATAGGTTGAGTTCTAGAGCTGCACTGTCCACTAGAACTTTCTACAAGGGGGGGATGTGCTGTATCTCTGGTGTCCCATACGGTGGCCCCTGTGGCTACTGAACATTTGAAATGTGGCCATTGTGACTGAGGAGCAGACATTTTGATATTATTTATTTAATTTTAATTAAATGTAAATAGCCCCATGTGGCTATGGCTTTGGACGTTGCAGTTCTAGGGTTCGGTCACCACTGAGGGACTTTGTGCAGGGCAGTGATGCCATCAAGATTGCAGGGTGACCTGGGACCAGGACATCGGCAGGGGTGGCGGAGAGAAGGAACCAGAGGCTCACAAGAGGTAGAGCCAGCCTGCCTTGAGGGTGGTCAAGCTGTGGGGTGGGGACAGGCCTAAGGATGACACTCAGGCTTCTGATCTGGTGACCCAGCCAAAGGGGCATTTATGGGGGAAAGATGTTGAGCTCACAGTGGTCCTTGTTAGGTTGCAGTGGAACGTTCTAGTAGCCAGGTTCAGTGAGCAGCTGGAAGGAGGGCCCAGTAGCTCTCAGAGTCACGAGGGCTGCAGTCAAAGATCTGGGAGGCAGCCACTCGGATGTGTGTGTGTGTGACAGCCACCTATCCCGGAATCCTCTGGTGTGCCTGTCGCAGATTCCTGGGTGTGGCCCAGGCTGACCGGGTTCACAGGGGATGGGCCTAGGAACATGCATTTACAATAGCACCCTCATTCGTTCCTGACGGGTAGGAATGCAGAGGGGGTTCTAAAATCCCGAGAATAAATGAACTCACCTGGCTAGCAGTGTGGAGGGGGATTCTTAACTGAGGGCTGAGGATGGGCTTTGGTCCGAAGTTTATTTGGGTTATCAAATGGGTCCATGATACAAAAAAGTTAAGAATTACTAGTTTAGGCCAAAAATTATTATTCATAAATTCCTTGTAGAAATGGATTCCAGGTAGACTTTGAAGGGAGGCGGCATTATGCAAGGGGTCCCATAACAGGAGCCTGGTATATTGGGTCCACTTCCTTTACCCGCTTGCTGGCTTTGTGGTTTGGGACCACGTATCCGTCCCAAGGGCTTAGCCCAGCGCCTGGCGCCCAGCAGGTGTTGGATAAATATTTACTGAATACGTTGTATAGCACCCACGTGGTGAAGTCAGGCTGGTGCAATTGTCCCCATTTGCAGACAAGTCGATGGAGGGTCAGCAAGGCAAGGTGACCTGTCCCTGGTTCCAGGTCAGTGAGGTGCAGTGTGGTGATGCGGGGGGCCCGAGGGGAGGGCGTCTTACGGGGTCAGCGGAAGATGTGATTCCATGGCACACTCAGGGCGGGTGGTGGCGATGTTGGCTGTGATGATGTGTGTTTTCCCCCGATGACCTAACATTTCATTTCTTTTTACTTTTTCTATAGTGAAAAAACACAACATAAAACTTACCATCACTTAGTCACTTTTAATTATACAGCTCAGGAGTGTTAAGTTTGGCCACGTTGTTGTGAAACAGAACTTTTTCATCTAGTAAAAGTGAAACTCGGTTCCGTTGAGCAGCTCTCCTTTCTCTGGCGCCTGGTAACCACCATCCCACTTTCTGTCTCTCTACGAATTTGACTGCTCGAGTCACCTCGTCAGTAGAATCATACGTATTTGTCCATCGTGCTCATTTCACTTCGCACAATGTCCTCAAGGTTCATGCACGTTGTAGCATGTGTGTGTGGATTTTCTTCCTTTTTGAGGCTGAAGAATACTCCATTGCAGGAATGTACCACATTTTGTCCACTTGTGTATCCACAGATGCTGGGTTGCTCCCACCACTTGGCTGTTGTGACCAGTACTGCAGTGGGCATGGGGTGCAAATATCCCTCTGAGATCCTACCTTCAGTTTTTTTGAATACGTACCCGGAAGTGGGATTGCTGGACCACATGGTAGTTCTATTTTTAATTTTTGGAGAAACCTCTGTATTGTGTTCCTGTAGCAGCCACACCATTGTACAATCCCACCAATAGTGTCCAAAGGTTTTGGTTTCTCCACATTCTTGCCAGCGTGTTCTGTGTGTTTCACGTTAGCCACCTTAAGGGGTGCGAGGTGGTGTCTCATTGTAGTGTGGGTTGGCATTTCCCTAATGATTAGTGACACTGAACATCTTTTCATGTGGTCAGTGCTCATTTGTGTATCATCTTTGGAGAAACGTCTATTCCAGTGTTTTGCCCAGTTTTTAATCAGTTTGATTTTTTGTTGTGGAGTTCTTTATATATTCTGGATATTAACTTCTTATCAGATATGTGATTTGCGAATATTTTCTCCCATTCCATAGGATTGCCTCTTCACTCTCCTGATTGCATCCTTTGATGCATGCAAATTTTTAAGTTGGTTGTAGTTCCATTTTGTCTATTTTTATTTTTGTTGTGTTTGCTTTAAGTGTAGTATTGTGTGTATGTGTTCTTTTTTGTTTTGTTTTTTTGAGACAAAGGCTCACTCTGTCACCCCGGGTAGAGTACAGTGACTTCCTCATAGCTCACAGCAACCTCCAACTCCTGGGCTCCGGCGATCCTCCTGCCTCAGCCTCCTGAGTAGCTGGGGCTACAGGCGTGTGCCACCACACCCAGCTAATTTTTTCTATTTTCAGCAGAAACTGGGTCTTGCTCTTGCTCAGGTTTTCTCGAATCCTGACCTCAAGCGATCTTCCTACCTCAGCCTCTCATAGTGCTGGGATTACAGGCATGAGCCGCCGCGTCCAGCCTGTATGAGTTTTTAATTGAAATATAATTCACATACCATGAATTCACCCTTTTAAAGTGTACGGTTCAATGTGGTTTTAAGTATATTTGCAAGGTTGTGCAACCATCACCACTCTCTAGTTCCAGAATTTTTCATCACCCTACATGGAAACCCTGAAGCAGTCACTTCTCATTTTTCCCTTCTCCAAGCCGCTGGCAGCCACTGACCTTTCTGTCTCTCTGAATTTGCCTATTATGGACATTTTATATAAAAGAGATCTGTGTGAGTTAGGGTTCTCCAGAGAAACAGAACCAGTAGGACATATATAATACAAATATATAGAAAGAGATTTATTTTGAGGGATTGGTTCACATGATTATGGAGGCCAAGAAGTCCCACCGTCTGCCCCCACAAGCTGGGGGCGCAGGGGAGCTGGTGGCATGCCACCCATCCAAGCCCAAAGGTCTGAGGACCACGGAGCCGATGGTGTCAGTCTCAGTCTCAGTACAAAAGCCCCCAGACAGAGGGGCTGACATGTAAGTCCTGGTGTGCGTCCAAAGGCCCCCAGACCAGGAGCTCTGGTGTCTGAGAGCAGGAGAAGATGGGTATCACAGCTCGAGCAGAGAGCAAATTCCCTTTCCTTTTGCATTTTTGTTCTGTTCAGGCAGTCGAAGGATTGGGTCATGCCTGCCCCCATTGGTGGGGGTAGCTCTTCTTTTTTCAGTCTACTGAATCAAATGCTGATTTTTTTCTGGAAACGTCCTCATAGACACACCCAGAAAATAATATTTTACCAGCTATCTGGGCATCCCTTCGCCCAGTCTAGTTGACACATAAAATTGTACAATATGTGGCCTTTTGTCTGGCTTCTTTCACTTAGCATAATGTTTTCTAGGTCTGTCCGTGTTTTCGTATTTTATCTGTATTTATTCTTTTTGATGGCCAAATAATAGTCCATTGTACAGAGATAGCACAGTTTGTTTATCCCTTCATAAGCTGATGGGCATTTGATTTTGTTTTTGTTTTTGGTTGTTACGAATATGTTGCTATAAACATCTGTGGACGTGTCAGTTCTCTTGGGCGCGTACCCCGGAGTAGAATTGCCAGGTGACATGATAGCTCTGTTTCAGCCACGCTGTGTTGCAGACCAACTTTTAGTGAGTATTACGGGCTTCCAGCTGCCTTGGGGAGCAGGAGGAACCTGGGCCTAGGTTTGGACCTCAGGTGCACCGTTCCTTAGCCAGATAGCTGTGCTCCCACAGTGCGGTTGCAGGCTTGAGTTGGCAGATGCCTCAGGAGGCATAGCTAAGCTTTCACATAAAACTTTGTTTCCTCGGCACACGGGAAGGATGCGAGGCAGGGGCACGGCATCTTCAGCTCATCGGGAGATCCAGCCACTACCCTCACCCCAGCTCAGCTCCTTCTGCTCTGCTCATACATGGGCCGTGTTTGGCTGCCGTGGGCAAGAGCCAAAGTGCTGTGGGTCACCTTGAATCCTAGAAGCTACAGCCTTTCTTTCCCACCAACCTTGTCTATGATTCCGTTCGCCCAGGTCCAAGGCTCACGGTCCCTGCCAGCTCATGGTCCCTCCACCCTAGGCACAGGGAGCAGGCAGATGCAACAGTCCCGTGAATTCTCAGTGCTCTGGCAGACACAGGTCATTCCTGGGTGGGCCTGCATCAGCCAAGGTCTGATATTAGCCCTTTACTCACAGTGACCTTGAACTTGAACAATGACCATGGCACCTTCCAGATCCTCAGTTTTCTCATCTGTAAAATAGGGATAATGTCAGCTGTATCACAAGGTCACATAAAGAGAACTATAATAAATAAGACAGCGGACATATTCAAGGAGTCCAGCAGGGCCCCTGGCTCCCTGAATAGGTTTCATAAATGGCACCAATTTTTCTCACCTGAAGCGGGACTTCCATGTCCTGGGCTGGAGTGGAGGCAAGTCCTCAGCTGGAACAGGGGGTGACACTGGAGTTGGAAACCGTCCCTCCTGTGGAAGGTCATGTTTATGCTTTCAAGGCACTGTCTTCACAAGAGTCCTCTGAATGCAGAGGATCCCGAGGTAGGTCAGTCTCCTCCCACTCTGGACAGATTTCTTGGATCTGATTTTGGTCTGAACTCTCAGAGCTCGTTGGTTGGCCGGCTTTGGTCAGCATTTCTCGGTTGGTCCTTGTTCGGCCTCGTGGGCGTCAAATTGAGAAGAACACTGTCGTCTTGTCTCGGCCGCTGCAGGAAGTCACATTAGTGGGGCCAGATCTTAAGGCAAACATCACTTGAAATAGGAACTACCCTGCAGGTCCCCAACTGGCCTGTCCAGTGATGTTTTGCCTTTCAGCAAGTCTTCCCCAATGAGTTTACCTTCCTTGTTGGGTACAAAACTGTCCCCCAAATAAGCCCCAAATGAAATTATTGGTAGCTTTTAGGGGAAGTTATAGTGGATGAGAAATAGTAGACACTCATAATAATAGAAGTAGACACTTATCTGGCACTTACTAAATGCAGGCGCTATTCCAGGTGTTTTACTTAGGTTAATACATTTCATCCGCGTTACACACCTGTGCGGTGGGTACTATTATTTCGTCAGAGTCAAAGGCAAAGAAACTGAGGCAGAGAGAGAGCTGGGTGACTTGCCCAAAGTCGCATTTGGGCACTCCATGGAGGGAATTTGAGGTGGGAGTGGTGGAGCACGCCTTTAGCCCCAGCTACTTGGGAGGGTGACATGGGAGGATCTCTTGAGGCCGGAGTTCAAGGCCAGCCTGGGCAACATAGTGAGATCCCATCTCTAAAAATAAATTAAAAAAATGGGAGAGGATTTGAACCCTTGGGATCTGGCTCTGGAATCCATATCTTATATTACATTGTGCTTAGAGGGGTCAGATACTTACACAGGGCAAGACCCTTGGGGACAAGCTTTGCTGTGGGACCGCAGGCTCAGGGCTTCCATCTGATGCTGACTCGGGGGAGTAGATGAGAACGCAGAGTTGCCCCCGCACCTAGGAGCATTCTCCCCGCTGCAGCACTGTTGATATTTTGGGTGGGATCTTTGTTGGCAGCCCTCTAAAATCTGCCTTGCAAAGATAGGACACGTAAGCAGGTCCCACCAAGAGCTGATTGTTTAATTTTAAGGAAGGTCCATGATTACCAAGGAAAAGAACCCACAGAATCAGGGAACTAGACAAATTTCAGTTCTCTTTGATTAGGGCACGGCATTACATATTTTGAAATTAACTCCTCACATCCCAGATGGCTTGACTTCCCCTTCTTTGTATTGTTCCCATGAAATTATTGCACAAGCTGTGTGCACGACAGAACCACTGAAGGGTGCTTTCTGCTGACCTGTGACCCACACAATCTGGGAAGGCCATTCAGGAACAGGAAAGGGACTTGGGTCAGGTTTCTTGATGCTTCATTTTGGACAGCAGCGTGGCTGCACGGACCTGGAGCATTTAATTCACTCATTCATTTATTCCAGGGTTGGCACTGGTGACATCTGGGGCCAGATCGTTCTATATGGCGGGTGTCATCCTGTGCTTTGTAAGGTACTCGGCAGTGTCCCTGGCCTTGCCAGTAGCAGACCCCCAGCTGGGACAACCAAAATTTTTATGTCTCCAGATATTGCTGGGGGGCACCCAAATCACCTCCCCCTTTGAGAACCACTGGTTTATTCTTTCACTCATTCATTTATTCATTAAACCAACAAAAGTTTTCAAGGGCCTTTGTGTGTCAAGCACTGTTCTAGGGGACACAGAGAAAACCAGACAAGGCCTGGTTCCTGCTTTCGTGGGGCTGACATTTTACTTAGGGAGAAGACGGTACACATATAAGCAAATATCTAAACAAAGTAACTTCCGAGAGTGGTAAGTGCTATGAGGGGGAATTTGATAAAAAAGGACTGAGGACCAGGGGCATCCTTAGGTCAGGGAGGACTCAGAGGAGCCCTTTGCAAAGAGAGGCCTGTAGACTGAGACCTGCAGGAGGAGCTGGGTGTGGAGAGATCAATGGGAAGAGCATTTTGGCAAAAGAAACAGCATGTGCAAAGGTCCTGAGGTTGGGGTGGGGGGTTAGTGTTTTCTGGGGATTGTCAGAACTGGGTCAGGGTATAGAAAGGCGGACAGTGGGATGAGAAGACAGTTGGAGATTCAGTCGGGGAGGGATCATGTAGGGCTTTGAAGAGCCCAATGGAGAATTTGGAATTTTCTCTGCGTTTGATGGGCAGTCTTTGGAGAGGTTTGAGCAGAGGAGAGGAGGAATCTGATTGACACATGGGACAGCTGCCTATGACTGCTGTGCGGCCTGTAGGGTGGGAATGGAAGCCGTGAGATCTGTTAGGAGGCCCATGAAGGGGACCCGAGTGGGAGATGCTGGTAGCCTGAAGTAGCTGAAGTCCAGGGACTCACTCAGGAACGCCCGGCTTGTGTTGACCTTTGCCCCGGTGTGTGCCGGCTACACACCAGGGGGTTGGGCCAGGCTGCGGGGAACGGGGAACGCACTCCCAGGGGAGCTCACCTTCCTCTGCGTCCCCAGGGAGCTCCAGTGAACCACAGGCCAAAACCGCAGGCTCTTGGGCTCAATCCCTAAAGATGCTGACCCAGTGCGTGTCAAAATGGGTGTCAGAGGCTCCTGCAACGTGACCTTGATATGCCCTGAGCGACTGGGCATATTTTTCTAGGTTGTCCGTTTCTGGATAAGTGGGAATGCTTGCATGGGGTGTGTGTGTGTGTGTGTGTGTGTGTGTCCGCCTTCATTGGGGAGGGGAGGGTTGATACATCGATACCAGGCTTAGCTGCATATTCTGGGGAGACGTTGCCTTAGTAAAGACCAACTTGATAACGTGGGGTTGGAATGCAAGGGCAAAAGCCCCCGGGCCGAGGCCCTCCTGTTCACGTGGGTGCTCAGCCCTGGGGGTTCCGTGGCAGCCGCTCACCCCTCGTGCGTTACAGGAACAAGGAGGCTTCCAGGATGACTCAGAGACAGCCACAAATCGTGGATCCTTGCGTTTTCCCCCAATTCAAATGCAGATGTCTTTCTCCCCTGGACTTTAAAATACTTCAGAACAGAAATTGCAAAGTGACAGTCAGCCGACCAACTCCAAGCCTCAAACATGTTCTCTTAGGCCAGGGTGGTATTTTAAATGAATTTGAATTTAAATTTAAAAATTAGAAAAGATCACATTGAAAATCTGGGTTCCTCAGAGTAGTTGAAGGCGCTGAGACAAGGCAGGTTGGTGGCTGCTGGGGCCGGGAGGAGGGGCGTGGGGAGAAGCTGCCCACCAGGTCCTGGGCTTTGGAACAGCAGTATGAATAGTTCACTTTGTGCCACTGCCTGGTTCACTTAAAACGCTTAATTTTATGTGGTGTGAAGTTCACCTCAATAAGTTAATGGTTTTTAGAATCTGCATTGCTGTCTGATTTGAAAAGCTGCTGGAGTTCAGCTGGGTGACCTGCCCGCTCTGGGCGAGCCTCAGCCCTGACCCAGCCAGCTGGTTTATTCACCAGCCTGGCCCTGTGAGCACCCGGGTTTGCAACCCTCTACCCCACCCCTGACTACAGCGGGCAGAAAACATCACCCCGACGACAGCATTTCTACCATTTTCCACGGGAGCGAGAGGCCTTGAGTTTCAATTCTGCTTTGATTCTGTGGTTTTCTCCCTAAACCTCTTGAAGTCACCGCTGGGTGACCGAGGGGCCTGTTTGTGATAGGCCATCCCCGCAGGTCAGGCTGTGCGTGTGGACGTCCAAGGCCATTCGGGGCCACGTACCCTGAGCCTCCGTGTTCCTGCTCTTTCCAGCCTTTGTATACACTGACTTCTCAGTCTGTGACCTAAATTTGTCCTTAGATCTTTAAAAAAATTTTTGAAACGACATTTTTAAATACCATAAAATTCACATCTTTAGTGTACAGTTTAGTGGTTTTTAGTATGTTCACAAGGTTGTGTAACCATCACCACTGTTTAATTCCAGAACACGTTTGTCACCCCCAGAAGAAGTCCTGTGTCCCTTAGATCTTAATCCTGATCACTGAGAAGCAGCCTTCCCTACTCTGAGGGAGGAGCCTCTCCTCTTAGTCCCCAGGGCCCTGGTGTCTACCCCAGGCCTTATGGCCAGCTGTCGTGTCCATCTCTTGGGTCCCTATCTCTGTTAAAATGTCAGTAAATAACCAGGAGCCTCACAGATGCCCCGCCCTGGGACGAGCCCCTGCAACTTAAGGGTTAGCTCCGGGGACAGCAAGGCCAGCTGGTGGGACCCGGCACCACTGTGCATTCTGATTGGACAGTGATCTTGCTGTATGAGTTATGTGACTCTACCTACCCCATTAATGACACTTTTCACAGTGTGCTGAAATAGCTCCTTGACTTCTTTGCCTCCCTGAAGGAGACTAGTAACGTCTAGGAAGGTGGGACCTGGTCCATTTCGTTCACTCCCCTCTGATTGAGCGCTATGCCCGGTAAATAATAGGTGCTCAGTAAATGCGTTGTTGCTCTAAGCTCAATTTATTAAACTTAATATTTCTTAAACAATGTTAAAATCAATTGAAAACATTTATGTGTTGATTATAAACTGAATTCTATATCTTTGGGCAATTTCAATGAAAATTTCCCATTTAGCATCTGTGATTATTTGGAGCACCAGATAAACCCGTAAACAAAAATACACACACACACAGCAATTACAAAACTTACTGCTTTCAATGTGGTGGGGTGTTTTAGTAGTCGATGAAACCCCAAATGAAAGAACCATAAAATACAGCAACAATATATGTTAAATTGGAAAATAATATTTTGAATCAATATCCTTAAAAGGACTTAATTTTTTTTTTTTTTTTTTTACTTTGAAATAACATCAGACTTGTGGGAATGTAGCAAGAACAGTACAGAGACCAGATGCATTCCGTTTGCCAAGAGTCACCTGTTGTTAACATTTTGCTGTGTGAGTGTGGTGTGTGTGTATTTGTTTTCTAAGTGTTTGAGAGTAAGTTGAACACGTGCCTCCTTACCCCTCAGGACTGCAGTGTGGTACTTTGGCAACGGGACATTCTGTTATGTAAGCAGAGTCTAATGATCGAAACTACGAGGTTTGTTCATATTCCAGTGTCCTTTATAGCATTTTTTCCCCAGTTCAAGATACAATCTGGCTTGCCACTGCATTTAGCTATTCTGGAACAGTTCATAACCTTTCTTGATTTCTCAAGACATGGAAATTTTTGAAGAGTAAAGGCCAGCTGTTTTGAGGAATGTACCTTAACTTGGGTCTGTCTGATGTTTCTCATGATTAGATTCAGATTATGAATTCTTGGAAGAGATACTGCAGAAATGATGTTGTCTCCTAAAAGGACTTTTTTTGGGGGGCAGGGGACAGAGTCTCTCGCTCTGTCACCCAGGCTAGAGTGCAGTGGTGTCATCATAGCTCACAGCAACCTCAAACTCCTGGGTTCAAGTGATCCTCCTGCCTCAGCCTTCTGAGTAGCTGGGACTACAGGCATGTGCCACCACGTCCAGCTGATTTTTTTCCCCTATTTTTGATAGAATCAGTGTCTCGCTTTTGCTCAGGCTGGTCTTGAACTCCTGAGCTCAAGCAATCACCCCACCTTGGCCTCCCAGAGTGCTGGGATTACAGGTGTGAAGCCACCACGCCCAGCCAGGATGTTTTCTGTTTTTGAGCTCTGTCACTACTCACAGTGGCCCAGAAATGGCATGCTCTTGCCTTCCACCGCCCCCTGCCTATAATCCCAGCCCCCAAATTTTGGTCTTTAATTCTCTTCTACCCTCAGAGAACCCAGGACTCCTTACAGAGGAGCTGATTCCAAGTCTTGAGGTAGAAACCAGTCAAAGTGGATCTGGAACTTCCTTTAGTTGCCAAAAAGCAAGAATACTTCAAAAAATGTGATAGGCTGTTCTAAAAAAAAAAAAAAAAAAACCAGTTTAATGAGACTCCCACAGGCAGGTTGAGGTAGTGGTTCAGTATTTGCTGAATGAATGAATGTGACTTCACACAGTTCTCCCATTAAATAACCTCTAAGTTAGGTTTCCGCACTGATGGCCACTGATGTTTCTAAAATGCCGTACGTTTTAAAGTCCGCCGGTTCTATTACAGCTTTGGGAGGTAGGGGTGGGAAATAAACACTACATTAAGTATTTGCAACCATTAGTGGACACATCCTCCTTCCAGAAACATTAAAATGGTCAAGAATAAAAATGTAAAGAAAGACAGGATTCTCTCCATTTTGCAGATGAGGAAACCGAACTCCCAAGAGCCAGGTAATAGACCCAAGTTAATCACACGATGCCGTCAGATTCTGCCCACTTTCTAGCAGAATCTAGTAGCTCTTCAGGAAAAAAAGGACTTAAATGGGTGAATTCTACTCTCTATTTCCAGTGCAAAAACAAGCTCACCCCACTCAGAGCGAGGGTGAAAGCAAACAAGAATAAAGGTCCCCTGATTTCTTCAACCTCGGTGAACTGCCACCTGGTTTTAGTGGCTTCCTGCTGGCTGGCTGCTGTTCCAGTCCTCTGGAAAGCCAGTGCGGGGCCTCTCCGCGCTCCCCTGCCCCTCAGGTCCTAGCTCCCGGTCTCCTGTTGACAAGAAGTGAGCCCAAGTGCAGCTGCCTTCATGGCCTCATCCCTCGGCCGGGACCCCACAGCTCACCTCCTGTTGCTTCGAGGAACCTGCTCGCCTTGTCCTTCCTGCCCTTTGAAACCACCTGACGAAACATCACGTGCCTCATGCAGAGTTGAACTCTTCCACATTAGAGCCCGTGTGACGTGGCTCTAGTGAGCTACTGCTGCAAGGCAGATTTCCCCCAACTTAGCAGCTTCAGACAACACACATTTATTATCTCACGCTGTGTCTGAAGGTCAGGAGTCAGAGCGGCGTAGCTGGTGGCGCTGGCTCAGGGTGTCAGGAGGTTGTGGTCATCTGAAGGCTCGACTGGGGCGGGAGGAGCTGCTTCCAAGACGGTGCCGTCACGTGGCTGTTGGCTGGAGGCCTCAGTTCCTGCCACGTGGGCCTCCCAACATGGGGCTGCTCTCAGCGTGGCAGCTGGCTTGCCCCAGGGAGGGCGAGGGACAGAGCAAGAATGATCAGGACAGAAGCTGCCAGCCTGCGGCTGTCACCACGCAGGTGGCCCCAGGTAAGCGTTGCTGGTGTGCCAGTGGCGCCCCTCCAGCCTTGGAGGGGGAGGGAGCAGGTGTGTGAGGGCAGTGGCGTCAGACACGATGGCAGCATCAGGCGGGCAGGTGCCGGCAGCGGGGGCCTCCTGCCTCCGTCTTGGCACCTTGGGCGGACCCGGGGTGGGTGCTCACAGTGCCACAGTGGGCTGGAGTTCTTGCGGCCTCGAGGGGAACTGCGTCAGTATAGACCGACCAGCTGGTGGGAACCAGTGTCAGTTCAGAGACTGGCTGGTGGGAGCCACCATCAGTGCAGACCTGCTAGTGGGAACCAGGATCAGTATAGACCCACTGGTGGGAGTCAGGATCAGTATAGGCCTGTGGTGGGATCCAGTGTCACTGTATATATTGGTGGGGACCAGTGTCAGTGGAGAGACCAGCTGGTGGGAACCGGTATCAGTATAGGCCTGCTGGTGGGAACCAGGATCAGTGTATAGACTGATTGGTGGGAATGGTATCAGTATAGACCCATTGCTGGCAACCAAGATCAGTATGTAGACCCACTGGTGGGAACCATATCCCCATACAGACCTGCTGGTGGGAACAGGGTCAGCATATAGACCCACTGGTGGGAACCATGTTGAAGTGAACCCATCTATAGGAACTGAATTGGTGTGGCCCGGTTGGTGGGCATTATATTAATGTGGATCCATTAGTGGGAACCACAGCAATATGGGCCCGTTGTGAGTAATGATTTGTTACATACTTGCTTACCTTTATAATTCATTTAGTTGCCTGATTTCTCTCTTGAACCAAAGTTCTCTTTGCTGACACTTCAAATACAACAGTTTCAATTACATCACCTTATTAAAAGCAAAACCAAATGGCTTAAATAAAGCCCAAATATAACAGAAAAAAAAAAAGAAGCTGCCATGTCTTTGATAACCTAATCACAGAAATGACAAATAATCTCTTCTGATTTATCCTGTTGGCCACTCTGGTGACCAGCCCTGGTTCATGGTGGGAGGTGACGACATGGTATGAACACCAGGCAGTCAGGATCACCGAGGGTCATCTCTGAGGCTGGCTCCCACGGAGCCTAACCCGAAGTAGGAACAAAGACATGGGTGTCTGCAGAGTGCCCACTGTGCTGCAGGCTTTGAGATGAGGTAGCTGTGATTACCTCCATTTTGCAGCTGGGACACTGGCCCAGCAAGGTTGACTCACTTGTCCAAGGTCACACAGTAAGTGGCAGAGCTGGGATTTGAAAGGCAGTTAGTCTGCTTCCCTGATCACTTAAGGAAAAAAGAGAATTACATGGAGAATTCCAAACATTTACCAAAAAGAATACTGTGACAAAGCCCGTGTCCCCGTCACCCTGCTGCCACAATTGTCAACTCGTGGCCGACCTTGTTTCATTTCTCCCCCACCGCTTCTCGCTCGATCATTCTGAAGCAAAGACTAGATATCACATCACATCACATCACATCACATGTAAGTATTCTCATGTTACCTCTAAAAGACAGGCATCATTTTTAAAAACAAAACCACAATAGAATTTTCTCAACGTTCAATTTTTAAAATTTTAAAATAATCAATGATACCCAAATGTCACGAAATATCCAACCAGCGTCCAAGTATTGTTGATTGTCTCGTAGCTTTTTACTACTCATTTGTTTGAACCACAGTTGAAATAACGTCCACGCGTTGCGGTCGGTTGCTGTATGGGATCCTTTTACTCTGTAGGTTTCCAAGCCCTCTCCTCCCTCTTTTCCCTCGCTCCCTCCCTACCCCTCCTCTTATTTAAAAAAAAAAAAAATTGATTTTTTGCTTTGTAGCTGATCTTTTGTTCTCTAGAGCTTGCTGATTGCATCCCTGTGGCGTCCTTTAATATTTTCTTTGGTCCCCTGTATTTGTTGTAAATGAGCAGTGAGAACTAGAGGCTTGATGTGATTCGGTGTGATTTTTCAGGGTTGGGGGCATTCCGGCTTCTAAGACTGGGTGTGCTCTTCCATCAGGAGGCTCCTAATGTCTGGTGTGCTGGTCTCAGTAGCTGCTGGTGCTTCATGTCCCCATCTTTGAATTGTTTAGGGATCGTGACATGGTGGCATTCTGATTCCATCATACTGTCCTTGTTTGTGAGCCAGGGTGATCTAGAAAGGGAAACTCCCCTTATCAAATTCTTAGTCATCGCAAGCTGCACTTCGTAGCAAAAAGCACAATGCATGCTTGATTCATTCCCTGCGTTACTAAGTTTTGAAGTAGTGAGTTATTAATAGTTCCTCCCACATTCCCCAGGAGGTGACCAATGAGGGCTTTTTTTTTTTTTTTTTTTTTTAAGTATCACACGAACTCGTGGATGAAGACATATTGTCAGAGCCACTCAAATTGTCCCATCTTTGGCCACTGAGAACCTCTTCCAGTTGGCTTCTGAGTCTTGGGGTGTCTCTGACAGCCTCCCTGCGAGCTGGGCTGTTCCTATGTCCCAGTCTCATCGCGCGCATTTGTACCTGGAGTCCGCCATTTCTCCAGGGAGACCTGGCTCCTTCGAGTGGAGAATGGAGTTCAGAGGCCGAAGTCTGGGGTCACCTGTTGCATTAGCTGTCAGGGTCTGTGGTTAAGCCCCATGATCCGGGGTTCTGGGGGCAGCCTCGGAATTCTGGGCTGAGAGTGAGCAGGGACCTCGGACCTCGTGCTGACTCTGCCGGAGCAGCTGCTAGCCCACAGGGCACCGTCGTGCAAACCAGGAAAGGCAGCCCCTCCTGGGGCAGACACACCCTGCTGGGGCACGCAGCCGGGGAGGGGAGCAGGGCGGATTTCAGTGCTCACAGCCCCACCCTGGCCCCAGCCGAGTGCCCTCGCATGGCGCGGCACTGCCTGCGTCACGGCCTCTTTGCTCTGACTCTGGGCAGTCCTTGTCCCCTCTCTGAGCACCAGTGTCCTCTATAAAATAGCTCAGTGTCCCCTTCCCACCTCGCTTATTTTCTTTGGGCTCATTTGTCCCAAGACAGATGTTATGGGTTGAACTGTGTCTTCCCAAAAAGATATGTCGAAGTCCTAATCCTCTCAAAAATTGACTTGACTTGGAAACAGGTCTCTGCAGGTGTAATCAGTTAACAGAAGGTCATGGTGGAGTAGGGTGGGCCCCTACCCCAGTATGACTGGGATCCTTAGAACGCGTGGAGACAGAGGCACAGGACCATGTGACAACGAGGCAGGGATTGGAATGATGCGGCTACAGGCCAACAATGCCAAGGATCGCCAGCTGCCATGGTTTGAATGTCTGTCCTTTCCAAAACTCATGTTGAAGTTTGATTGCCATTGCAGCAGTATTAAGAGGTGGGATCTTTACGTGGTGATTCAGCTGTGAGGGCTCTGCCCTTAGGTTAGGGGTGGCTTTAATGCCTTTGCAAAGGGGCTTGTGGGAGTGAGCTCTTTCTGTTGGCTCTTCTGCCACGTGAGGAACAGTGTTCCTCTGGAGAATGCAGCGTTCATGGCGCCATTTGGGAGTGCAGACCAAATGTGCTGGCGCCTTGATCTTGGAATTTCCAGCTCCCCGGAACTGTGAGAAATAACTTTCTGTTGTCTATAAATTACCCAGTCTATGGGATTCTGTTATAGCAACACGAAACGGACCAAGACAGAAATTGGTACCAGAGAAATGGACTGTTGCTGCAGTACTTGGAAATGTGGCAGAGATTGGAATGATGGGGCCACATGCCCAGCAGCACCAGGGATTGCTGGCCGTTGTCAGAAGCTGGGAGAGAGGCCCGGGATGGTTTCTTCCTTGGACCCCCCAGAAGGAACCAGCCCTGCTGACACCTTGACTTCCGACGTCTGGCCTCTAGAACTGAGAGAGAAAACATTTCTATTGTTTCAAGTCACCCAGGGACGAGTAGCTTCAGGGCTCTGTGTCGCAGCAGCCCCGGGAAACAAACGCAGCAGGGGACTGTATTTCTCCATGCCCGCCTCTGAGTGTGGTCCCTGGGCCAGCAGCTCAGCCCCCCTGGGAGCTGTTAGAAATACAGACCCCCAGCCCCCACTTGAGACCTGCTGAATCAGAATCTTCATTTTCACTCAACCCCCCCAGTGATTCCCACGTGGAAAAGCCCCAAGATCTACAAAGGGGAGGTGGTGGAGTGGCTACACCCCAGACAAATGCATCGTGATGTCACTGAACGCTGGCTGCCCACCAGCCGGGGTCCTGAGCTGTCACCGTGCGTTGTTACTCTCTTGTGATTCCCCAGGAGCGCCATGAGGTTGGCGTGCTGTGCACAGCAATTCACATGGACTGCCGTTGAACGGCGCCCCCTGGGGTTGTGCAGCACAGCAGCGCCGACTCGGATCATTCCACTTTACAGATGAGGAAACTGGGCCACAGAGAGGCTAAATCACTTGCCCAGGGTCACACGGGTCCTCGGTGGTGTAGCTGGGTCTGAACTTGTCCCTTGGGCCCTCTACTCACTGTCACCTGCCCTACTGCCTTCCCCTTAAGGAAAGCAAGGAAGTCTGGGCCTTTCCTTCTCCCATTGCTCTCTTCCCTTCTTTGTAAAAACTGTAAATATATGTGACATAAAATCAACCGTTTTAATAAGTGCACAGTTCAGTGGCATTTAGGATATTCACAGTGTCGTGCAACCTTCACCACTGTCTAATTCCAGAACATTTTCGTCACCCCCAAAGGAAGCCCTGCACCCACTAAGCAGTCACTCTCCATTCTCCCCCAGCCCTGAGCGGCCACTAACCTGCTCTCTGTCTCCATAGATTTGCCCATTCTGGACGTTTCATAGAAATGGGATCACATGACATTTGCCCTCCGTGTCCGGCCTTTTTCACGTAGCTTCAAGGCGCGTCCACGCTGTAGTATGTATCAGTGCTTCGTGCCTTTGTGTTTTTATTGTGGCCAAATATGCATAACATAAAATTTACCATTTTCACCATTTTCAAGTGGACAGTTCAGGGGCATTAAGTACATTCATATTGTTGTGCCACCGTCACCACCGTCACCACCGTCACCACCGTCCGTCTCCAGAACTTTTTTATCTTGTCCATCTGAAACTCTGTTGTCTGTCCCCATGAAACACTAACTCCCCGCGATCCCCTCCCCCAGTCCTTGGTGATCTGTCTTCTACTTTCTGTGACTTTGGCTACTCCAGGAACCTCATGTAAATGGAACCGTATGATAGCCATCCTTCTGTGCCTGGATTCTGGCACAAAGCTTCATGATTTTCAGGTTTGTCCAATCATAGCGCGTGTCAGAATGTCATCTTTTTATAGATGAATGAATACTCTGTTGTAGGGACAGACCATGTCGTGTTTCTCCACCCACCGGTTGATAGACATTTGGAGTTTTTCCACCTTTTGGCAATCGTGACGAATGCTGCTGTGAGCACTGTGTACGAGTTTTTGTTTGAATACCGGTTTTCAATCCTTTTGGGTCCCCCTTTCTTTGGGAAACTCTGGAGCTTTTGCTAAAAGGATGTGGTCCACGAGTCCAGCGGCGTCAGGGAGTGGATGAGAGGCTGTAGCTGGGCTGTGCTGGTGCCAGGCGGGTCTGCCTGGGTGCTGGTTCCTCTGCAGCCCCCGGGGTGGGGCGTGGGGGCGAGGATCGGCACACGGCTGGCCTGGGCCGAGCAGCCAGGGGCCCTGACTTGTCCCCGCGGGCTCATGCTTCCCTTCTGATGCTCAGCACACCCAGCCTCTAAAGTCGGGAGGTCTCTTTAAAAAGAAATAAAGAACAGAAACAAGAGGGAAAAACTGTGGCGACCAGAGGGAAGTCTGTTCTTTTATTCACTTCCACACGCCAACCTCTTGATGTGCTGACCTTTGAGTGGAATGTACGAGCACCTGGGCATCAGCCTCGACCCAGACACCCCAGCAGTCCGAAAACCTCGTCCCACGCCCCGCCGTCAGGGGCGTTAGGAGGATGTTGCTGCTGTTGGACACGAGAAGCCAGAATCGGGAAGGGAAATGGAGCTGATGTTGCGTCTGGGTCATTTTAGGGAAGAAAAAAAACATTCAGCACAGACCGTTCGCCCCCTGGGTTCGTGCGGACCCCTCAGGGCTCCTGAACCGTTTCTAGGGACCTTTGCTCTTCCGGGCTTGGCTTCCTGAAGTCCTTTCTGCTCTGGTCCTCAAACTGAGTTCATCCTGAGAATGGAATAGGGGAGGCTCTTCAGTTGTCACAGATCACCTGGGGGTCTTGTTAAAATGGTCTGGGGTGGAGCCGGGGGTCCTGCTAACAAGCGCCCAGGATACGTGGTGGAGACAGTGGATAAAGTGACAGGATGTATTCCTTCCGGGCAAATGCCATCTTAGCTGTCTCCCCCAGCACTTGGGGGTCCCCTTGCACCCAGCACCTTCGTAGTGGTGCACCACTGTCAGCAGAGAAGCCACCTGAGCGTACGTGGGTGTCAGGGCTGAAGACATAAATAGCAACACAGTACTTGTTTTTAACAATGGGGGAAAAACGCCCGTCTAACAGAGGACATCCAAAAAGAGCATCCCTGGTCAAGGGCTTTTCTCTTTCTTCTGTTCTCAAAAGTCTTGATGACTAATGAGGCAAGTAATCAGTAGAGTGACATTAGCCACAGTCACTTGAGGTCTCCCCCTGACCTGGCACGGTGGGAATTTTATCAGCAGCCTCAGGCGTCCGAGGTGAATGGTTTCTCCCGTTTTACACGTGTGGCTCAGCGTGGTGGTTTAGCACCTTGCCCAGGGTTGTGTGCTCGGCAAGGATGGGGCCGGCACGTGGATCTGGACTCGCTGGACAACACTGGCCCGGCGGGGGAGGGTTGGGCATGTGTACTCCACCGAGGGTGCCCCCTCACTTTTTTTTTTTGGCAGAGGAGCTGGCAAGCCCAGAAGAAAGGAAACTGCTTTCTGGAATTTTCCTCGTGCATCCAGTTGTGATGGCCAATTACTCAATTGGGGATTTTTAGGTCTGAATTTTTTTGTTTTTTGTTTTTTGTTTTAGCACAGATGGGCCACCTAGCACCCAGAATACCAACCGTGGGCTCAGTTTATTCTGAAAGGCGTCCTGTCTCCATGCAAAGTCGAGGCTGCTTCTGCTGATTGCTTTCTTTTTCTACTTTTTGATTCAAATTTACATAAAAGTACAGAGAACCATGAACCTGACTTTTCTGTTGTTCCAGTCAGCACCAGCCCACGCCGGCCCGTGGCATCTTTGCCCCCCGTCCATCCACTCCCCACCCCCGGATTATTCTGAAGCAAATTCTAGATGTCATCTCAGATGCTCGCTTTTTAGCAGCAAAGAAAACCAAAAGGGAAGAATAATCAGTGGTCTCCAACCTTTTGGCACCACGGACCGGTGTCATGGAAGACAATTTTTCCACTGACTGGGGGTGGGGGATGGATAGGGTGTCGTGGATGTGCTAGGGCTGGCGGTGATGGGCGGCCCGTTTCCTAACAGGCCACGGACTGGTACCCGGCCACGGCCCCAGGGGTTGGGGACCACAGGTAATGCCTTTCCTCAGACCTTTGCCATACTGACAGGAAGCTTCCAGAATGTGTGAAAGATGACAGGAAATTTAAAATGTGATGTTTGAATTCAAGCTGGACATGGTCCTAAAAACCACAGTGCAGTTTTCAAAGTAATTTAAACAATTAAATAAAAGGCAATTTTTAAAAATGTTGCTAGATCCCTGCTGAATTTAGGATAAATCAAGTCCCCCTCCCCCGCCAAGAGAAACCTGCTTTAGCAGTCGTGGAAAGGTGACGAATGTGCCTCTGGACGCCGCGCCCTCCCTGGCTGACTGTCTAGGCGGACACCCCCTGCCTGTGTCCGTCCACCTTGGTAACTTGGGACCTATTTTTTTAGAGCAGTTTGAAGTTTACAGATAAATTGAGGAGACAGTACGGAGGATTCCCATATATTCCCCTTCTCTCCCTCGGTTCCCCTTGGCATCTTGCATTAGTGTGGTCTGTTTGTTGCAACCGAAGAGCCAAAGCCCACAGTTTACATGAGGGCTCACTCTTGGTGGTGTATATTCTATGAGTTTTGACCGACGCATGGTAACACGCATCCGCCACAACAGTATCGCATAGAGCAGTTTCACTGCCCGAAAAGTCCCCTGGACCCCACCTGTTCATCCCTCCCTGCACCACTCTGCAGCCCCTGGCAACCACTGATCTTTGTACTGTCCCTGTGCTTTGGCCTTTTCCAGAAGGTTGGATAGCTGGAGTCGGCCAGTAGGCAGCCTTTTCAGACTGGCTTCTCTCACTAAGCGATACGCGTTTAGGGTTCCTCCAGGCCTCCGTGTGGCTTGATAGCTCATTCCTTTGTAGCGCTGAATGACGGTCTCCAGTCTGGAGCTGCCACAGTTTGTCTGCTCCCCTATCGAAGGACATCTTAGTTGCTTCTGAGGTTTGGTGATTATGAGTAAAGCTGCTGTAAACATTTGTGTGTTGCTTTTTGTGCAGACAGTTTTCTTTTCTTTTCTTTTTGAGACAGGGTCTCGCTCTGTTGCCTGGGTAGAGTGCAGTGGCATCATCACAGCTCACTGCAACCTCAGACTCCTGGGCTCAAGCGATCCTCCTGCCTCAGCCTCCCAGAATGCTGGGATTACAGGCATGCGCCACTGCTCCTGGCTGTGGACCTGAGTTTTCATCTCATTTGGGTAGATACGGAGGAGTGTGATTGCTGGATTGTGTCCCATGTAAGATTTTGAGAGTGACTTGCAAAGATTTGTCTTTGGTAAGTAGCTTTGAACAGGAAAAATTTAATTAAGATGTAGTGTATATCAAGTAAAGCTCACTTGTCATAGTGCACCGTCCCGACTTCCAGCACCATCCTTTGGTTCTGCCGGGCAGGCAGCAACCACCCCTCAGCTTTTGAAAGTAGATTTTGGGGGGGGGGGGGATGAGAGCAGGTAGGGGGAGTTTGTTTCATTTGGGTTTTGAAGGACTGGTGCCTAATTTCATCACCAGATCATTCTGGCGAGTCTGGAGCGGGAGTTGGCATGCTCGCTGGGTAAATATTTTCGGCTTTGCAGGCCAGTGAGTGGGTGTGGCCGTGTCCACTGAAGCTGTATTTACAGAAACAGGCCACAGGCTGGATTTGGCCCTCGGGTTGTAGTTTGCTGGGCCGGGTGTAGAGCCGCGCTTTTCCTTTGTGCGGTTCATGTCCGGGTCCCACCCCAATCTGTAATCCTTGTGTCCCGTGCACAGCCTAAGACGTCCCCAGGTGACTTTCACGCACGTTGCAGGCTGAGAACTTACTGTGCTTCCCTCCAGGGAGGAAGACAGTGGGTGTTCTGGGCTCCAGAACTGTGCAAATGGATACACAGAGGAAAGCTGAACAAAAGCCCATTGAGAGTCTCCCCATCTTGACACTTGGAGTGATTCCATGTGCCCCTTTCAACGTCGTGTCATTTTCTCTCCCTTCTCCTGGCTGGCGGGGTGGGGTGGGCGTGGGGGCGGGCACTGGGCACTGAGCAGGGGACGCCACCTGTTAAAGTGGAGCATGGCCAAGGGTCGTTCTGGGGAATACGGGGGGGATCAGGAGTCTTGGGGGATCCCCGCAAGATGAAAAATAGGCCCCTCAGGAGTGAAAGAGAGAAAGTTGTGGTTGTAGGGGGAATTTTACAGTTTGGCTCTTAGTGGTGGGACTGTTTGGCACCACACTGAGGGCTGAGATGGTGACAGCTGTCGCCCACGACTGAGCACGGCACGTGTTTCTGGCGCTTTACACATGCCACCTTCACGCCATCTTTTCAGTGTCCTAGGAAGTGGCTCCTGTTGTTATCCCATTTTGCAGAAGAGGAGACTGAGGCATCGCAGGGTTGTATAGCTGAGGGAAGGCCACAGAGCTACTCAGAGCTTGGAGCCCGGACTGGAAGCCTGGTGGTCCAGCACCCAGGCTCACGCAGCCCGTGGCCGTGACCACTGTGCCGTTTGCCTCTCACGGGGCAGCCTCCCAGGCGGGGGCTGGGGTTCGGAAGCCGGTGGTGCTGAGCAGCGAAGGCACTGGTGGGTGCGGCTGTGTGCTCTGCGCTGCCAAGGTGGCTGGATGGGCTCGAACCATGGCCTTCAAAACTCTCAAAAGGAGAAAACTGCTCTGAGACCATGTTAGCATGAGCTGGGCCCAGGCTGGCAAGCTCCAGATGTGGACCAGGTGGGGACTCGGAAGGAGCCGAAAGCAACCTGCGTGAGACAGGACTGAGGCAACATTTTAAAGTGCGACAGGCATCCTACCCAAATTGGGCTTTGTTTGAAGAATAATAATGATAATACCTTCCGTTCAGTCAATCAGGACTCAGCTAAGTAGAGGTGTCCAATAATTGGAATTTTTTTCTGCATTTTATTTCAGGAAAACCAGACAAAAATAGAAAAGAAGTAGGTGGGCAGGGAATTTATTTGAACACATTTGCTTCCAGGTTTTACCTGGATCAGCGCACACTTACATCATGCTCTGACCTCTTTTAAAAGCTGTGTATGTATTTTTTACATCAGTGTTGTTCTACAGAGAGGACAGATGTTTCCAGTGATCCTAACTGAACCGATTACAAGATTCAACACAATAAATGTATCTGCTGAGAATCTGAAATGCCAGGTGCTATTGGGGATACAAAAAGTATCTTAAACAGGGGCTGAGCCCTTGAAGAATATTCACTTACCTTCAGGGGTAAGGGGCAAAATTATATTCAGTTAGTTGACAAATTCTCAATGAAGTTTAAGGGGAAAAAGGTATAAGAGACTCTCAAGAGTCTTATCTTCTGGAACATTCCAGGCTATTTTGAAGTTCTGCATGCCCATGTCTGATTATTAAATGTGGGATGCACTTCCTGGGCTGGTTTTCACCCAGGCCACCAGGAGGCCCTTGTCTGAAATGCACAGGTGAGAACTGTTGTGGTGAAAACTCTTCCTTTGGAACACCAGGAGTAAGTGCAAAAGTCACTATGAATTCCGCTTCTGAATCTTAGTTAATGTTCCCTTGGGCGGCAGAAACCCCACCATTTTATAGGTGCTATGGTTTGCTTATTCGGACCCTGTTTCTTCTTGGGGAGAGCACGCAGGTTCTTTCTCCGGCAGCTCCATCCTGGGCCCCTCTGACCACCCCATCCTGCCTCTCATTTGAAGAAGCCCACAATATTTTGTAACTCTAACCCAGGGGTTGCAAGCTGACAGCACGCAGGCCAGTGAGAAACAACAGCCTGTGATATTTTATTAAAATAATTAGTTGCCATCATCTAAAAATCAAGACTTCCCATTGCGAGTCTGGATTTCTGGCTTCTTGTGAAGATCTGGGACCCGGCAGTGCTGGGTCTGGTTTGCACAGTTGCCTGGTCTGACGAGAGTCGCCTCCCCAGCACTGAGCTGCTGTTATCACCGCCGACCACCACGGGGCTGACGCTGTTGTTTGCTTGACTGTAGTTGAGTATTGCTCTCTCCTCGTGTGCACTATCAAATTGGGATACCACAGCCAGAAACAGCCCTGGGTGTCTTCTGTCTGGCCTACGTGCCCCCTGCCCGACCCCTGTAAGCATTTATCTGCTCTGGAGAATTCAGTGACCCTTTAAATGAAAAGGGTCCTAGCTCTTCTCTCAGACTCACTAAAGAAACAAAAAAAGCGTCTGAGGTAGGATGAGCACGTTCCCCTTGGCGGGCTGTCTTCCTTCTGAAAGGCACAGTGAACAGGAGCCGTCTGCCCCCAGGTTAGATGTCAGCAGCCAAGTGCACCACTGATTCACGAGTCACAGTCATTTCCCTCTGTCCAGGAACACCCGTTCCCCGACGACATGGGACGGCTGCCCCGTGGGCAGCACATGAGCTCGCTGCTCAGGGACCAGTGGGAAAACCCAGCCTTTACCTTTAGGGAACTGGTCCCTGTCGCTGCCAGGAGGGAAGGCAACGATCACTGTCACATTTCACTTCAAATGTGACTGTGTTTCGAAGAGGGGGCGTGATATTAGGAGTCTCGTTAGGGGAAAGTACTGGATTCTTCGAGGGGGAGAAAAAGGTTTCAGCTTGAAATGCATGGGGAGAACATTCTGTCGAGCAATGCTGACAACCCCAGGCAGGTCTGAAAGGCGGGTGACGTTCAGTGACTGTCCTGTTAGCACTCGGAGTGAGGGCACTGTCTGGGTTCTTTCCTAGGCACCCCTTGGCCACGTTTTTCCACCTGTTTTTCCGGGTGAGCGCCATCGTCACCTACGTGTGCTGCGACTGGTTCAGCAGGAGCTTTGTGGGCTGCTTTGTCACTGTGCTTCTCCTCCTGTCCTTGGACTTCTGGTCTGTGAAGGTGAGGCCCCCTCCCAGGATGTCACCGCTCCCGAAACGCCTGCGTCCGGAGGGGGATGTTCCCAGTGCGTGTGGGACCAAGAGGTCCTTGGGTTCAGAATGCTGAGACATGCTTCCGGGTGCTAACCAGTGTCCCTTCCAATGCGAGGGGAAAGAAATACATTGTGTGGGGTTGAATAAATGCTTCCAGGTGTCAACTGCCACCATTGCACATGTGGATATGATGAAGGAGATAACCCCATACGGCTTTGGATCTTTTGGTAAAATTTACGTATAATACATACATAATGTATTGAAAACATATAATATGAATATAAAAATACATATATTTGGGGGGAGGAGAGTCTGTCACGTTGTAAAGTAAGCTTAGTTAAAAAAGAAGCCCTGAAAACTAACTGGAGAAACCGCCGCAGCTCAAGGCCCTTTTCTTCCTGCTCCCAGTACAAATGTGACATGAATTGGTGACTTCTACTTCACTTGTCAACACAGTGATGACACTCTTTGCCCAGGGCCCGCCTGTATCACCCTGTCCGTTGTCCCTAGAACGTGACGGGCAGACTCATGGTGGGCCTCCGGTGGTGGAACCAGATAGATGAAGATGGGAAGAGCCACTGGGTGTTTGAAGCGAGGAAGGTAATCTCCTCTCGGTCTCGTGCACGGCGATTGCTGCCCCAAACCCCCTGCCCCTGGAGCTCCGCTGAAATTCGCGTGCCAGGCAGGTGACGATGGGAGCGTGGTCGCGGGCAGCCGCTCCTGCTCGTTTTGAAAATGCAATGGCTTTCCCGCCACAGGTCTCTCCAAATGCCATCGTGGCCACAGAAGCTGAGGCGCGGATCTTCTGGCTCGGCCTCATCATCTGCCCCGTGATCTGGATCGTCTTCTTCTTCAGCACCCTGTTCTCCCTGAAGCTGAAGTGGCTGGTAAGGTGGGAGGGGCTGTGGCCGTTATGTATTAGTGATTGATGGGTCAGCTGTAACGGCTTTATCGAGATGAGCTGGCATCCCGTAGGATCTGTCCACTGAATGTGTGCAATTCAGTGGCTTCTCGTGCAGTCACAGGTGTGCACCCATCACCATAGCCAATTTGGGGTATGTTCATCACCCATGAAAGTCAGTCTGCACCCTTTAGCTGTCATCCCTGTCCCTGTTCCCCATCCCCAACACGTGGCACTCACTAATCTTTATGGCTCTACAGATATAAGGGGAATCATGTCCTCTGTGGTCTCTGCGACTGGCTTCTCTCGCTCAGCACGTTTCGAGGTGCATCCGTGTTGGGGCACGAATCAGCCCCTCACTCCTTTTCACGCTCTGCTGAGTAACGTCTGTTCTGTGAAGAGGCCACATTTTATTCATCCATCGTCAGCTGATGGTCATTGGGTTGTTTCTCCCTTTTGGTTCTTATGAGTAATGCTAAGAGTTTAGAAAAGAATACGACATTCTACCTTGGACAGGAAGCTCCTCCAGGTAGGAATAAGTTAGCCTCTGAGTTCTGAAATTTTATTCCGGAGGTATCAATTCATCGCCTTGCTCCAGTCCACTTGCTGAGAACACAAAACATCCCTAGAGAGTCGAACGACACTGTGATCAGGAGCGGGGGCTCTGGAGCTTGGATCCTGGCTCTAGCACACTCCCGCTCTGGGTCCTGGGGCAGCTTTTGTTTTTCTGCGCTTTGGTTTCCCCCTGTAAAATGGGATGACAATGGCAGCTGCCTCCTGGGTTGCTGATGGCTCAGCGGTGTCCACAAGCATTTGTAAGTGCCCAGCAAAGGTCGGCGGTTACCGTCATTAGGCGTAGGCCAGAGCCAGTCTTTTGGTTTGGGAGGAACATTTCTGTAAACGCTCTTGAAAGTGACCTTCTTTGTCTGAGCGCAGGCGCTGGTGATCGCCGGGATTTCTCTCCAAGCTGCGAACCTCTATGGCTACATCCTCTGTAAGATGGGAGGAGAGAGTGACCTCAGCAAAGTCACGGCCAGTTTCCTGTCCCAGACGGTATTCCAGACGGTGAGTCACTGAGGTCCAGCTCTGGGACCACTCCCCTCCAGATGCTCCAAGTGTTGGCAACTGCAGTTTGTAATGTTTTTACATTACAGGCTGCCGTGGTTTTGTCCTTTTAATTTTAGTAAAAGATATATAAAATTTACCACTTTAACCATTTTAAAGTATATCGTTCATAGCATTTAGTACATTCACATTGTCATGCAACCATCACCATCATCCATGTCCAGAACTTTTCTGTCTTCCCAAATTGAAGCTCTGTACCCATTAAACATTAACTCCCTGTTCTCCCCTCCCCCAGCCCCTGGCAACCTCCATTCTATTAGGTCGCTAAATATGAAATGTCCGATTTCCAATCAGAAGGTTAGTTTATTATATCTCAAACAAGAAACAGTACAGTTAATCAAAATGCACCCGAACTGTAGACACAGTTTTGCTATCTTAACGGTAGCTTGTTTATGCCAGCAGCAAAGAAGCCTGGAGAGTGAGTGGCGGTGAAATCATAAAAGGTGTTTCCACAGCTTGTTGAGAATTGACTATTTTTCCTTGCAAGAAGTGGTCCAAAGCCTGGAAGAAGTGGAAGTCAGTTAGTGCAAGGTCTGGTGAACAGGGTGGATGACAGAGAGTTTCCAAGTCCAGCCTCTATACTTTGAGCAGCGTTTTTTGCAACATGTGGTCTTACAAGAGGATTGGCCTGTCTCTATTGACCAATCTTGGCTGCTTAATCACAAGCATCCTCATCATTTTATCCAACCGGTTGCAGCAGACATCTGCTGTAACGGATTTACCAGGTTTCATGAAGCTGTAGTGGATAATACCAGC
This sequence comes from Eulemur rufifrons, assembly GCF_041146395.1. Lineage (NCBI taxonomy): Eukaryota > Metazoa > Chordata > Mammalia > Primates > Lemuridae > Eulemur > Eulemur rufifrons. The sequence goes on from NC_090996.1 coordinate 28,999,259, forward strand.
TCTGGACCACCAAAAAGACACCATTAGATTTTTTAAAATGAATATTCAGTTTTAGACTGTGTTTTGGCACCTCATTTTTATCCAACCACTGTGCTGAATGCTTGCCATTGGCAAAAAGAATCCATTTTTCATCACATGTAACAATACAAAATGGTTTGCCTTTATGTTGTGACAGCGAAGAAAGGCAAGCTTTGAGATGATTTCTCTTCTGACGCTCATTTAATTCATGCGGAACCATCTATCCAGCTTCTTTACCTTGCCCATTTGTTTCAAATGGTCCAATATTGTTGGAATAGTAACGTCAAACCTCGCAGCTAATTCATGCGTAGGTTGAGATGGATTCGCTTCCTCGATAGCTTTCAGCTCATCATCATCCACCTGGGTCTCAGGTCACCCACGTGGCTCATTTTCAAGATTAAAATCACCAGAATGGAACTTCTCAAACTATTGACATTACTATGCCTTCATTAGCCTTATCCTTCTTAAACTCTTTGTTGATATTTTGAGTTGTCTGCACTGCACTGGTTCCACAATGAAACTCATATTCAAAACTAACACAAATTTTTGACTTATCCGTTCTTTCACAAAAATTGCTCTAAAAAAAAACTTGAAAGATAATCATAAGCCAAACCGTGCGTTTGAAAAAATAAGGATATACCTTCAAAATAAAAACAAACAAACAAACAAAAAAACACAAAAAAGCCCAAGAAGTGTCAAAGTGAAATGTTAAAGATATCAACTGTCACACTTAATACTTAAGGAAATCGGACATTCCATACTTAATAACCTAATACTTTGTGTCTACGGGTTTGACTACTCTAGGAACCTCCTATAAGTGCAGAAAGTATTTGTCCTTTGTGACTGCCATTGTTAGTTTTGAGTGATTTTTTTTTTTTAAACTATAGAATTAAGGAAAGAATCAAGTGCTTTGTTTTTAAACTTAGCTATTTCTAGAAGTTAGAACTAGATGACTTTTAAATTTGACCAGGCTCATCCTGAAATGATCTTACATTGGAACAGTGCCGCTTTATGCCACGACATCAAGCGACCAGGTCTGCAGGTTTTGTCTGGCCTCGAGTCAGCAGGGTCAGCCCACTCCTGTGTCAGGTCAGAAAGCCACGGGTGACTTTTCCCCTGCAGGTTTGCCCAGGTGACTTCGAGAAGCCTGGCCTTGAGGAGATTCACCAGCGTTAGGTGAGTCTGGAGAGCCGGGGGGCTTGTGGGAAGTGCAGCTCTCAGGGCACAGTGGGCTGAGGTCTGGGTGGGCTTTCCCCGTCCCCTGAGGTGGCCAGGGACCCAGCCAGGCAGGAACCAGACTGGGTGCTGGGCCTGCCCTGGGGCTTTGCAGCCTCATGGCTCTCTAGAGGGGACTCCACCTTCCTCACATGCAGGGGCAGGAGGGGAAGAGCAGGGGGACCTGCCCACCCTTCCACTTTTATGCCCCAGTGTGGATGGAAAACAGGAGTTTACTCTCCCCTAAGCTGGCCTGAGTCCTGTGTTTCTCAGACACAGAGTGAGTATCTCATGGCAATGAGGATGATTCTAGAGTTTATATCTCTTATGTAATTAAAAAAAACCTGAAAATTACTAGAATATACTATACACATAGTACTGCACTGGGTATACACGCAGATCACAAAATTGTCTTAGGTGGGTGATTTAAGGGCTTTTCAAGGGTTTTTTAACTACACCCGGCTGTATCATAGGCACTGATCTCAGAACACACCCCACGTGCTCTGTCCCTGTCCAGATTTCTCCATCTGAAGGACTGGCTGGACTGTGCCATTTGAGCACGTGACCGTGTGTCCTGAGGGAAGCCACGCATTCATTCCTTTGGTTCTTTTCTTAGCAGAAATGGCTCAAATGGGACTTTCTGTGATGGAGCGAGCTTCCGCCAGAGCAGAGTGCCACGGTCCCGCAGCTGTTTGTTTCTACGTGAAACAAGCCTTGGAGGAAAGGTTCCAGGAGGCATTTTTATTTTTAAAATGGCACATTTGTAAAAAAAAAGCCCTTTACATATGTTCTAAGGAAAAGTGTACAAACATTAGATGATTAAAGTGTCTTCAAACCACACCAGCGTCTGGACCCTTGCTGCCTGCGTCCCCTACCTGTCCCCAAGGTGGCCAGGCCTGCGCACTGCCACCCGCCAGCTCAGGAACTGCTGGGGCTCCCAGCAACCCTCTTGTTTCAGGAATTGATGAGGTTCTCTTCTTTTGACTGATGGAGGTTACAAAACTCTTGGATTCCTGGAAAACAAGACGAGAGGCACAGAGCACAGGTGGCTCGTCCGGCCCTGGGGCAGCCCTGCCGTGTGCCGAGGTCGGCTGCCTCTTGACTGGGGTGGGCTCCCCTGACGGCCTAATTCCATAAAAAGCCCTGTTTCTGTGATGCCCCGAGTCTTCCACAGTGACCCAAACACCTCACTCTGCCCCTCGAGGTTACAAGAAACGGCCAGATGCCTAACATCGGCCCCGTCTACAGATGGAGGATTTGGGCAATGCTGTTACTTGCCCTTAACTCCATTTTTCTAGGCAATTAAAAACCCACACACAAACTAAGAGGCTGAAGCTTTAACTACCAACACCTCTGCCTTAAATCTAAGGCCCCCACGCCTGTCAGCTGAATCTGACCTGCGTGTGGGTTTGGTTTGGCTCACTGTGGCTTCTGTTTTTTAAATCAATTTTTTAATAACTTTGAGATATATTTCCAATGCCATAAATTTCACCCTCGCCATGTTTTTCAAACCATGAATTAGTTCACAACACTGACACAAGGGGTGATTTCTCTCAGACTCCTGGCTTTGTGGCAGGCCCCACCGCCCTGCTGTCCCCACCCGAGGCTGGTGGCAGTGGCCATTCCTGATTCTAAACGGAAGACCGTCCTTCCCACACCAGGCCCACTTAACTCCTTTCGGCTCCTTCCCAGCCCCGCAGGCGTCTGCGCTCGCCTGACTCGCTCTCACACTTACTCTGAATTATGCTTCTGTAGGCGACGGTGGCCGGTGAGTCTGGGGCTTCAACCAGAAAGGACTGGCCTTTGTCACAGCTCTTCCCTTAAAGAAATGAAAGACAATTTGGTCCCTGAGGACAGCACAGTGGCAACATGGCCCCGGGACTCGGTCTGAGCAGGGGACGGTCTTGGCATCATGATGTGCCTCACTCACGATGAAGAACACAGCTCGGGGAGAACACCGGGTCCCCAGGAGGCCCCCTGGCTACGCTGCGGTGCAGCTGAATGTGGGGGGTGGGGGCAGGTTCCAGGGCCCCACAGAGGACGGATTTGGCAGCTCGGGTGGGCCCGGGAGTCTGCACTTTAAGAGATTAACTAGTTCTTTGGGTAAAAAAATAATGAATGCACAAGGTTACAGAAAAAGTATGGATACAGAAGGCGGTCTGGGAAAAGCAAAGCCACAAAGGGCTACTAGTGTTCAGGTGTCTTTCCAGAAATACTACACACAAACGTCGCACACGCACGCACACTTAAAATGCCAGTGGGAACATATGATACACACGCTCTGCCTTTTGCTTTCTCCACGTGTCATTTTAACCTCCAGGTCATCCCCACGGGCCTCAGTTGGTCTGCTGGCCTTCACCGGCCACGTACAAATGTTACTTGATTAATGCGGCAGCCCTGTCCCATGCACACAGCCGTCCTAGGGCCACTTAACTGTTCTCACTTTTTCCTATCTGCTCTGCCGGCCCCAGTCACTTGCTCCACCTGCCCCCCAGCCCCTGAGCACTGTCCACAGCCGCTCGCCCACCTCGAGTGGACCCCAGGAGGCCACCCTGTCCTGACCGTTCCCTCAACTTCCCTATCGTGTTGCCCCATGGGATGGGGAAACAGAGGGAAGGAGCCTGTGGGGAGAGGCCACCTCTCCTCTGAGGCTCGTGTGCTCCCACGGCCACCTGCCTGCATGGCTCACGGCTTCTCCCCACGCTGGAGGTGGGGATCTGGCTGCAATGCCCCGTCGTCCCTCTGTGCCCGGCCCTCGTGGTGCCCGTGGGGCTGGTCAGGGAGTAAAGGCCCCGCTCAGCAACGGGGGGTCACCCACCTATGTGAGGGTCCAGGGGCACTCTGCCCAGGAGAGGCAACTTCAGGTCCTGGCACATGGCTGCCGCGCCGCCGGTCGTGGGAGGGAATATCTGAGATTCTTTCTGCGAGACAAGAGGGGAGGAAGTGTGATTTTGTTGCGGAATCACAAGGATGGTCCACGTCTTAAAGCAGAGGTTCCCAACCTACGGTGAGTTGTGTGATTATTTCATTATATATAACAATGTAATAACAGAAATAAAGTGCACGATAAACATGATACACTTGAATCATCCTGAAACCATCCCCCCCCCCCCCCCCCCCCCCCCCCCGGTCTGTGGAAAAATTGTCTCCCATCTAAATGGTCCCTGGTGCCAAAAAGGCTGGGGACTGCTGTCATAAAGAACCTAAAAAAAAGTCCCATTTTGAATGTAAAACATTAAACACCAAAAGCATTTTCCTGCAGTCAGCAGTAGAGGACTGTAATTGTGATTCCACTTCCTGAAATGCCAGGGAAAGCAGAAACAGTCGCGCAGAGAACTGTTCCTATTGTTTCCTCAACCACTAAGGCAGGGCGTCGAGTTAGACCATCTGGTGGCTGATGAGCTGTCACCTTGCAGTTGGGACAGATGAAGCCGCTCATGTTCTCCACCACCCCGATGATGGGCAGCTTCACCTTGCGGCAGAAGTTGATTTCTTTCCGCACATCCTGCAGCGATACCTCCTGTCAAGGTTAAGAGAGACCAGTTATTCCAAAGTCAGAGCATAAGAAACAGAATGTCCATGTGGCCGAGGGGTGGCTGCAGCGCGGCGGACTGTCACAGGGCCACAGAGCCGTGTACCCTCCGCTCAGGAATCGCTCAGTGCCCTGAGCAGACACTCAGGCCTGCCCGAGGCACTATTTATCTCCCACAAAACCCTGGAGGAAAAACTCCAACAGCCAAACAGCAAGCAGTGTATCTAGAGAGACGTGACCTTTTAACGTGTCTCCACGCCCCGCCTTCCTGTAACGTGCTGCATGGAGCCACAGCGCACAGGACTTTGCACATCAGGGACGGGCAAGGACCGGCCCGCGGTGCACACCGGGCCGGCTGGTCTTACAAATAAAGCTCTGCTGGAACCAGCTGTGCCGATCCCTCCGGGTAGAGTCCGTGGCTGCTTCACCACGACAGCAGCTGCGTAGCCAGGACAGAGACTGGGGTCCACAGAGCCTAAAATACCTACTATCTGGCGTTTTACAGAAAAGGTTTGCTGACCCCCGATCTAGATTATTAGGAACACAAACAACTTCATGGGCTAAAAGGGACTGAGGAATATTACCCGACTTCAGTGACTTCAAGTTCCCTTCTAAACTCCGAGTGCTCCCTTGACAGCGTGGTTGCCACGCGAACCTGCTCAGTACGCCCGGGATTTTCCCGCTGTACGTCATCGCAGTTCCGTGTGCCCAGGCTCTGCTACGGCTTGTGACTGCCAAGTACGGCGACGCCGCAGCACCTGCGGCTTCGCCATTCCTGGGCTCCCGAAAGGCTCGCAGCTTCCAGCCTGTGCTTTTCCTGCGGCGCACACCTGGCGCTCGGCCCTTGCGGGCCGGGGTGCAGCGAGGGGTTTCGCTAGAAAGCAGGCTGGCTGCCACCCGCCTCCCACCTCCTCGCGTCTCTGGGTCTCTGCCTGGCGTCCTGCAAATAAATCCTGCTGCTTTGTCAAGAACGACCCCCAAAGCCACCGCCTGTGTCGGTGCTGGACATGAGGGACTCTGAGACAGCAGGTGTCCCAGCCTGAAGCCCTTTTCCAGGGAAGCTGTGTGCAAAGACTGCACCAAGCAGACAGCTCTCCGTGCCTCCCACAGACGGGCGGCCCGAGCTTGGTCCCCAGCCTTGAACCCCAGGGGGACTCCACTTTCTCTCCCAATAAACTTGGAGATGCCATTGTGCCAATTAGATTGTTGTTGGTGTTGGTGGTGGTGGTTTTTAATAGATTTCACTTTGTAAAAGAGTCTGAAGTCCCCGGTAACACTGAGCAGCAAGTGCAGGGCTCCCACATGCCCCGGCCCCAGAGGGGCGCACTCCAACCAGACTTTCCTCCTTTTAGGTGATGTCCTGGGTCTAAGGGTGCCCCTAACGGCTTCTTAAAAACACACCAGAACACCAGAACACATCCCTAAGGACAAAACCTTCTCTCCACTGCCACTGCCCGGACCAGGCCACCTTCCCTCCCATCCAGCGCCCAACTGGTGTCCTGCTCCTCTGTGTGCCCCACGACCTGTCTCTGCAGGGCATCAGAGTGCTCTGGTGGACACGAGTCACAGCACTCCCCCACCAGACCCTTCCTGTGGCCGCTGTGCCTGTCACTTGTTGGCTGCATCACGGTGTGTTTGTCCAGCATCCGTGTTCCTCAGTGAAACGCAGGGGCCACCAGGGAGGGCCAGGCCCTGTAACTGCCCTGGTGCCCACCTGGCGAGTGCTGGATGGGGAGGACTGTGGGTCATCCTGACCGATTCAGGCCGATGAAAGCAAACCCCCTTCCCTGGGCTTTCTCGGGCGTGGAGGAGAACACCCAGAGGGGAAGCCAAGTATAATTGAAGAGGACGGTCCCTCTGCTTCCCAGGCCCCTCTGCGACCCACAGCAATCGCAGCCCTGACCTGAGACGGTCCCTCTCTCTCCCCTCATTGTGGGCTCACCACCACCGGGTGGCACAGCCGCTCTGTCACTGTGCAGAGGGGGGCTGGACAGCACCAGGGGGCCAAGAGGCCCATGCAGCTTATCCCGAGGTCTCCGTCTACACCCAGGCTGGTTCTGCTGAAAACTGGGGAGATTTCCTAAACCATTCTGGGACGTGAATGGAACAGCACGGCAGGCTGGGGGACCTCACTCGCAAGTGCAGCAGGGAGGATGTCACCACGCAGGGCGACCTCAATTCTAACAGCACCGGTTCTTTCCCTGGTTTTCTGAGGGAAAGTTTAAAAGGCAATTTTGACCCAGTATTGTTTAATCTGTAGATGACCCAAAAAAAAAAATTGTGGAATGTCTGTCGACTGCAAATGCCTGGACCAACGTTTTAACAAGAGGTTTCTACAGATGCGAGTGGGTGCAGCCATGGAACACACTCTGCGGGGCCACCGTGAGACCAGGCTCTCGGAGCCACACCAGAAGGACACCGGTGGCGCAGAGCACAGCTGGACCAGCTCCACCTGGGGAGCCGCTCACCTGAGGCGTGGTGATGAGCACGGCGCCGTCGATGCGAGCCGCGGTCAGGTACTGGACGACCGAGAGGTGCTCGTCCGACGTCCCGGGCGGGGTGTCCACGATGAGGTAGTCGACCTCTCCCCAGTCCACGTCGCGGAGGAACTGCTTGATCATGCCTAGAAAGAGGGATCTGCAGGTGACGCTTGCTTTTCCTTCCTTTCCTGTACTTGACTCTCCACAGAAGCAGTTTGTGAGCTTTATGTGCGTTTGGTTTATGCGCTAAACCAGTGGTTCTCAACTGGGGGCGATATAGCCACATCTGGAGACATTCTGGGTAAGGACTAGGCTAGGGCGTGCTACTGGCATCTAGCGGGTAGAGGGCAGAGATGCTGTAACACCCAACTGTGCGGGGCACAGGCCACGCCTGCCCCAGCAAAGACCATCTGGCCCGAATGTCCATGCTGCCGAGACTGAGAAGCCGGCCCTCAGGGACATGGTCACATTAGGACCTTTGGTCTCAGTACCGGGTCAGGCTGGTATTGATGTCACCTCACACAAATAACCACTATAAAACCACAGTCAAAACAACTTCAGGGTTCTATAACTTTTAAGGAGAGAAAGCCTCACAGCAGATACCCAAAATTACATGATGGAAACTGCGATTTCTATTAGATCTCTCCAGCCAGTGAAGAAAGGAGCAACCACATGCTTAAAAATAATACACTACAAAGCCCGGCAGGGCGACACCACTGCCGTCCTGAAGGGCCGGGACACAGATGAACCCAGAGCCGTCGTGCTCTGGCAGAACGTGAGAGAAGAGGAGCAGCAGAGTGGCAAACCGTTTTTCTTCGGTCCCCTCCAGATAACGGCGTCATCGGGGCTGCTGAGCAGGAAGCCTACGGACATCACGCCCAGGTTTTCGTCCACGTACTGGAGAGGGAACGGGAAGGGCGCGTCACGCTTACCCAGAACCACACAGCGAGGCACTTCCCCACGTCTTTTGCCTGAGCTCAGGCTGAAAAACCATTTTGGGACAGGACTACCATGTGACCGCCGAGTACATTCATTATTTGCATCCTCAAATCATTTTTTTTTTAAAAAAGGTACCATTATTAGGGGGATCTGAAAGAGGTGCTGTGTGGCCATGTGCTGCAATGACAGTGAACTTAGCTGAAATAAATAAATGTCATTTCCTCAACTGTCTGAACCACGGGCTGGCAAACTACGGCCCCTGGGGCACTGTGTGTTTTTGTAAATAAAGTTTTCTTAGGACACGGTTGTGGTCCTTCAGTTACATATTACTACTTTTGAGCTACGAGCTGAAAATATTTACTGTCCTACCCTTTTCAGAAACAGTTTGGCAACCCCTGGTCTAACTGCATCCCCTGTGCCTTGACAGGTGCCTCGATAAACATTTGTGAAGTGACAAACAGGTGGGCTGAGAAAAACGTCACCAACCCACCACCAATCCATCACACACGCACGACCCACGCACGCTACCTCGACACGCGGCAGAGAGGTGAAAACTCACCACTGGGGACCAGCCGGAGCCGCTCTGGTGAACCTGCGGGACAAGAGCATCAATGCCATTTGTGGACGTTACGCACCCTGTGCACACCTGATGCACACGCTGTATGAAGGGGGAAGACAGCTTCATAAAATGCAGCCGTGGTCTTACGCGGTAACACCGTGTGAGCAGCTGGGGGTGTGGGCAACGGAACATACGACGCAATTCCCTTTGCTCCCCGAGCTGGGTGACTTTGAAACTCTGCCTGTGTATCTAGTCAGGGAACTGAACTTACCTTAGTCCAAATGTAACTTTGGGTCTGAGGTATTTTAAAAGAGTGACAGAAATCGGTTGGGGGTTAATGAGAACGTGCAGGTGACTGTGGAGCTACGAGGGTGCTTTTGTAGGAGCCGGGAGTAAAGGATTTGCCTTTAGTGAGAGCTGACTGAGAGCCTGGCCGTCCACGGCCTGAGCTTCAGCTCTGGCTGCTGCCCCCAAGGGGCAGGGGATGCTCCCTGGGGCCAGGTGAAGACACAGACCCCTCCCTCCAGGTGTCCATCAGCATCCCAGGCCCAGCTCTGCACTGCCTCTTTGTTATGAAACTAGGACCTGAACAACTAGTTACACCTCAGCCTCAGAAATGACACTTCTTTAGAGCAAACATATGGGAGCTAAAATTGAAAGTATTTTTCTTAATGAACTCTTCCTTTTCTCAACAGCTTTACTGAGATAAGATTGATAGACACACAGACCTTACAAGTCACTCGCTGGAGGCGTTCAACTCAATGGCTTTCTGCACGTTCAGAGGTGTGCAGCCATCCCCACAGTCATCTTAGAACATGTCTAGGACTCCAGGAGGAAACCCTGCATCCTGAGCCAGCACCCCCAAACCCCCTTACCCCCCACCCCAGCCTCAGGTGACCCCTAACCCACTCTCTGTCTCTGTGGATTTGCCCACTCTGCACATTTCACATAAGTGGAATCACATAACACGCGGTCCTTTGGGACCCTGAAGTTCTACTTTTAAAAAACAAACAAACAATTCATTCCTAGTTATACTTGTTTGCTAAGTCCACTTGTCTAAAAGAGGGGTAAACATGATGTTCCAACAGTACAGGAGAAGAAAATAGTGGAACTTTGCTTTTAATTTTATCTTATCATTTAAAATTTTCTTCTTCTGTAAAATACTGTATGTATGATCAAAGTAACGGACTTATGCCCACACTGGGGGCACGCGTAACCAAACGTGTTCCTGATCGGGTAAGCGATCGAGTATGTGGATCCCACTGCTGGGTCTCAACCGTGGGGGATGCCACACCCCTTCCCTGAGCCCTCAGAAGCAAAGCCCAAGGCCTTGGCAGCGCCTGCAAGGCCTGGCCCCATCCGCCTTGGGCCACCCTCCAGTGCCACTGGCCACCCCACCGAGGACACGAGGACGCCCCACGTCAGGCCCTGGCACTTGCCCCCTCAGCCCAGAATGCTCTTCCCCGCTCTCTGCACAGTGGGCCCCTCCCACATAGCAGCCCCCCTGCCCTGGTCCGCCTGGCCCTTACTCTGGGTTAGTTTTATGTTATCCATCATCTGCCCTCTCCCACAAGGGCAGGGGGCTTAGAATGGGCCGACACTAGTTAAAGAATAAGCCAGTCTTGAAACCGCCCCGCTTCCACGCGCTGCCCTGGGGGAATCCTTTCCTGCAGCCTTTGGGCCAACCTGCAGCGAGGGACCAGCGACTGCACACACTGCTGGGCCCTGCCCCCGGCCCACGTCACTCACCCACCCTGCAGTCTCAGTTCCCCAGGGGAGACCACAAGGGCAGAAATATTCCTTTGTTTCCAGGGTAGAGACCCGTAGCAAACCCTGGGGTAGTGTTCCCGGCCAGAGCTAAGTTTCCGTGTCTTACTTCTGCATTTCACTCGCTGTTTCCCTTCCCCTCTACGAAGGCATCGAAACCAACGCTTCTCGAATGGTATGGACGGACTTTATATATAATCCCACCCCCCAAAATCCACAGCTGCTGTAGTCAGATGGACTATTGAACATTTAGTTGGGCTCATCAAGTCCACATACAAACTTACGGGCTCTGCTTAGCTCTTTGTTCAGGGTTAGCAGCTCAGTGCTATTCAGTTTGCCTTAAGAGAATGACTTCAGCCGGGCGCGGTGGCTCACACCTGTAATCCTAGCACTCTGGCAGTCCGAGGTGGGAGGATTGCTCAAGGTCAGGAGTTCGAGACCAGCCTGAGGAAGAGCGAGACCCCCCGTCTCTACTAAAAATAAAAAGAAATGATCTGGACAGCTAAAAATATATATAGAAAAAGTAAGCTGGGCCTGGTGGCACATGCCTGTAGTCCCAGCTACTCGGGAGGCTGAGGCAGGAGGATTGCTTGAGCCCAGGAGTTTGAGGTTGCTGTGAGCTAGGATGACACCACGGCACTCTAGCCAGGGTGACAGAGCAAGACTCTGCCACAAAAAAGAAAAATAATAAAATAAAAAAAAAAAGAGAATGATTTCAAGAGTGTTGTAACATAGCTATTACCTGTTCGCCTTCCAATCCCATTATCTTGGGAATTGACGGCCCACATATGTCAATGTCCAGGAGAGCAACCTGGGAACGAGAAGAGACCAGAGCAGTTCACAGCTGAATGCACAGGCTCTAGAGATGCATGACCGGGAGGGGAACAGGGTAGAGGAACAGGATGGGGGAGTAGACAGAAAGAAACTAGGTCAGACCTGGAGCAACTGCACTCTCATGAGGTAGAGTAGTAACAATGATCTCAAAGTCCATCAACACTGATGCCCTTCCGAGTCTGGCCAAGGCCATCTTGTGTGACCTTATGGGCCTGGGTGTCAGGTCACTCGGAGACTCAGGGTCAGCCACTGTTTACTCAGCCCTTACCATCTGCCTAGGAGGTGGGTATCATTATCTCTACTTTATAGAAGAGGAAACTGAGGTTCAGAGGGGGCCAGTGACTTGTTCAATGAGGGAGGAACAGAGCTGGGACGTCAGCGAAGGTCTTCCTACTTCAACACCAGCTCTTTGCACGAGGAGGACCAGAGCAGAATGTCTGGCTGAGCTCTGACCAAGCCCCGTTTTCCTGGTCCTCGAGGTTAACAATGGCTTAGGCTAAACTTTCAAAACAGAAACTTAAGAAGGAAATCCAGAAAAGCTCTTTGCTGGTGACTTAGGTGTAGCCTCAGATGATTCCTTCCACCCCCAAACACCCAGCTTTCCCCCTCTGATAAAAGGAGGGCTGAGATGGCACTCCAGAACCTTCTGAAGAACAGGGCACGTGTTCATCTTGAAAGCTGTAATGTCTCAGATCCAAAGTGCTGCACCTCCGAGTAACTTATTACCTTGACCCAAATTTGTTTCTTGCTTCCCTCTTCAATCCTCGCAACAAACCCAACCTCCCACTTCCTGGGCACCATCTCCAACCTGCGGGAGACGGTTGAAACTGCCAAGGCATAAACAAATGCAGCTTATCCAGCCACGTTTCCACACGAGCGGTGTGCTTTCCTTCCCTATATCGCAAAGTCTAGACATGGGCGCAGCAAGGACTTCAGAACATAATCACATGGAAGTGAAAGATGTAAACAGCTGTCCACTCACAAGTGGTTACTTGCAACTGGCTGGATTACAGCCTGTCTCCAGAGCTGCTTAAGAATATTCCTGACAGCTTCCAAAAGCAAAGATCATTCTGGATCATATGGACAATCTGATAGGACAGATGTCTTGGCAAGCCCATGAGCCAATACAAATTTGACCCTCGAATGCCAAGAGACTGTTGACTAACAGAACAATGAATTGGCAAGTCTATTTTGAACCTGCTCAGCACTGTACTTTGAGGAGGTGACAAACTCATCTCCAAAGTAGAAACCATCATCGTCCCTTCACGTTCCAGTTAGTAGAATAAAGTATTAACAAGAATAATGATTGCTGTCATGGACATTTACTGAGCACGCACTTAGCTAAGTGCTTCACACGCATCGTCTCACTCAGTTCTCTGCATCCCATTTTACAGATGAGAAAACTGAGGCAGAGTGAGCTTGGTAACCTGCCCACGGTCACAGCAGTGGTGGTGTGGACGGAGCTGGGACGTGAACCTGGGCTGTCTGGCTCCAGAGCCTCTGTTCTTAGCTGCCCACAACACTTTTCATTAAAGATGAGATCTAGAGAGCAACACTGGGTCATCTGAATGTTCCTCTGTGTACTTGGGTAGAAACGAATGGCCCAGTGTTAAGGGCCAGCAAACGTTTTATCAATATGTAAGTGCCAAATATTAAATATCTGAGGCTTTGAGGGCAAAATCAAGGATAATACGTAGATACTTCTGTAACAATTTAAAAGTCACCATTTAAAAATGTGAGGACCATTCTTAGCTCCCAGACCATAAAAAGATAGCAGATGGGCTGGACTTGGCCCCCTGGCTATAGTCTGCAGGCCCCTAGCTTAGAGAAATGCGGAAAGGGGTTAATAAAGAGGAAAAAGTCACCTGAACTTAATGTAACAAATTATCAGCATGCAACGAGACACATACACCTGCTATCTATTTTCTTGGCTAGAGAAGCCAAAGAAATGCTTCTCTGACTGCTAGGCAGTTCTTCATTCTCTGCAAGGATCGAGATTCTAAAGAGGCCAATTCAACTCTGTCTAAGGAATCAATTGTCTAAAGGCATCGTGCACCTGAGACAGAAGGAGCATCCCTGTTTTTCCCCGTGTCCCACCTGCGTGTTTTCATCCTCTGCGAGGCCATGGGCCAGGTGGGCGCTGAATGTGCTTTTCCCGACACCACCTTTTCCAGACAACACCAAGATCTTGTGTTTCACCGTCTTCATTTTCTCTTTGATTTCCTCTATGGCTACAAAGAAAGCCAAAGGTCAGGTGATCAAATCCCTGATTAAATTGTGAACATTACTCTTCTGAGGAGCTAGAGGGAGCTAAATCCTTGGGGTAGTTTCAGAGGATCCTTGAAATACCTCTTAGTCAATGGTAGTAATAAGTGTTAAGAAGAAAATAAGGCTATTACACCTGAAATCCTCTTATTTATTGGTTCACACATTTGTCTCCCCTACTAGAACTAAGCTCCACAAGGGTGGGGTATTCCCAGCTCCAGAAGAGAACTTTGCATACAGTAGTGGTTCTCAACCTGGGGCAAAAGCCCCCAGGGACACCGGTCAACTGTCAATGTCTGGAGACATTTTTGGTTGTCACAGGAAGGAATGCTACTGGCATCTAGTGGGTAGAGGCCAGAAATGCTGCTAAATGTCCTACAATGCCAGGACAGCCCTCCACAACAGTGATGAGACCCCAAATGTCACTAGTGCCGAGGTTGAAAAACTGTCAAATAGCATGCATGTAATAAGTATCTGTCGATTAAAACTCTCATCTATTACACATAGACTGTGCTTTCAATAGTACATCTTATTTCAAATCCTTAAAACACCACTGTAAGGTGTAAAAGAAAATAGAAAGTCTCAGGCCCACTCAAACTCGTTATGCCAAAAGGAAAGTTAAGCCTGGATGCAACACCGTCATCTTTTTCCTGTTAGCCGTTACTTTGCAACCTTGTGTCAAATGTTATACATTTGCCAGAGCCCTACAAAAGGCCTCACAAATTGCTCATAAGTAAATTCTTTGCTTGCCTCTAACATTTCAAGATGTATTTCTTTCCATAAACAAAGATATCTCAACTGTAACTTTAGGTCTATAACCTAAGCCTAACTCCTTGCCCAGGAAACTAAGTTCTGTTAAATTTCACACTGACAATGTCAATTACAAGCTTATCTGGATGAGATCAATCATCCCTTGCCTACCCTGGGACATCTGCATAATTAATTCTTCCTTTACTCCCTTTTTTGAATGTTGACCATACGTGCAACATAGCTTTACTGGGTGCTAACTAAAAATCTCATGAGAACGTAACCATTTGCCTGACCACCTTACTCTCCCCCGCCCCGGTGCTTTTTCCCGGTTTAAAGAAATGTATAAATATTGAGCCTCCTGAAACCTCTCCAGAGCACAGGCCCTGTGACTTGTGTTTCCCTGGTGCACCCTCAAGCTCTGGCACAATAACCTTGATTGATCCAGATTCTTGCCTCAGTCTCTCATTTGGGTTGACAGAGGTAACTATTTTTCTTTCCATTTTTGATGAAAAACCAACGGCTCAGAGAGGTCAAGACGCTTGCTCAAGATCACACTGTTTGCAGTGGACCCGAGCAACAAACCCAAGTCTCTCTGAACCCCTTAAAGATTTTTCCACCAGCCCCCTGCTTTTCAAGATCCTTCCAAGTAGGTTCTCAGAGTCCTCCCCGCCCTCGAATGTGTCTCATTTCTGTCCCCCTATTCAATAAGCTCCGCTAGGGCAGTGACCACCGCTCTCAGTCACAGCTGTGGCCCCAGCACAGGGCACTGTGCCTACGACGGCATTCACACAAACTTCTGTTGAATGAATGGGAGAATTGCTCCTCAAAAGGAAGAAAATTTTGTCCTAAGTAGCAGGCAGAGCCAGGATTTAAGCCGGAGGGTAAGCCCGCGGGCTCCCTGACGTCAAAGCTTATCCCCTGTTCTCTCCGCGGTCGGCCTCTCCGGACGGCTGCCTGTTACTGTCACTCAAACCTCTGGCCCCGCCCCTCACCCTGGCAGACTTCTTTCGCCCACCCTGTCGTCTTCGCCCCGCGGTCGTCTTCTCTTAAGGTCCCTTGGACTCAGCGCCAGTCACTGATCCTTCAGTCTCCATCCTCCATCCCTGTCCCGGTCCTTCCCGCTCTCCAGGCCTTTTATAGGCCTCGCCCCTGTCACTCATGGCTCAAGCCCCGCCCTCACCCGCCTACTTCGCCCCGCCCCGCCTTCTCCAAGCCTCGCCCCTCTTGGTAGCCCGTCCTGTCATTCATCCTTCAGGTTGCGTCCCCTTTCTCCCCACGCCCCGCCCCTTCCGGGCTTGCGCCTTTCACTTCCCGTTCAGGCCTTGCCCTTTTCTCACCCGGGTCCGGAGTGGCGCCCGCTCCAGAAGCACACAGCCGCTGGTTGGGGCATCCCTGACATGAGGCCCCTCGGCCCGCCTGGGCGCTGTCGACCCCTGGACAGTCTGCGCAGAGACAAAAGTACAGTTAGAGCAGCTAGCGTGCCTTCAGCCCCGCCACCCACGCCCTCCGCGAGCTCACCGTGAGGCACCTCCTCCATTCCGCCGCCTGTGCCGCCGACGCGGTAGCCGGAACCCGCTGCCGTGCATTTCCGCCTCGCGGGCGCGATCTGATTCTCCAGCCGCGCGAAATAAGTCTGGCGAATAGAGGGCTGTGCGCACGCGCAAACCGTGTCCCGATGGGCGGGACTCATTTGTGTTGCCTTTAAAACCCAGCTTCAGAAGTTTATGTTAAATACCCTTCACGTGTCTCTTAAGGACAGAGGCTTTGTTCTCCATGACCTCACTACCATTTTCATGCCCAAGATATGTAATAATGATGCAATACTATTAACTAATAGTTTATATTAAAATTTCCTAACTGATCCCAAATAAGATCCACCCCTTCAAATCCTGGATCCAATCAAGAGTCGCTCACTGCGCTGTTGTGACTGTTCAGTCTCCTTTAATTCAGACCTGTCCTTCCCTCCGTTTATGGGAGGTCTTTCATCACAGTGGTAACTTTGATGAGTCCAGACCAGTGTCTTATAGAATATCCCATAATCTTGATTCCTCTGATCCTCCCTCAACCCCATGATTAGATTCAGGCTAAATTTTTTTGGCAGAGCACACTTCGATGATGTACACTTGCCATCATACCTCAGCAGGAGATTTGTCGGTTTGTCCCGTTATTGGTGTTGTGAAGCTTGAACATTTGGTAAAGGCGGTGTCTACCCCATTTCTCTAGTGAAATCCATTGATGATTAGTAAGTGCTACCTAGGGTGATCCATTGAGAGCATGTGAATATTCCCTCCTCTGTCAACCTTTTCCTCAGTGGTTTTAGCATCATTGCCTGAATCGGATATATTGGTATTTACAAAGTTGTGATTTTTTTTCAACCCCGTCTATTAGCTCTACATTTATTAACAGGCATACTCTGTAAAGAACTTTCTTTTCTTTCCCTGCTGTCCCTGTTTTTATGGGACTCACTATGCACTCCTGGATTCTTTTAATTCTGTGTTTTATAATCATTATTTTTTCTAGTCAATTTCCCCCCACATTTGGCCAGTGAAGCCTCTTCAGGCCAGCTCCTGTGTTCTTTGGATACTAATGCAACTTCTTTGAGCATTTTCTTGGTTTCTGACACAGTGAGATATTTCGGGCTCCCCTTCTACTTCCTGCTGCTGCCGTTTCTCTAGTGAGCCCTGTTGCTTTTAGCAGAAAATAGTGTTTAGAAACCAATATCTGGATGCTAAATGTGCTCATTGTCACTGAAGTATCGTTGCTTACAGGTTTGGCACAAATTTTAATGACTGAACAAACTTTACCTGGCCATAGGCACTAAGGATATAGAAACTCGTTTGTTAAACAGCAATGTATCGGTTGCCTGTCGCCACCACTAGTATTTTGTTGAACACTTGCTGTTTGACAGTATCGTCTGCATGCTTTTACATGAATTACCAAATTTGTGCCCTTCAACAGTTCTATCCTCTGCATCCTACTATCTTCATTTTCAGATGAGGAAGCTGAGGTTTAAAATAGTTAAATTTAGCACTCTGGGAGGCTAAATAAATAAACATAAATAAAATAAATAAATAAATAAACATAAATAAAATAGTTAAACTACTTTCTTAAGGTCACATGACTAGTAGCAGGGGACCCAGGGCGGTGAGCCCGGTCTGTCTGGCTCCAGCGGCTGCACTCTTCCTCCGGAACACACAGCACCAGGCGGCACCGGGTCAGGTGCTAGTGATTCCAGACTGATCCGGCCCCAGCCATCCTGGAGCCCAGTTTGATTGTGACCACAGATAATTAAACATGTAATTACAGTGTGATAAATGCTATGACAGAAGAGGACCAGGGTGATGGGGCAGGGAAAAATTCCTGGAGGAAGCGATGTCTAAGTCAGAGCCTGAAGGCTGAGCAGGAGACACCCAGAACGAGAGGGGGTTGCGGTGGGGTGGGGTGATGTGGCAAGTAGTGTTTCAAGGGGAACAAACAGGCAGCATCAGCACAGGCCTGGAGGGCGGAGAGGGATGTACCTATCAGGCACTGTTGTCATTTCATGGCGACATCTCCCACAGTTTCCCACAGTTTCTAAGCTACAAGTCTTACCATCCAGTCCCCACACAGATCAGATCAAGTCACTCTGCTACTCATGAACCTTCAATGGCTCCTTATTGCCCCAGGATAAGGCCCAATTTTCACATGGTGTTCAATGGCCTCCGTGGCTCTTCTGCCAGAAATGGCCATCCCCTGGCCCTCGGCTGTCCAGCCACTAACTGGTCCTCCATGACCTGCCAGGTGTCGGTAGTTATCTCCCCACGGAAGCCGTTCCCGGCCTGTGAAACTGGCCGCTTTCTCCTTTTCTGAATACAGTGCGTTCCAAGAGTCTGAGCACAGTTTTCTGTTCTGACAACTTCCAAAGTATGAATGCTATAAAGTTAACAAAAATTAGCATTTGAAATTTTGTGTCAATTTCCTTTGTACTTACTTAGTTCCGTGAGTTTGAAAGAACAGATTTTAAATTTAAATTTTTTATTTCCATCCTTCTGATCAAAGATGGCTAATGATGACTAAGACAAAATTAAAGTTAAAACTTTGTTGTTTTAAATTTACAAAACTAAGTGCCAAAGATTTAAATAATTAAATTTAAAAATAAGTTTGCAAAACGACAGAGACAGGAGGAGGAAGAGGGGTTGCCAGGAGTTCGGTGGGAGGGGTGAGTGGGGCGCACCGGGGACTTTTAGGGCAGTGAAACTGCTCTTTGTGGCACTGCAGTGGTGGGCACGTATCGTTCAGTGTTAGTCGGGTCCCATAGAATGTACAACACCGGGAGTGAACCCTAATGTAAACTGTGGGCTTTAGTTAATAATGCGTCAATATTGGTTCATCACGTGTACCCAATTTACCACACTAATACAAGATGTTGGTAAGGAGGGAAACTGAGGCAGAAAAAGGGAGTATATGGAAATTCTCTGAACTTTCTGCTTAAAATTTCTGTTCACCTAAAACTTCTCAAAAAGCAAAGTCTATTATTTTTTTAAAGTGTGTTTATGCTTCAAACTGAGATGCACTTTGACTTTGGGACACCTGTGTATACCTCCCACAGCTGGGCTTCCCAGCCCAGCCACACACTATAATCACCTGGGACCTCACCCCAGTTATAGCAGAATCTTGGAGGTGGGGTCTGGGCACCTTTTTAAAACTCTTTAAGGTTTTTAGTGATGGCACCATGGACTTCCACGGTGAGGAGGGGCGAGATTGACGAGGGCAGATTACACGGGGGTTTACAGCTCGTGCTCTGAAGTCAGTCACACGTGCAAATCCTCACTCTAACTCTTATAGGCTGAGTAACACTGAGCAAGTCACTGCATGTCTCTGAGCCTCAGTCTGTTCATCTGTAAAATAAGGATAATAAAGGCAATTTCCCCAGGAGGTTGCTGTGGGGATAAAGCAATTTAATGCACATGAGGCATCAAGCATGGGGCTTCCAGAGAGCCACGAGCCAATCAACAGTAGCATTTGAGTAAAATTAGGGTCGTAGATTGTGCATACTTATTTACAGATGGGGGAACTGAGGCTTAAACAGGGAAAGTTGCCCCAAATCACACAGTAGATTAGTGAACTAAACAAGACTAAAACCTGGGTCAAACTAGTTTAAAAGTTTCAGCAGGAGGGGGGCACTTTAAACGTTTCAACAGGTGAGCGAGCACCCTTTGAAAATACGACTCTTGGAAATGCCGAGGAGGTGCCTGCAGTTCCTCCATTGCACCACGAGATGGCGATCTTCCCCCATCTATGAGCAAGGTAATCAAAAAATTGGAAACAAAGTTTGGGTGTAGAGAATTTTCTACCTCTTCCCTTGGCTCCAGCAAAAATATCTAACAAGGGGATATATACACAGCAGATACTTATCATATAATTGAGTCAAAAAATAAGGTTCAGATGCGTTATATATACTGAAAACAGAAAGAACGTGGATTCATGGATGCCAGGTGTCTGTGGTCACAGCTCAGCTCCCCATTTACTGGCTCTCACCTCATTTCTTTTTGCCTCAGTTTCCTTCTCCGGAAATGCCAATAATAACATTAACTACTTCAAAGGGTTATTGTTGGGAGAATTAAACAAGTTGATACGCGTAAAAACAGCTTTTAAAAAGTGCCCGGCACATTTAAGTCCTCCATAGGCGTTAGCAAGGATCAGTTTGTTTCTTAAACAGTTCTGTCGAGGTGTGGCTGATACACAATAAACTGCACCCATTGGAAGTGCACAGCTGGTAAGTTTTGACCTATGTATATACACCCAAAACTTCCCTCATGGTTTTGTTCTCAGGCAACCACTGATCTGTGTTCTGTCACTATAAATGAGTTTGAATTTTCTAGAATTTTCTATAAATAAAATCACAGAGTATGCACGCTTTTTAAATCTGGCTTCTTTCACTCAGCGTATTTATTTTAGTTTCATCTACTGCGGCACGTATGAAGTTCACGTCTTCTGGTTGCTGTGTAGTATTCCGTTGTATGATTATAGCACAGTTTATTTATCCATTCATCTGTTGATAGACATTGGGATTATTTCCAGTTTGGGGATGTTATAGATAAAGCTGCTATGCACATTTCTGTGCAAGTCTTCCTAGTGACATATACCTTCATTTCCCTTGGGTGAATACCTAGGAGTAGAACGGTAGGTGTGCATTTAACTTTTAAGAAAATACTATTTTCCAAGATGGTCGTACATTTCCACCTGCCGTATGTGAGAGGTTTAATTGCTCTATACTCTTGCCGACAGTGAGTATGGCCAGTCTTTTGGATTTTAAATATTTTAATAGGTGCATAGAAGTATATTATTGTGGTTTTAATTTGCATTAATTATCCTAATGACTAATTATGTTGAGCAGAAAGTATCTGTTCAAATCTTCAAGCTCACTTAAAAAGCTTTGGTTGGTTGTTTTCTTACTGAGTTTTGAGAATACTATATACATATATTTTCTGGATATAAATCCTTTGTCAATTATGTGTTTGGCAAATATTTTTTCCTAGCCCATGGCTTGTCATTTCTGTCTCTTAAAAATGTCTTTTGAAGAGTCGTTCTTAAATTTTGATGAGGTCCAGGTTATCAAGGTTTTTCTTTTATGTATTATGTTTTTTTGATATCATATCTAAGAAATATTTGCCTAATGCAATGTCACAAAGATTTTCTCCTGTGTTTCCTTCTTAAAGTGGTATAGTGTTAGACTTTATATTTAGGTCTATGGTCCATTTGGAGTTGATTTTTGTATGTAAATTTTTGTATATGACGTGAGATATGGGTTGACATTCATTTTTATATGTGGCTATTCAGTTGTTCTGGAACATTTGTTGAAAAGGGTATCCTTTGTCCACAGAATTAACTTTGCACCGTTGTTGAAAATCAGTTGACTGTTTCTGGATTCTTCATTCTGCTCTATTGATCTATTTGTCTATCTTTGTGTCAATAACATACTGTAGCCTTATACAAACTCTTGAAGTCAGAGAGTTTAATTCCTCCAACTTTGGTTTTCTTTTCAAAGTTGTTTTTGGCTATTCTAGGTCCTTGAATTTTCATATGAATTTTAGAATCAGTTTCTTAATTTCTACAAGAAAAGCCTGCTGGGATTTTTGACTGGGCCTGTGTTGAATCTATCCATTAATTTGGGAAGAAGTGACATAATAACATTGTGGAGCCTTCTGGTCCACACATATGCTATATCTATTTAGGTACTTTTAAATTTGTCCCGGCAATATTTTGTAGTTTTTTTCTCCCCAGACTTTTGTTTCCCTCTCTGTTTCATTTTGGATACTTTTGATTGCTATGTCTTCAATCTCACTAATATTTTCTTCTACAATGTCTACTTTGCCTTGTTGTGGACTAAACTGTGTCCCCCTAAAATGCACGTGTTGAAGCTCCAACCCCCAATGGGATAGTATTTGGAAATGGGGCTACAGAGTGCGCGCGCTCTCTCTCTCTTTCTCTCTCACATGCACACACCAAGGAAAGGCCCTGTAAGGACACGGTGAAAAGGCAGCTGTCTGCAATTTAGGAAGAAGGTCCTCACCAGAACCCAACCATACTGGCACTCTGATCTTGAACTTCCAGCCTCCAGAACTGTGAAAAAATAAATGTCTGTTGTTTAAGCCTGATGTAAGATATGCTTTTAATCCCATCTTGTGTATTTTTCATCTCAGACATTGTAGTTTTCATCTCTAGAAATTCAAGTTTTCTTTTTTTGAATATCTTCCATGTCTCTACTACATGTGTTGAATCTTTCCTCTAGCTTCTTGAACACATAATATAGTTATACTAACTTTTAAAATATCCTTGTTTACTGATTATATTATCTGTGTTGTTTCTGGTTTGGTTTCAGTGGTTTTCACCCCCATTATGTTGTTTTTTTCCTGCTTGTTTGCATGCCTGCTAATTTTTTATTGGATGCCAGAGATAGTGAATTTTACCTTATTGAGCACTAAAAATGTTTGTATTTTGACAAATATCTTTGATCTTTTTTCTAAGACGCAGCTCATTTACTTGGAAACATTTTTTTCTTTTTGGGACTTGCTTTTAAGCTTTGTTAGGTGAGACCAGAGTGGTATAAGTCTAGAGCTAATTTTTCCCTAATACTGGGGCAAAACCCTTCTTAGAATTTGGCTTGATGCTACACAAACTATGAAATTTCCTACTAGTGGTTGGTGGGATCAGCAACTAGTCCCATCCTTGCGTGAGCTCTGGGTGTGGTTCCCTTTAATCCTTTCAGGTGATTCTTTCCCCAGCCTGGGTGAAGTTTGCTCACGTGCGCGTGCTGATCAGTACTCAGATGAAGACCGAGGGTGTCCTCTGCAAGTCCCAGGGCTCTCCGCACAGCCCTCTGCTCCAGCCACACCGGTGTCCCTCCTTCCCAGCTCTGCCTCCCGAACTTGAACAGGTAACTGCACTCTCTTTGCTCAACTCTTCCTGTGCCGTGGCCTGGAAACTTTCTCCGGCAGTCAGCTGGGCAATTGTGGGACTCACTCATCTCTTTCCCACCTCATGGGGACCACTGTCCTTCACGACCTGATGCCCAACGTCTGGGGATTCCTAAAGGAGTCCTTTAGGTTTTTATTCATACACACATGTGTGTGTTTATGTGTGTGTCTATAGAAACACAATGATACAGGAATATTTTTTATATATGAACATACATATTATACATGCAAGGCTTTGATTGAAAAGTACATGTCTCCCACTGTGTCCCGTCCATCCACTCCGTGCCTGCCCAGCCCCAGAGCTGATCAGTCCGGCACGGTTTCCTGTGTATCTCCCCAGATACGGTTTCCTGTGTATCTCCCCAGAAGTGTTAGTGCACACACAACCCTACGTATGTCTACAAGTGGCATCACACTGTTCCCACTGTTCTATACCTTGGTCTCGTCACTTAACGTATCTTGGAAAGCTTTTCTTGTCAGCAACACATGTCTGACTTACTGGGTTTTTCTGTTTTTGTTTTTGTTTTGTTTTGAGACAGGATCTCTGTGTCACCTGTGCTAGAGTGCAGTGGCATCATCATAGCTCACAGCAACCTCAAATGCCTGGGCTCAAGTGACTGTTCTGCCTCAGCCTCCCAAGTAGCTGGGACTACAGGTGTGTCCCACCACGCCCGGCTAATTTTTCCATTTTGTTGTGCTCAGGCTGGTCTCAAACTCCTGGCCTCAAGCAATTCTCCCACCTTGGCCTCATGCTGGGATTATAGGTGTGAGCCACGGTGCCCCGCCCTGACTTACTCTTTCTATGCTGGAGAGTAGTCCGCAGAATGAGTGTTCTATGTTATATTTAGCTGTCCCTCGCTCAGGGTATTTCATTAGTTGCACTTTCTTCACTGCCACAATCAACACAGCAACGAACACACTTCTGCGTGCATTTTAGTACACACGTGTGCACGTACCTGCAGGGAGATTTCCAGAAAAATTACTGGGCCACTGGACACCAGCCAAGGGCAGTGCTCTAAGCACCAGGATTCCTTCTGAAAATCAAAGTGGAAAGGGCAAAGGTGACACGAGTCCTGTCTGCCACCAGGGGTGCCACAGCAATGCTGCTGGCTTGAGTGGATCTGATGATGCTGAGATTCTCTCTTCCTGTCCTCCCCTACTCCTCCTTTCTTCACTGGTTTATCATAGTTTACCTGGTGCTCTCAGGGACCTGGGCTGGCGGCTGCCCGTGGTCTGGTTAGAGGATGCTGAGCGCCCTGCGGGCAGCGCTGAGCACAGGGCGGGGGCTCCCCTCTGTCTCGGGACTCAAAACGCAGGAGATGCGGTTGCTGTAGCTGTTGCCACGCACCTTCCCTCCAGGCTCCCAGGAAATGTTTCTCCAAGCACAGACCAGTCCCCAGAGCCAAACGCCAGCAGATTCAATGTCCATCATCTCATGACACGATGCTCGGCGAGTGGTTTCCCGTCTGTCCCCAGCCCGGGCCGTGAGCTCCCCAAGGTCAGGGATTGTGTCTCGTTGTCTTTTCATTCCTTAATTCCTGGCTGTGCTCGTACCTCATCTCACACGCAGCATGCGAACGAGCGCACACATGCAATCTCACGCCTTCACACACCTCTGCTCTCACGCTCGCACACCCATGGCTCGTTCACACGCTCACACGCTTACACGCTCACATCCGCTTATCCTCACACTTACCCGAATTCTCTCATTCTTCCACGAACTCACACACTCACACGCACGCGTGCCCTCACCCACACACTCACACGCACTCGCGTTCCTCCCGCAAACCCACACACTCACTCGTCCACACGTGCAGTCACACCCCTTCTCTCTTTCACACACACGCACACACACACTTGCTGCCGGCACATCCCCTGGCCCACGGTGAGGGCTCAGCGAAGGCCAGTTACGTTGAGAAAACCACACTAACACCCCGCAGTTCTCCACTTTGTCCCTGCAGCCGCTTAGCAATACCTTCAAGCAGATCAGCGTTTGGGGTCAGTCATACGTCCTCACGGTTCTAAATACAAAGTGCACACAGCGCGCACCTGGACAGTCTCCCTCGCGTCCTGTGCCAGCGCCGCCCTTCTGTGTGCCCAGCACTGTGTGTGCCTCTGCAAGCAAAGGGACAGTGTGTTGGGACGCTTGTCTCTCCCTGCACGGGCTTGTGCTCAGCCCTCTGTCTGCACAGTTGATACACATCTGCGGTTTTCCAGCCCTGGGCTGCCGGATACAGTAGTCACCGGCCCCACGTGGCTATTTAAATGAACTAAAATTAAATAAAGTTCAAAATTCCGTGACTCCGTTGGCGAACCACGTTTCAAGCACTCAGGAGCCACACGGGGCCGGTGGCTACCGTGTCGCACCGTGCAGATCAGCACGCTTCCCTCGCTGCCGAGAGCTCTGTTGGACAGCACCGTGCCGGCATCACCGAAGACATCTCAGTGCTTTCCCCCTGCAGACAGGTGGGCTTCGCAGCAGATTCACAGGTGTGGAGTGGTCGCTTTGGAAAGGGCTGGAGCCTGCAGAGCTCAGGCAGCCGGCTCAAAACAGGTTGTGCAGGTTCCTGGTGGAGATGGCAGTAAAATAGGGCCTGGGCAACCTTGAACCTGGAGTGTCCGGAGTGCAGGAAGCCAAGTGGGGGCAGAAGATCGGGAACCCCACTCGTGGGGCCAGGGAGGTCTCCCCTCTCCCTCTCATCAACCCTCCTCCTCCACTGTCCACAGAGGGTTGGATTCTGCCAGCCATCCGGCATTTCAGAAAGAGAATTCGTTTTCCATTAACTTGGTTTAGGAGCATTTGAAAACAATCTTTTCGCAAGGGATGAGGGGTCTCTAGGCAGTGGCAGACCTAGTGTGTCTGACACCTGGAGATCATTTTCATAAACACCTTCCTCCTCTATACAACATTTTCAGTAATAGTTGCCTTTTTGGTTAGTTTTTTAGTTTTGATACAATCAAATAAAAGGAGGATACGTTTCCATTTTCAAGACATTGTTTGAATTCAGTAAAAGATTTCATGTAAGAACTAAAATTTTCACTTTCTAGACAAAAATGTTATACTATGCAGGTTGCATCTGCCTCACTGTTTGACCCCTGACATAGATTGCTGTTTTTCTTTACAGCAGGAAAAAGTGCACACAGGTTACACACACACACACACACACACACATACATGTAAGTACATGTAATATTTTGTCAAAATGTAAGTGTATTAATATGCAAAGTCAAATATCAGGAATTTGAGATTAATTCTTTCCTTGCAGGAGCCCAGCTTGCTTAAGAAAATCCAGCCAGAGCCTGGCCAGTCAGACAGGTTAGTGTCTGTGGTGACAGCTTCGCTTTGCGGGTGGCAGACCTTTGGTGGGGTTTGTCCTCACACAGCTCCCCACAGCATTCAAGCCAGTGGCCTGGAGCCCAGGTGAGTGAGGCAGGCTCTGGACACTCCCCACCTGCAGAGAGCTGCCCACCCTGGAAGCCACCAAGGGACATTTATTTGGGTCCCTCTTCATGCCTTTCTTATAGGTTGGCCATGAAAATAAAATTAAGCATATGAAAAGCACAAGTATACAGAAGGTGGTTAATAAAAGTTTTTCTCTTCACCCTCTCCACCTTGGTCCTCTCATTCCCACCCCTAGTTTTAGGGAACTGGGGAGAAAAGTGTCAGGGAACATCATTTGTCCCTGACAAGGACCTCTGGGAGTTAGAGTCTTCTCTTTCCCCTGTAAGCACTGGGCGGTCCCCTGGTCCAAGACCTCACTGTTTTGTTGCCACCCGCACAGCCAAAGGAGGGGAGAGTTTCTTGGTGTAATAAAAATATTGTTACAGAATACAGAATTGAATGATTTTTCTAGGAGAGTAATAAAGCTCTCAGTTTAGATACCTGTTCGTTCATTTATTCATCTGGGTGCTGGACGCCAGGGATTTTGCGGTGAGCAAAGTAGACGCGGTCTCCCCCTCCGGGGCTCCAGATCCCTCCCTCTGTCTTTTTAAAGTCGGGTTTATTGAAGTATAATTTATGTACAGTAAAATGCACTGTTTTTAGTGGAAAGTTCTACAGGTTTTGACAAATATGTACAGTTGTGTAGCCCCCACCACGGGACAGTGCCGTCATCCCCGCTCCGGTTTTCTCGTGCCCCTTTGTAGACAACCCTGCCCACCTCCAGCCCTGGCAACCACGGCTCTGTCGTCTGTCCACGGGGACTTGCCTTTCCCAGAGTGTCCTGTAAGTGGAATCACACGGGATGTCATCTTTGGGCCTAGCCGCTGCCACGTAGCTTAACACATGTGGGATTCACTCGTGTGTTGTGAGTGGTATTACTGAGCCTTGTTTCGTGGTACGAATGGACCATTTTAGGTCACCTTGGGGACAAAGAAAGAAAGAAAACTACCGACCTTGACCAAATGGGCCCAAGCTAATTCCGTCTCCTGGATGAACTACATTAGTGTTTCTCCCCTAGGACCCAGTTCGGTCCAGCGAGGCAACTCGGCTGTCATAGGAAGACAAAGTGCCACTTCCCGCATCCCGAGTCTGTGGATTGTGAAACTGGTATTCCTTTGCTGATTTTTGCTTCTGTACTTTTTTTTTTTTTTTTTTTTTTTTTTGAGACAGAGTCTCACTCTGTTGCCCAGGCTAGAGTGAGTGCCGTGGCGTCAGCCTAGCTCACAGTAACCTCAAACTCCTGAGCTCAAGGGATCCTCCTGTCTCAGCCTCCCGAGTAGCTGGACTACAGGCATGCGCCACCATGCCCGGCTAATTTTTTCTATGTATATTTTTAGCTGTCCATATAATTTCTTTCTATTTTTAGTAGAGATGGGGTCTCGCTCTTGCTCAGGCTGGTCTCGAACTCCTGAGCTCAAACGATCCGCCCGCCTCAGCCTCCCAGAGTGCTAGGATTACAGGTATGAGCCACCGCGCCCGGCCTGTACTTTTTTTTAATTTGGACAATATGGCCCCAGCTGGCCTGTAAGTCAACAAAGGCCCTGCTAAAAGTCCCTCTCTCTCCCCAGGCTTTGTGACACCAGTGCTGAGTCATAGAGGTCCTGCTGGTCCCCCAGAGAAGCCCTTTCCCCCTTCCTGGTGATGCCTTTGCCCCCTTGGGTAGAGTTTTCCCCAAGTGGGGCCGATTGGGGAGGATGGAGTTTCTTGGGACCAGTCAGACCGCCAGTTACTGTGGCCCAAAGAAAACCTGTGGCTTGAACAAGCCGCCCCGGACTGCGCAGGGCCCTGGAATCCACGAGTGCTACCAGCCCTATAACCTGCCCGGGTGCCGCTACGCCAACTCATGGAGGCCCAGCCTCTTCTACAGGGTCTCCGATACCCAGACCTGCCCGGAGGAGTGTCCCAGCAGCCTGCGGCCATCCACCATCCTGCCTGCCCTCCGCTCTGCGCTCTTCTGCCGCTACACCCCCAAAGACTGGGACCGGTCCAACCAGCTGCAGCTGCTCGGGGCTGAGGCCTCCCGGCTGTGGGCTGGCCGGCTGGGGGGCGACTCCATGAGGCTCATGCAGGACAAGGACCAGCTGACACGCCAGATGCAGGAGGGCACCTCCCGGAACCTAGGCCAGAGGCTGTCGGACATTGGCTTCTGGAAGTCAGAGCTGAGCTACGAGCTGGAGAGGCTTGTGACCGAGAACCACAGCATGGACACGATGAAGAAGCGGATGGAGTGCGCGGCAGACCAGATAGACTGCCCGCTCCAGGTGAGCACCAGAGTGGGGACGGGGCTGTGGCCGCTGCCGCAGTGTGGGTGCAGTGCTCACGCTCCCCTGCTCTTGGCTTGAGGTCAAGGTGACAGGCACCTTGCAAGTCAGTTTGAGCTGCATCATCTTATATGAGCAGTTTCTAGGGTAAAAATTTAATCTTAGTCAATTCGGGATAATCCCACAAATCAGGTTGAATTTTACTCTCTACTTGGGGTTACATCAGAGTTGCAGGGGTCTCATCAAGACATCATGTGCATGCTTGTGCACATACGAGCATGCATGTGCATGTATGAGCATGTGTGTGCACGTATGAGCATGCATGTATGTGTGTTCTGGACCTTAGAACACATAAAATAACTGCTTTATTTTGCTTTATACTTATCCACTAACGTACTCTATTATTGATTGATTGATTGATTGGATTTTTTTTTCCCCCACTAGAATATGGGCTCTATCGGGGCAGAGATTTTTGTCCACTCTGTCACCAACGTATCCAAGACCAGTACTCAGCTGCAGGGCACCCCTGTGTCTGTGTAGGTGTTCAGTGACCAATGTCTGTGCTGATGACTATTGTCTAGACCGTTTTGAATGTATTCCCAGCCTGGGACAGGGCAAGGCACATAGTAGGCATTCAATAAGTATTTGTTGAATAATAAATGAATAACTCTCTAAATGTGGATATTCCAGACACTTCCTTGGTCTCCAAGCCTCCAGGCATACCCCAGATCAGTTGGGATTGCTGTGGCTGCAGGTGATAGATGATCGATGACAGTGGCTCAGCCAAATGGGAGCTTATTTTTCTGCCAAAGAAAATTCGAGAGGGAGACAGATCAGGCTGCTGCAGCCTCCACTCCATGCCAGGAGGAGCCCGAGCTCTTCTCTGTCTGCTCTGCCACCCACAGCGTGTGGCTTTTGTCCTATGGTTTGGGCTTACGAGGAGGTTTCGTATTTCGCAGTGCACATGCCTGTGTGCATGGGGCCTTTTCTCATTCCAGGCAGGAAGATGGGGGCAGGGCAGAGAGCAACATGTTAGCTGGGTCTGTCCCTTTTCATCAGGGAATATCTGTTTTTCCAGAAGGTGCACCACGTGTTTCTGTTTTTAGCCCCTTTGCCGGGACTCGCGTTTCCCATGGAAGGGGTTGAGCGGACACTGTGTGAGGAGCCAGCAGCATCTTTGCGAACTAATCTTGGCCACACAGGGCGACGTGCTGCTGCTCCCTGGAGTGTGCAGGGGACCGGGGACCTCCTGCAGCCGTCTCTGCCCCATGCTGGGGCCGGGGCTTCTGTAGGAGAGGTCCTGCCTCCAGATGCCCCTGGGAGACGTGGCATAGGTTCCCGCCACTCTGGGACTTCCAGACCCATGTGGGGGAGGAGGGGTGCGCTGTTTCCTTCCGCCCCACCCCTGGATTTTCCCTTGGGAGGAGGGAGGGCGGGGCTGCATCCAAATCCATCGCTCTCCCCTCGCACTCTCTTCCCGCTCCCTGGCCTGTCTGGAAAGCCCAGCTCTGCCTGGTTATCTGAGGCCTCCTCCGATCTGCCATGTGGTGGCTCAGGGACGAGAGACATCTCAGTTTTGTCTCCTGGGCTGCCCCCTCAGTCCAGGCAGCTTCTCCCGGGACAATGGTGACCACCTTCTTCCTGGTCTCCCAATTCCTACTCCTGCTGACCCGTCCTCAACACAGCAGCCGGAGGGGTGATTTTAAGTATTAAACTCTCCCACTGGTTCCCTCGATGGCCTCCCAGAAATTAACATCTTAATTCCTGAATTCCTCTGCCTCTCCCCAACCCTGTCCCTGCTACTGTTCCAGCCTCACCTTCTCCACCCAGCCCGTGGCTTCCTGTCTGTTACTGTCGGCCTCAGGGCCTTTGCACCTGCTGTTCTCTCTTCTTGGTGCACTATTCCCGCTCACCTCTGCATCTCTGCTTCTCATGATTCAGGCCTCAGCCTGTCTCCTCCCTGGCCACCCTGCAGGTCACTCCCCACCCACCCACTCACATCTCCCTGATTATTTTCCTTGTGGCCCTTGTCACAGTCAGGGTGATCAAGTTTCTTTTTGTGTGTTCTGTCCCCTTTGTTGGAACGCAGGCTGCATGGAAGCAGGGGCCCTGTCTGTCTAGTTCACTGTGCTGCCTCCAGCACCTCGATGGAGCGTGCTTCAGAGAAGGAGCCCTGTACTCCTTCTCCTTTCTGAGTCCCCAGATGCATTTGCACCCTGGCATCCAGACCTCGGTGCTCCCACTTCCTTCGCACTCCTGCTGCCCTTTGTGATGTCACAGGCTGGTGGCCAATCACCATTCTTCTTCAGTCTCCCATTGCAGAGAGCCCCTGAGCAGCGCCTTCTCCTTTCTTCTCCTCTGCTCTGCTCAGGTCTCTATGACAGGTGGGAGGCCCAAGGCTGTGTGGCAGGGTCGCCTGGTCTCACATGGCCCTGACCACCTCCCAAAGCTGTCCCCTCACTGGGAGATCTCCAAAGAGGCTTTTGCATATATGTTCACAGAGCATATTTATGCGCAGAATTCTGAGTGCTTTACACTTGTCAAGCTGACTTCACCTGCACGATAAACCTATGGGGTGTGCACCAGTATTGCACCCATCTGCAGATGAAGAAACAGAGGGTCAGGGAGGCTAAGTGATTCACCTAAGTGCACACAATAGGAAGCGGCTGAGCCTGGGTTTGAACTCAAGAGAGAGGCACAGACAAGATGGCGGCCCATTCTGTCCTTTCTGAAATGATAATGGAGTTTTATTCTATTTATCACTATAGTTCAGGGAGGCTTGGGGGCCACTGATGGAGGTTATGGGGATCACAGTTGGTTCCCAGGACACTGCTTTATCTTGCTTTCTCTGCATGGGCCTGGCATCTCCTAACGCATCAGCCAAGGCATCCCACAGTCCCCGCTGGGGGACAAGGGGAGGCAGAAGCCCACCTAGTGCACGGTGACGAGGTCCCATGGAGCACCCGGGTTTCTCAGAGAAAAGAACAGATTGTGGCAAAAGCAGACGTGCGTCATCCCCTCTCAGTGTCTACACACAGGCGGACACGCTCTTTCCCGCTGTTCCCTTCAGGTGGCCCTGGAGTGTCTGTATCTCCGAGAAAATAGGATTGGGATTGATCTGGTCCATGACAACGTGGAGAAAAACCTTATTCGGGTAAGGCGCCTGGCGGGTCTGCCCAGCCCCCTGAGCGAGGCGGGTGGGCCAGCTGGTTTCTGAGTTTCCTGTTGGGAGCAGAAGCCACACGTGTCGCCCCGTGACAAGTCAGGGCTCAGAACGCATGGGTGTGGGCCTAGGTTGCAGTTTAGGAATAGGGAGACTTGGAGTCATTCGACCCTCAGTCTTTTCACCTCCAAAATGGGCACAATAGTGCTAATACAACAACAATAATAATAAAAGCTAGTATCTGTTAAGCACCTGCTGTATGTCTTATGTGGTACCACTTCGTATACGTCATTTAATTTAATGAAAAATAATCTAGAAGTGAGCACTTGGCACATAGTAGGTGCTAAATTTTCTTTTAATCTGGAGGGCTATAAAAAGAAAGTAGGGCAAAGAGTGTGAAGCCTCCATGATCGACCCTTAGTTGTCTGGCCCTGGAGTCACGTGGATTGAGGCAGGAACCCCACCATGACATTTCACCTTGTGAGGTCAAGGGTGGGCGTGAGAGGTGAAGGGTGAGGGCTCCGGGCTGGGAGACAGGACAGTAAGTTTCTAAGGGGCTGTACTCTTTCTGACATTTTTCATTTCAGGAAGTAGATTTGCTAAAATGTTGCCAAGATCGGATGAGAAAATTAGCTCAAAGAATCGATATGCAGATGCGGTAAGGGCTTCTTTCCCTCCCCTCTCCTTGGGTTTGTTTTGGGACTCCCAGGTTTCTGGCTGCAAGCCAGGTGGGCTCACTTGTTTCTGGATGGTTCTTTTGGTCAGTGATATGCTGGTAAATGCGTAACAACCAGCTCTCGGGGGGGGGGGGGGGGGTGCGGCGGGAAATAAAGTCCTGATTTGTAGGATTTGCCCATTCCTGTGGTATAAATGCTACCACAATGGCTGATTTCAAACTACTAAGATGATGTTACTGAGATGTGCACCATTGACTCGCATGAGCCAGGGCATCACTGGTTGCTCTTATTTGTAACAAGGGCTCTGGCAAAAGAGGATTGGCCTCCCTGGGACCCCTCTTAGCCTGTGGGTCCCCATGTGAGTTCTGAACCTTGGGAGATGGCATTAGGCAGCAAGGCCAGGGGCTGGGACGTCTTGGGAAGGGAGTTGGTGGATGCCTTGAGCCAGGAGTCTTCAAAAGAAATCAGCTTTTTGTTCTTAGGTTATGCAACCTCGTGACAAGCCAGGAGGGCCCTCTCATAATTAAAGGGAGGCTCGAGTTTTACGGGGCTTGAGGCTGATAGCTAAACCCTTGGCAGCAGCTCCCCAGGAGGCAGCTTCCCCACCTCAACCTGCAGCTCTCCTTTAACTCTCCCAGGGCACGCTGCCCTGCTGGTTTCCCTCTTCTTTGACTCTTGCCACACAGACAGCCTAGGAGGGGCTGGCAGCTGGGCAGGGGCTGCCCTTCCTGCTGTGCGGTGGATGTGGGCAGCTTCTTGGTTGCGAAGGGCTCAGGCAGCTTCCAGATCGGCTCTGGGAGCTCGTGTCCTGGTTTGCTGTGCCCCAGAATTGGCGGTCACCTCCCCCTCCAGGAGCCCTTGGACTCCCCTGAGGCTTCGACCTCGGTGTCAGGGATGAGAAAGAATCAGCCAGGATGAAAAGGGGGAAGACAGGGCAGAAAAGCTGCCTGGACAGCAAAGGGCTCAATCGGGCAGACAAGCTGGGGAGCCCCAGGGAGTCATTGGAGCTGGAGGTGTGCAAAGGAGGTGCACATGCAGCGGAGGTGACAGCCGAAAGGACAAAAGCCGTCATTCGTGTGCCTCTGTCCCAATTTCTCGCCATTCCACCTACCCTTGGACTATTGTTACCTGCAGTTTGGCTATAAATTAATTCACTTGAAAAACCCTTAAATACTTGCATTTAAACAGGCAAATTTTAACACAGGGCCAATGCTGTCCAAACAGCATGCTTTTGTTTTATTGTATTTTTCTTGCACTTATTTTTTTAAATTTATTTATTCATTTTTAAGTGATTAATAAAAATAGTATATACTGTATATATCATGTACAACGTGATATTTTGAAATATGCATACATTGTGGAATGGCTAAATCAAACTAATTAATGTATGCATTACCCCACATCCGTCTCATTTTTTTGCAGTGAGAACACTTAAAATCTCTCTTAGTGATTTTCAAGAATGTAATAAACTGTTACTAACTATAGTCACCATGTTGTGCTTGAACTTATTCCTCTTGTCTAAATGAAATTTTGTATCCTTTGATTAACATCTCCCCAACCCCTCCACGCCCAGCTTCTGCTAACCACCATTGCACCGTCTGCTCGTGTGAGTTCAATTGTTTTAGATTTCACATGTAAGTGAGAGCATGAGCTATTTGTCTTTCCATGCCTGGCTTATTTCACTTCACACAATGTCCTCCAGGTTCATCCATGTTGTCGCAAATGACAGGATTTCCTTCTTTTTTAAGGCTGACTAATATTCCATCGTGTATATATACCACATTTTCTTTATTCATCTGTTTTTGGACACTTGGGTTGATTCCATATCTCAGCTATTATAAAAAATGCTACAATCACTTTGCCCATTTTTTAATTGGGTCGTTTGTTTTCTTGCTATTCAGGTGTTTGAGTTTCTTACATATTATAGTTTGGATATTAACTCCTTATCAGATGTATGGTTTGCAAATATTTTCTCCCATTTCTTAGGTTGTCTCTTCATTCTGTTGATTGTTTCTTTTGCTGTGCGAAGGCTTTGTAGTCTGATGTCCCATTTGTCTATTTTTGCTTTTGTTGCCTGTGCTGTTGGGGTCATATGCAAAAATTCACTGCCCGGACCAATGTCCTGGAGCTCTTCCACTCTTTCCTTCTAGTAGGTCTACGGTTTCAGGTCTTACACTTAAGTCTTTAATCTATTTTGAGTTGGTTTTTGTACATGGTGAGCGATAAGCTTCTAAGTTCACCCTTCTGCATGTGGATTTCCAGTTGTCCCAACACCATCTGCTGAGGAAGCTGTCCTTTCCCCATTGTGTGTTCCTGGCATCTTGTTGAAAATCGATTGACTGTAAATGCGTGGATTTGTTCCTGGCTCTCTATTCTGCACCTTCCTCCACTTATGTTTGTGATCTCCTATTTATGTCAACAGAGAATGGTTTTCCACTTGTGACTGACCTGTGGATGTGGCAAGACATGGCATTGGGGAGGGCGGGGAGGCTGACGCTTGGGAAATGGGACAGCTGGCGGTGGCAGAGTGAACAGATTCAGACTTGAAACGGGACGCTGGATCCTAGAGGGGAGAGCCTGAGCCCAGGGCAGGGAGGCTGCTTGCGCAGTCCCGGATGATGAAACCAGACGCAGGGGGAGCTGCAGAACCGGAGAGACTGAGGCAGACGGAGGCAGTTCCAGAGACTGAGAGACACACAGGGAAACAGAACGAGCACTGATATCAAGAGATATCAGTGACATGAAGAGAGACATGAAGAGATAAACAGAGACAGGGATGGGGAGAGGGAGACAAAGGGACAGAGAGAGTCAGATACGTCAGATAGGGAAATCAAGAGGTGAGACCGAGACAGAGAAAAGCAAAGGGATGGAGGCAGACACAGAGAAAGAGGAAAAGGCAGAGGGAGATGCTAAGTTAGAGACTGAGAGGGAAATCACTGAGGCAGAGAGAGAGAGAGAACACAGGCAGGGTGGGGGAGGATGCCAGCAGGTGAGGGTGGCCTTGCCCTTTGCAGGGACTGGAGGTGGAGCCGCCCTGGAAGAGGCTGTCTGTCCCTGGGCAGTGGCCCCTTTGTCAGAGGACTCTTGTCCTCTCATGGGGAGGCAGCTCGTGCTGCTGGAGCTTTCGAGCCGGAACCTCATGTGCCGGGCAGCCCTTGCTGCGTCCTCACCCCTCGAGGAAGCTCCGCCGCTGACCTGCTCAGGTGGCCGCCCTGCCACGTGGTTGTCTGTGAGGTCTGAGGCCCACGTCTGGGCAAGGCAGTGTCCTCACTGCACCAGGCGCCCCGGCCAGGCAGAAAAGGCAGGTGTGGACGGTGGACAGAGCCCCCTCCTGGGAGTCCAGGGACCTGGCTGGCAGCACCCACCTGCTGTGTGACCTCAGGTGAGGGACTCTGGGTGTGCACAATCCAGGGACGAATCCTTCCCCTCTGCAGGGATAACCGCAATGCTCAGCACGAGCTGGAGAAGGACCTTAAGGACAAAAGCTCAGCCCAGTTTATCGATGAGAAGTGCTTTAACCTGAGAAACACATCAGACTGCATCAGCTTCTTCCATGGCGTGGAGAAAGTCGACGGCACGTGAGTATCGGGCTCTCTGTCCCCCTCCCTGGCTGCGTCCCCCTGGAGTGAGGGTTTCTGCTCCTACCAAGGAACGATGAGGAGGTATCGAGCGCCAGTCAGGTGAGAGGCAGGTGGCTGAATGAGGATCCTCTGTTGCAAGCAAGTGTAGAAGCCGAGTCTAACTTAAGATAAGATGGAATTTACCGGAAGGCTGTGAGGGGAGCACAAACTCAAGGAGAAGCCCAGAGGGGAAGGTTCTGGCAGTTTGAGCGAGCTTGGGTGTGGACGCTAATCAGCTATAGTGTCTCCATCTTTCCGTGCTGGCCCCACTTTGCTCAAGATCCAAATTTCAGGAGGGAGCGTGTGATTGGCTTTGGGAGGGCCACACGGCCACAGTGCTCAGCAATTCCATCAAACAAATTCCGAAACAGACTGGGCGCGGTGGCTCACGCCCGTAATCCTAGCACTCTGGGAGGCCGAGGCGGGAGGATTGCTTGAGCTCAGGAGTTTGAGGCCAGCCTGAGCAAGAGTGAGACCCCCATTTCTACTAAAAATAGAAAAATCAGACGGGTGTGGTGGCGCGTGCCTGTGGTCCCAGCTGCTCAGGAGGCTGAGGCAGGAGGATTGCTTGAACCCAGGAGTTTGAGGTTGCTGTGAGCTAGGCTGACGCCACAGCACTCTAGCCAGGGCAACAGAGCAAGACTCCGTCTCAAAAAAAAAAAAAAAAAATTCTGAAACAAAGTGACAAGCTCGGCTAGGGGGGCCGACTGACACCCTCCGGCACTAGTGGCTTAAGAGAGTGGATTCTGGAGCCAGGCTTCCTGGCTTCCAATCCCAGCCTCTGCACTAACGCTGAGCAGGTTACGTCGTCTCTTTGGGCCCTTTTCTGTGTCTCTACGACTGGAAAAAAATACTACCCCGTTCCCAGGGCTGCTGTGAGGGTGAAAAGGTGGGCGTGTAAAGTTGTAAGCACAGGGCTTGGCGTGGAATGGTAACAGTCGACACTTATTGAGTGCTTGCTGTGTGACATCATTTTCTTTGCATGGCTGCTACAGGGTAGGCACCTTCTGTATGCCTGGCCCTTGTGTGGGCATGTCACAGCATTGTGGCATTTCATGCAGAACTAAGACATGCTTTCCCAAGTGGCAGCCTGAGGTCTGTCTGTCTTGGTACTCCCCCGGACCCCTTTTAAATCTCTTGCACATAGAACTATGCTTGGCAGGCAGAGATAAGCAATACATCATTACTGAATCTGCATCTTAGCAAATCTCAAAGTGTTGAGATGACCCTTGGGATTTCTGGCAATGACAGCTCCTGGGGACGCTCTTCCTCTTCCTGACAAGGTGGACTCTCCCACGGCCCTGGCAAGGTGAGCAGGACTTTGGGGCTTGGCCCTCCTCATCTGTACAGGGAGTCCAGAGGGTCTCTCTTCCCAGACAGACGCCTCCCCCAAAACCTGGCGCCCAGGCCGGCTGGCAGACTCTGATTTCCACGTGCAGGAGGTGCCTCTATTTAAAGTCCCTCATCCGTGACTCCAACTGGAATGAGGGAGCTGCTGTTTGCGGTGACTAATTACTCCCCAGATGTGCTAGCTCAGGGCTCTATACTTGGGGTTTTCTTAAAGCAGGGCCTTGTGTGGGCAGATTAAAAGGGGACGTTCGGTGACTGTCTGAATTGCAGTAGCTCTATCCGCTGCCATTCTCGTCGCTATGGATTGACTGATGATGGCGATGATGATGATGATGACGGCAGCACATACCTGTCACCTGATCTTTGCTGTGTGCTAGACATGTGCTGAGAGGGTCACGGGCAGCGTCTCATGAATAATAAACGTTCATCAGGTGCTTACTATGTGTCCGGTGCCGTGATAAGGGCTTCACATTTAGTCACTCAGCAACCCTGGGGGTGGGTGCAATTCTTATTCCCATTTTACCATGAGGAAACTAAGGCTCAAAGAGGTGAAACGACGGCTCAAGCTCACACAGCAAATGTCAGAGCCGCAATCTGCACCTACATTGGATACTGAGCTTGTGTGTTTTACCGGTGGTGGCTTCCTGCCTCCCCAGCAAAGCCTGCTGTCCTTAGATGTGTCCTCTGTCTTTAGAGGACACGGGCTCCAGAAAGCACATCCTCCCTACCGAGACACTCTGCCTGCTGAGTGGACAGGCTGTCTTTGGCAAACTCCCCCCAGGGACAGTGTGATTAAGGTGGTTATTTTCTCTGGGGAGCTCGGCTGTCTGCTCCAGGGGAGGGCAAGGGCTTAGAGGTTGCCATTCTTGACGTTGACAGTGCCCCGTTCAGCACCAACAGACATGCTCAGAGTAAATCTGCAGGCTCCTGTCCGCTGTCCTTGGCCTCTCCTCCTTCCACGGTGTCCTGGGCTGTGAGCAGTCGTGCAGCCTTGGACAGGATGCTTCACCTCTCTGAGCCTCGGGTCTTGGTTGGATGAAAGCTCTGAACCAGACTCAATGCCCTCTCCCATC
Organism: Eulemur rufifrons; assembly: GCF_041146395.1. NCBI lineage: Eukaryota > Metazoa > Chordata > Mammalia > Primates > Lemuridae > Eulemur > Eulemur rufifrons. The sequence continues at coordinate 29,037,660 of NC_090996.1, forward strand.
TTCAGTCAGATAGCTGAATTCCTTTTTTCCTCCTGCCTCAGAATAAAAATCTGTGTTATTTAGTAACTGGTGACTTCTAGGACAAAAAAAAAAAAAAAAAAAAAAAAAAGACCTTGAGAAGTTATCTAGTCTGGTTTCACCAGGACCTGAAGCCAGCGCAAAGAAATGCGTCCCTTTCCTTAAAGGCTTCCCAGAGGAGAAAACACCATATGATCCACCGGTTGCTTGTTGCAGGGGTTTATGTGCTCTGCCAGGAAGAGCTCTGTGTTGTCTAGACTGAGGAGTTCCTTCCATGTCACCACCTCTGAGAAGCCTTCCCTGCCTACCCTTGCTAAGTGGCATGTGTCCATCTCTACTGCTCCCGCAGATCCACTCTCCAGCTGCCCTGCTGCGGGTCTGCAGAGGAGGCTGTCCTCTGTAGGTGGCCTCTCCTAGGCTCTCTTTGCTTTCCTGATGGGTTCAGCCAGAAGGGGCACCGGCAGAAGACAGAGGGTGATGGGGGGTGATGTCGGTGATTTATTCTCCGTCCCTTGCTTCCAGGGACAGTGGTCCACCGTGGCTCCTCCTCTCCCGGGGCTCCTGTAACACACACTGTTCCCTTTCTTCTTGCCTTTCGCAGCTGGAGTGGGACAGCGTCCTGTATTTCCCAATCCCTGATTTCTGCAACATTTGCCCGAGTATTCCGTCTGGTCCCTTTCACCACTCTGCCTGACACACGGTAACCCCACTCCACTGGTCTCACTCTCATCCTCCTGCCTCTACCTCCCTTCCTTGCACATGGCGCCATGTGTAAATATCTCCTTTGTTTGTTGTGGATCTCCCTCTAGAAATCCATCACCATGAGGACAGGGTGTTCTTGTTCGTGGCTCTATCCCAATGGCCCAGAACAATGCTTGGCATGTGGCAGGTGTTCAAAAACCACTTGATGAATAAGTCAGCAAAAGTAGCATGGCCATGTGCTCAGCACCGAGTTGGAGGGACACTGAGCCACCATTGCGCCCAATGCCTGCTTCTCGGCCTGTCTGTGTTTTTGGTGGTGGGGGGCGTGTTAGGGGGAAGAGCTTTCAGAGGGGATGGAACCCTCTTCTCCTACCAACACACTGAGCGCCCTGGTGAAAACCAGCTGCTGTCTGTAGGCTGCTCTTGCCGCCCCTGTGAAATGAGGAGTTTGGATCAGGACAGTGGTTCTTAACAGGGAGAGACTGTGCCCCCTCGCCCGGGGACAATCGCCAATGTCTGGAGGCATTTTTGGGTGTCACAACTGGTGGGAGCTGCCACTGGCATCTAGTGGGTGGAGGCCAGGGATGTGGCTCAACATCCTACAGTGCACAGAACAACCTCCTCCCCCCACAACAGAGAATTTTCCCAGCCCAAATGCCAAGACTGCCAAGGCTGAAAAACCCCGGATTTGGACGTCTCTAAGACTTGCCAACGTCCCCACCCCCACCCCCACCCCGCCCGCCATTCCTCCCCTGCGTTAAATTTGCTCTTGTGCCTCTGCAGGATCTCGGTGCCTGAGACCTGGGCCAAGTTCACTAACGACAACATCAGGCACTCTCAGAACATGCGGGCCAACTCCATCCGGCTGCGGGAGGAGGCGGAGCACCTCTTTGAGACCTTGTCGGATCAGATGTGGAAGCAATTCACGGACACCAATCTGGCCTTCAACGCCCGCATCTCGGAGGTGATGGACGTGAAGAATAAGCTGCAGACACAGCTGGCGAAGGTGAGCAGATGTGTCCGGGGACCTTTGTCTCCTGTGCTAAACCCGCGCCTCCCTCCCGAGAGCCTTAGCAGCATCTGGGCCAAGCTGCCCCCACTCCTGCTACCAAAATGGTCCCATCCATCCTGAGGTCTACAATTCTGTCCACTCCAGAATGGGGAGGGGCCTGTGAGCTTCTTGCAGGGGGAGGGGGTGGTTCGAGCATCTGGGGTCGGTCCTCCCTTGCTCACTGGAGGATGGAGCTTGGAGCTCAGTCTGCCTGTTGCCAAGGCCCCCAAGAGGCTGCTAGTGCTCCCAGGGCACCTCATTCTCCATGTGAGGCCCACGTGGCAGAGCATGACAGGTGTAGATAGAGGAACTCCCGGAAACCATCATCTCTGCACATCCCCACCCACATCAGCACCTTTGGAAGTGTAACCTTTGACTTCCGAAGGCCTCAACAGTATAATGATCCCCTGCTGAGGGCTGGGGTGCTTTTGGAACTTGAGGTGTTGGCAGGACTCCCCTGGCAGTTCTGTCATCTGTCTGCTAGTCCCACACCAACATGCCCTCTGGGCTACTCTCTTATCCCACTGGCCGTGCCTCTGGGTTCCTCCCTGCTCATGTTAATGTGGATGCCTCCTGGGTGCCACACGCTGTGCCAGGCACGAGGAACAAAACGAGGAGCCACGCAAACATGGTCCCCATCCTCTGGGGACTTACATTCTGCTTGGGGGACAGTGGTGCCTGCAAAATTTATACCCAGGAAGGACTTAGGGATGGCGGTCCAGGTGGGGGTGGTGGGTGGTGGGCAGGGGACTAGCTTTGCGTCTGTATTTGCGGAGTCCTCCTTGTATTGTATGCATATTTGGGGGAGGGGACTGCAGGCAGGTTGATGGAAATTACAGGGGCAGCTTCAGCCCACCCACCCCTGATACCCTTTGGCCTGGTCCCCCAAAACAGATGAAATGGGTTTCTATGAAATCACTGCAGCGTTACTACGGGAGAAGCAAGGGGGTGAGCCAGAAGATTTTTGGGGTGCCAACGCTGGGTGGAGTAGATGGGCAGGGGACACTTCCACCCAGAACAGGTGGATAGGGAGCTGGGAGAGGGGAAGGCTGCCGGCGCTGAGGCAGGATTATCAGATGGGAGAGGGAAGAGGGGAAGTGAGATGCCCAGAGAAGGCCGAGTTGGCTTGTGCACCTTCCATCCATCCTTCACTTGCCTATTAACCCTTTAGAACAGGGTTGGCAAAATTTTTCTGTAAAGGGCCAGGTGATAAATGATTTCCCCTTTGCAGGCCATATGGTTTCTGCCCATGTATTGCAAAAGCAGCTGTGGACAGTATGTACACAAATGAGCATGGCTGTGTTCCAATAAAACTTTATTTACAAGACTAGGCAGGGGGCCGTATTTGGCCCACAGGTTGTAGTTTTGCCGACCCCTGCTCTGGAACTTAGGGTGAAAGTCACTTCCTCCAGGAAGCCTCTTGACGCCCATAGTTTATTTGTGCTCATTACCTCTGGGTGGCCACTGCATCCCGGACTGTGTTTGTCATCGCTTCTTCCACCCTACACCTTGTGGTTAGAAGCACAGACTCTGAGCCTGACTGCGTGAGTGGGAATCCTCTGTGACCCTGGGTAACTTTCTTAACCTCTCTGTGCCTTGGTCCCCTTGTTTGTAGAATGGGGACATGAGGATTATTTGAGCTAATGTAGGCACGCTCCCTGAACAAGCGCCTGGCATGCGGTAGGCACTGTGCCTGTGCTAGGGGCTGTGATTTTACTGTATCCGTTGATCGACTTGTCTGCATCTCTTCAGAGCACCCCTCCTGACTCAGCCCTGCACCCCACTGCCCAGTAGACTGCCTGGCCCTCCTTAAACCTTTGTGCTGTGAGTGAAAGGAGTCCACAGGATTGAGGTTTATACTGGTGGTTTAAAAAAAAAATGATACATAATTGAGTGCATGCTTTTAATGGTGTTTGTTTCTTTCTCTTTTTCTTTCTTTTTTGTGCAAAAACCCATTTTTTTATTGTGGTAAAATATGCATAACGTAAAGTTACCGTTTTAGCCATTTGTAAGTGTGCAGTTCGGTGGCATCAAGTACACATTGTTGCACAGCCATCGCCACCGCCCATCTCCAGGACTTTTTCTTCCCAAGTTGAAACTCTGTCCCCATTAAACACTAACTCCCCATTCCCTTCTCTCTAGCCCGTGGCAACCACAATTCTACTTTCTGTCTTCATGAATCTGATGACTCTAGGTACCTCATATAAGAAGAATCATACAGTATTTGTCCTTTTGTGACTGGTTTAGTTCATTTAGCATAATGTCTTCAAAGTTCATCCATACTGAAACATGTGTCAGAATCTCCTTACTTTTTAAGGCAGAATAATACTTCATTGTCTGTATAGACCACATTTTCTTTGTCCATTCATTCTTCTATGGACACTTGAGTTGCTTCCGCCTTTTGCCTATTATGCAAGCATTTCCTTTTAATGAGGCATTTCTTACGGTGGATCAAATGTAATTCGTTGGCTGGGCACGGTGGCTCACGCCTGTAATCCTACCACTCTGGGAGGCCGAGCTGGGAGGATCACCTGAGGTCAAGAGTTCCAGACCAGCCTGAGTAAGACCGAGACCCCGTCTCTACTAGAAATAGAAAAAAATTAGCTGGGCAACTAAAAATAGAAAAAAAAAATTAGCCAGGTATGATGATGTATGCCTGTAGTCCCAGCTACTCGGGAGGCTGAGGCAGGAGGATTGCCTGAGCCCAGAAGTTTGAGGTTGCTGTGAGGTATGATGACTCCACAGCACCCCAGCCCAGGCAACATAGTGAGACTCTGTCTCAAAAAAAAAAAAATAATAATAATAATAATTCATTGTCATGTTCCATTGCATGAAGCTTTCTACCTGGCAGTGACTTGGGAAGGCTCCTTTTGTTGGCTGTTGGTTTCTCATCTGTGAAATAGGGAGCAAGAATTCCTACTTGGTAACATTACTGTGATTATTAATGAGTTAATCTCTGTGGAGCTCTTAGAACAGCACTCTGTGCGTGATAACCACTAAGTAAAAGGTAACTGTAAGTATTAATGTTATTACTGATGGAAAGGATTTTTTTTTTTTGGTTGGAGTGAGGGACCAAAACCTTTTTCAAAATTCCTCCAGGGAAGTTTTGAATTATTACTAACAGCCTCACATTGCTGATCAGAGTTTTTGCAACCTCATGCATTTTTATTAATAGACATAATTTAATCACCAGCTGCTTTGCAAATAAGCTATCACCCATATGAAATACACCAACTCCCCACCAGACACTACTGACATTTGCCTGCACAAAGATTTGTTTTCTGGTTGGTGACGATCTCACGGGGTGTTTTTCTAAGATAATAAAAGAAGTTGATGCAATGAAGATAAACATATAGAAACCAATTTCACCTTTCAACAGTTTGCTCTGGCTAGAGGATTTGAAACACTCCCTTTAAATATTTAACTGTTATTAGTTGAGCTCAGCCTGATTCCCCTTGGCAAGAGGCATTTCTGGAAAATTCCATGCCCCCATCCTCACGTGTGCTGCAAGGCAATTATTTCTTTAGTGGTCATAGGAATCCACTCTGTAAGGCCAGGTCTACGTGGCTCCCCGTGCAGACAGTGGCTTGGGGCTGTGTAGACAGTCTCATCTGTTCACTCTGATCCTAGACTTCCATGCCCAAGGTCGCACCCCAAACCTTGTAACTTGCCCTGGGGCTTGTCCCTGCAGGAGCAGGGTTTGTAGAGACTCTAGGGTATCTCCTGGTCATATTGAGCACTGCCAGCAGCAGGGCTGGTGACTTCTCCGGACAGAAGTGGGTGACCACAGAGTGGTTTGCTAATTTTGAGGGCTGATTCCTCTGAAAGCCAGGGTCCTGGGAACCTCCAGGTAAACAACCCCCCAACTACACCCAATTACCCAGTTGAATTTTAGAGGGAAACTCTTAATGCAGGGTGGGGGTGGGGGAAATGCACAAACATGCTTTTGGGGGGCAGGCTGTATGGGGGCAGGGACATTGCTATAGAAAGTGCTTATTCTGAGGTTGTGGGAACTGGAGCCTGGCAGGTGAAATGACAGTAGACGTGTTACATAAACGTAGCACGAATGTCATTGACTCATGCAACGAGAAAGTCATTCCCTCTTCATTCCTGGTGACGCTCGCAAGGGTGCTGGAATGCCTGCCTCACCTCTCTAACACCTGCCAATCTCCCTTTTAAACAGGAGAGAGCCGGCCTCAGGCTAAGAACTTTGGGCAGGCAACAGTATCCGGCCAGAGTTTAAATAATGTGATTTTTCCTTTTGTCTTGTTCCATGCATTTTTTTTTTTTTTGCATTTATGTCAAGTGATGCTGATTTTCCACTGATAATAGTGATGTAAAGTTTCATTTTTAAAATAAATGCACTTGAGTTTTTTGTTGTTTTTTTTTTTAAGTGAATTGATTTACAGAAAAGCTTAAGCCAATTACGTTAGGAGTGGTGTGGCGATCTGGCAAAAATGCTGAGGGCAGGAGGGAAGTCTGACTCGTGAGAAACTGCGGCAGAGCCCTGTGTGTTTCAGATGTTACTGTGTGTGCAGTGATCACCAGGTCACCCGGACAGTTTGTTGAAAAGCAGCTTCTGGTCGAGCAAGTCTGGGGTGAGCCTGTGAGATGCCCGTGCTGCCGGCAGGGAGTGGCGGGGGCATAGGACGTAGGGAGTGTTGGCTTTGACGAATATCTGGGTAAGCTGTTGTCTCCTTCCTCTCTCTCCCTCCCTCTCTCCTTCTTTCTTCCAGATGCATAAAATTGGGGGAACAAAATCCTTCCAAAAGGCAAGGCTTAGTCATTTAAATTCTAATCAGATTTTCTTTAATTGCATTTTACTTCCAATCTCACAAGGCAAGCAGAATCATTTTTCCCTTAGGGATTAAGCCAGGTCATCCCATCCCATAAATTGTGCCCAATCAATCTGTGCTGATGCAAATGTCCCTCTGGGGTTTCTGCCACCCCAGGGCAGACAGCTCAGTGGGAAAATGGGGGCAGATCCATGATATCAGGTGCTCGGGGGTCTTGATGAGCCAGGCATGCCAGAAACACAGCCTTGATCCGGGTGTCCAAGACAAGTCCATTTCTCTGCTTCCTGCTAACGGCTCCCGCCCCACGTGCTGTAAGGTTTCTTATGGTCACCAGCGGAAATGGAGGGAGGAGACATGAAACAGGTGGGGTAGGTGACTGCCACCGAGAGGAGCAATGTGGTGGCCAGGGAAGGGACTGGATGGTCACTTTCTATGCTGGACTCTCCAAAAGCCCTGGCCGATCACCTCAGCCGCCTCCTAACTGGCAGTCACTGTCCCCAGCCAGACCTTTGTCCTGAACTTGCCTCTGCTCTCCAGCTGCACACGCCACGTCTCCACCTGCATTCTCAGAGGCGTCTTAACGTGCTCAAAGCCCAGCTCCAGAACTGTCACTCTCCTGCCTGCTCCCACCGGAGCCCTCCCCATCTCAGTCAGTGGCTCCAGCTTCCCAGTGCTTCCAGATGCTTCCAGGTGCTTCTAGGGGCTCCTACTTCTAGGTGCTCGGTCCTGAACCTTGGAGTCCCCCTGGACACCTCTCTATCTGTCCCACCCATGTCCACTCCACTGGCAAATCCGGTTGGTTCTACCTTCATAAACTCATCACTGCTCACCGCCTCCTCTGCTTCCCCCTGCACCTGCTCCGTCTGCTTTGCCTACTGCCCCTCTGGGGTCTTTCCCACTTTAAGGCCACCTGATGCACTGGCAGCTGGTGTGGAGGGCATTCAATCCTTGAGCAGGCCAACAAGATTTACAGAGAAAAAGGTTCAATTGCTTTAGAGTATTCAGAAAACCTTGGGAGTTTAGCTGGGGAGTTTAGCACATGACAGGCTCTGTTTGGGGATCGCCAGCCAGTACCCAAGGGTCCGGGGGTCACTGTCGTCCCCTTGGCTGGGCTGGGTGTGTCCTGTTGCTCTCACGAGAATTTATCAGTACCCCTCACCTCTGTCACCCTAGCACCTCACATGACGCGTGGTGCATGGTGAGTTCTAAGTAAATGCAGGTTTAAATCACAGGGTGTTGAACTTGGCCCACATATTATTTGGCTTTCACATTTTTCTTTGAGCAGCTTTATTTATATTTGATGCATAACTACCATAGTTATATGTAGTTGGGCTGTAGTTGGAGGGTACAATTTGAGAAGTTTTGACACATATATATCATGAAGCCATCTCGTCACTCAAGGTAGTGACCGTGTGTCACCCCCAAAATTCCTTGTGCCCTTTTGTCATCTCTCCTGCCAACCCCCCATTCCCATATAATCACTGATATGCTGTCTGTCACTATAGATTGCTTTGCATTTTCTAGAATTTTATATAAATGGAGACATACTGTAGGTTCTCTTTTTTAAATTTGGCTTCTTTTCCTCAGCATAACTATTTGGAGAGTCATAGTTTCCTTCTCCTTACGGCCGGGCAATATGTATTGCACGGATATACCACGCTGTACCGACTATGTAAATAAGTCACTACTCATCCGTTCACCTGACGACAAAGATTTGGGTTGTTTCCAGTTTGGGGCTGTTACAAATAAAGCTGATATGAACATTGGTGAACACACATTTTTAAAACCCTATGTGCATTCTCATAGTTTAAAAAAAAATTGGTTAAAGAAAATGGAGATTTCGCATAACAGTTCAGATTTCTGGCATCTCTTGAACAATTGGTAGCTCTAGCAATGCAGAGCCCACATTCTACCTGGGAACAGCCAAGGCGCTGGGCGGCTGCTGCCAGTCTTTGGACTGGGTTGGGGGCTGCAATCTGCCCTGCTCCCCACTGCCCCCTATTACTGCCCATTTCACCTGCTGGCCTTGTCACTTGGTTCCTATAGGCCTGTGTGTTTGTACGTTCTGCTTCCTGTGTCAGAGGAAATTCAAGGAAGCAGATGTGAAAACAGCCAGACGTAGGAAGAGTTTAACCCGAACATAGAGGGGCTATGAATTTTAACCTTGAAAAGCTTTGCTTTTATTCTGAAGTTTCTTTGGGGTTTTGACTTCCAAGCAGCCATCAGCATCAGCAAACCCACCCCTTCCCGGGAAGAACTGGGCAGCATCTGAGGGGTGAGGGCTCCTGCTGGTGACCCGAGGCCCCGAGTGCCTGCCGCCAACCCCTCTGTCTGTCCAGGGAGGGCTGGAACCCATTGTGGAGTGGGAAATGCTTCTGTGCTTTGCAAGCCGCCAATCCCTGCCAGCGCCGGGGCCTGCAGCCAAGCTACTGGCGGCTGGTTTCTAAAACTGGCCCAGCCCTGGGGAAGTGGAGCCGGCGGCCTGGCCGGGTGCTGCCCTTCCTCACTAGCTTGCACACTGCACACCACGAAGTCCTGGGAGAAAGCTCCTCTCTTTTCAAGTTCTCTCCATCAATCCTTCTGATGGTGTCAGGGAGCAAGACTCCCCGTGATGCTAACCTGGCTTTAACACCTCTCTGTCAACTCCCGGCCCCTTTCTAACAAAGGCATCAAGCCTTGGGCTTAGAACCTTGGGAAGGCAACAGATTCTAGTTAGAATTAGTAACTTCTTTTTCCCGTTTTCTCCCCTGTTATGGTGCTCTCTATTCATGGAAAAGGATACTGGTTTTCCACTTGTGGCAATAATAGAACGATTTCATTTCAAATACGTATGTTAAAGGCTGCAACGGGGGTTGATTTGAAGAAAAATATGAAAATAATTGTAGAGATGATGTGGGGATGGGAAATATGTTGACGTGCTGCCCAGTGACCCAAATTTGGGAACGTCAAAAGAAAAACTGAAGACACATTAAATTTAACAGAGTTTGATTGAGCAAAGAATGATTCGAGAATTGGGCAGCTCCCTGAACCAGTGTAGGTTCAGGACGACTCACGGGATGGCCACGTGGCTGGGGAATATTTATGGAGAGAAAAAGGAAAGTGAGTAGAGAAAACCGAAGTGAAGAGCAGAAGAGCTGGGTTGGTCACAGCTCGGCACTTGCCGTATTTGAAATGGTTTGGACAGTTGGCCGCCTGCGATCGGCCGAAACTCTGTGGTTGGTCCTAGAGCAGGTTGTAGTCTGTGTGCACATTCAGTGAATTTCCAGGTCACTGTGTATAAGGAGAATCCTTTAGGTTGAACTTAAAACATGTAAGGAGGCAGCTTTAGGCTCGGCTGCGTGGAACCGGGATCGCTGGCGGAACCGTCACCCTGTGTCAGTACAGGTAGCTCATGATGGGCAACTGTGGCACGAGAGTGACAGCCGCGCTTTAGGAGAACGCACCACACTGTTGTAAAATGCAACTAAGGGGACGGGCACGTGTCCGGATGCAGCGGTGACCAGGTTTCAAGGGCAATTTGGACCAGACACAAACTTCACCCCCTGCACTGACTCTAGGACAACACCCCCACCCCCCTGCAGGCACCCAGCAACCCAGGGCTGCTGTTCCTCCCTGCTCTGGTGCCTCTCCGCAATCCGCATTTTCACAGAGGCGGAAGCCCGAGTAGTTCTTCAGTTGTCAACTGAAGGCGACTCTGTCCCCCTGGGGACGTTTGGCAATGTCGGGGCAGTTTCGGTTGCTACTGCTGGGTGATGGGGTACTCCTGGCCAGGGAGGCTGCCAAACATCCCACACCGCACAGGACAGCCCCCCACAACGCAGTGATTTGGCCCAAGTCAAGGGTGGGAGCTGAGAAATCTTGCTTTAAAGGAGTTTCAGGCACCAGCAAGAAACAGGAGGGGACTGTTCTAAGGGGCAGAGGACCTCCAGAACTCTCCAGATCTGGACTGGCAGACTGTTGCCTGAAGGGGCCGATTTACTTATAAACTGCAAGTTTTCGAAGGGGAGGAAGACCATGGGAGCAGAAAAACAGGACCTTCTCCTGTGGCTTGGTGAACTGGGTGGTTCTTCAAGGCATCCACACCCCTAAATGCCATCCCCGGACCTGTTTAAGGCAACCGTCCTATAGGCTGGGCTGAGTGTTACTGTGCTTTCTGAGGCTCCGTGTCTGTGGGTTTCCGGCTGTTTCAGGCTCAGGGCCACGTGCGTCGGTGCGTCTCTGCCTGATGCTCACTTCAGTGCGGAGAGGAATCAAAGGCCCTTCCAGGGTCACGGGGGCTCAGGTCTCAGCATGGTACCTGGGTGGTGCGGGCCTGGACCGACCAGCATGGGGGGGTCCAGGTGAGCTCAGATTTGGGTGCTCGCTTCTGAGAGCAGTGTCAGAAGGCGGAGCTCCAGGGAGAAGGACGGGGGTGCTGTGTCACTAGCTATCGGTCCCTGGCGACACTGGGAGAGGGGCCATTGGAATTAGAAAAATGGAGTAAGGTCGAGAGCTGAGGAGGTAGCTGGCAAATGCAGGAAGCTGGAGGACCAGGCAGGACAGGGAGAGAATGAACAGGGTCAGCACAGGAGGGGCCGTACAAAGGAGGCTGTTTTGAGCTCATTTTGTGAGCACCACCTGTACTCGGGGACATTGTTATAATACTTCCTTCCTCTCACGGCTGGCATCAGTTGGTGATAGCCAATCGTATGCCTTGTCCAGAAGCCCTGGGCGGGGCAATCACTGGGATTGGTTCCTGCTGAGGCGAGAAGACCATAACATGCAGCCTGGCTGGAGCAGAGGGTTGCTGCCACGTCTCCTGGGTACAGGTGTGTCCTGCCAGTTTCCTAATTTCTTCTGAGTTATGACCTGTCTGCCTCTGGGTCCTTGTCCCCTGGACGGCTTGGGACCTGCTGCCCAGCCTCAGCTGTGCTCCCAGCTTTCACAACTGCTTGCCTCTCCTGGTCTGCATCCCTCTCCTGGTCTGCATCCACAGTGCAGGGGAGGGGCTGGGTTCGGTTCTGGCTCTAGCACTTCCTGGCTATGTGATCGAGGTCAGGTCGCCCCACCTCTCTGTGCCTCAGTTTCTTCCTCTGTCAAATGGGAGCAGTGGTGGTTGGCAAGTAGCTGTTTTGGGAAAAGAGCAGCGGTGCCCATCACTTAGCAAGTGACCGTTGTATATTAGCTGTGAAAATGGTGCGAAGCCGTGGTCTGCTTTCTGGCCTGCTAAAGTGCATGAAAGAACCTTGCATCTGGGTTGAGTCTTGGTACAGCTCAGGGGTCTTGGGAAAGTCACTCACCCTTCTGAATCACAGTTTCCTAATCTAGAAGAGAGGAATAATCCTACAGCTGTGAGGAACAATGAAACGGTGAGCAGTTCTCAGCCTCAGCGCCACGTTGTGATCTGGATGCCTGGGTCCCGCCTGTAGAAATTCTGATTTAATTGGCTGGGGTGTGGCCTGTAACAGCTTGTAAAAGCTGGGGGGGGGGGGGAGGGCGGTGATTCTAATGGGCCGCCCAGGATTGAGAACCAAAGGTCAGGAGTTCAGACCAGGGTTCTCCATCCGCATCGTCTGGGAATTTGTTAGAAATGCACATTTTCAGGCTCGACCTGGGGCCCACTGAATCCAACTGCAGTGGAGCCCAGTGATCTGGGCTTTAACAAGCCCTCGAGGGGTATCTCCCAGGTGTAGGCAGTAACATGTTTCATTCCCTCTTCCCTCTCTCCCCACAGCAGGTGTGTCCTTAGCCCGTCCTCTGTGCTGGACTCTGAGTTAGGAGCTGGGGATACCACAGTGAATGAGAGACGAGATCCCCGCCCTCAGGGGGCTGAGGTTCCAATGGGGGAGATAGATTAAAAAAATAAGCAAAGACATAATTAATTAAAAATGTAATGAGTGTTAAGAAGGGGATCCTCGAGGGCCTGAGACGGTGGATTGCTATGAATGTTCACAAGTGCACGCCAGCCTCTCCGTCGGGGGCCTCTACCCTCTTCCAAACCACTCCAGAACTTTCAGGACCCCTGACCTCAAACAGCCTCTCAGCAGCTGACACTTGTACTGGCCTGGCCTGGCCTGCAGGCAGCTGGGCCACCACTTGACAGAAACAGCTGTGGGCCGGGCTTGCTCAACTTCTATCTTCTGGAGTAGTATTAGCAGTTCTCAACCAGGAGGAATTTGCTCCCTACTGGCATTTGGCAAGGTCTGGGAGACATTTTTGTTTGTCACAATTGTTGCAAGGCGGTGCTACTGACATACAGTGGGTGGAGACCAGGGATGCTGCTAACCCCCGCCCCCTCCCCCACCCAGTGCACAGGACAGTCTACACAACCACGAAGTGTCCAGCCCAAAATGTCAACAGTGACGAAGTTGAAAGTCCCAGCTCTGGAGCATTCATGACCTGAATTCCTGGCTGGGTCCCTTTGGAGTGCTCCTCTCCTCGCTCCTAGGCTTAGCTGCGCTTGAAAATCTTCCACCATTTGACCAGAAAAACGATTCCAAGCTGCCTTTCCGCTTCTCGAGCTGGGGAATCTGAACCGAGCCAGGCATCTCCTTGGAAACTCCTTGGCTTTGTGCAGTTTGGAAAACAATAAATTTGCAAGGTTGCACAAAGCATCCCGAAGCCCAAAGCCCGCTGGAACTGCTAAATCCATTTTTTCCCTCCACATCAAAAATAATTTCCTGGCCTTAGAGGCCGTCTCCACTGTCACAAGACGAGATGCAGGCAGATAGTTTTACATGGCAAACAACCCTGCCAAACATGCCCCCCCTCAAAGCCATGGGGTGGATTTCTATTCCAGACAGGAATATCGGCGCGCTTTTCCGCTGAGCCGAGATTGATTTCATCCAAGGCAGACCCGGCGATTGCCTTTTGCACCCCGTGCGTGGCCAGAGACCATTCCTGGCGCTAACCCAACTCTTTCCGCACTCTGGGTGCTGGGCCGGGATGCGGTGGGTGAGGTTTGCCTCCCGCTGCTCCCTCCAAGGGACGACAGTGGATGACTGTGGCTGAGTTTGCTGTTCTGCTGCAAACGGGAGAAAGAAGAAAGAATTTATCACAATGACAAAAGACACATTAGCCTTACCGCGTGCAGCCAGTGTCATAGGGGCTTTACTCAGGTTAGCTAATCTTCCCCTCTGAACAATGAAGAAGGGACTATTAGCCCTGTTCTACAGATGAGGAAACTAAAGGCCCTGCCAGGATATAGCTCACCCCAGCCAGTAAAAGGCAGAGCCAGGATTTTAACTGAAGTCTTGCTGTGGATTCTGGGCTTTGGATTAAAACGGATGTCTACCCCGCCTCCAAAGCCTAGTAATAGTAGGTCAACATCTACAGGTGGTTCTCAAACAAGGTGGTTCCTCCCCCTGCCCTGGACATTTGGCAATGTCTGGAGACATTTGTTTGTCACAATTGGAGAGAAGTGCTACTGGCTGTGGGCATCCGGTGCGTAGAGCCCAGGGATGCTGCTAAATCCCCTGCAGTGCGCAGGCCAGCCCTCTACAGTGGAGAATTACCCAGCCCCAAATGTCAACAGTGCCAAGGTTGAGCAACCCTGGTCTCCAGGCATGAAGTTTAATTTAAAAAGAGAGAAAAGAAAAAGGTAGTAAACAGGTGGATGGTTAGGTAGACGGATGACTGGATAGAGAGTATAGGGTGGAGAAACCCGGAGCTGTGGAGTGCTTGCTGGGTGCTAGCCACCACGCTGAACCATGACACAGGTGACCTAAATCAGTCCTTGCAGTCACCAGTGGGTTTTGTTATCATCTCCTTTACACAGACCGGGAAACAGAGGCACAGAGAGGTTCCAAATGCTCAGCAGCGGTGGTGCTGGCGTTTGGACGGAGGTTGATGGCTCTCAAGCCTCTTTCTAGGAGGTTCTTCCTGATTTTAGTGGGGTGGGCAGGCTGGAATCTGAACACTCCCGGCCTCTCATCATTCTGCACATTCCGTAAGTCATCGAGTCCTCCCCACTTTGTCTTGGGGACACTCTCGGGCCATTCTTTCTGTGCTGCTCCACACAAAGGTGTGGTCCGCCTGTCTCTCAGCTTCCCTGGTTTCCTCCCCTGTCCCTTCTCCAAAGGGCAGCCAGCAAGTTCTGCCTAAAACTACAAACCCAACCATGTCTTTCTCCCGCCTTAAAACTTAAATATGCACGTGAATCACCCGAGGGGTTTGTTAAAATGTAGATTCTGTTCGTGGGTCTGAGACTCCACATTTCTTACAAGCTCTCAGAGTCCAATGATGCTGGTCCACGGACCACACTTTGAGTAGCAAGGTGCTGGAGAAGTTATTCTCCTCTCTGAACACCCGAGACCCAGAGGAGCAGCAGACTTGTACGAGATGGGCAGCTTTGAGGGATCATGATTTCCTCTGGGGTGGTTTATAGCAGACTAAGGCCCCCCCCATCTGTTTTTATAAATAAAGTTTTATTGGAACACAGCCACACCCATACGTTTCCATGTTGTCTGTGGCTGCTTTTGTGCTATCGTGGCCAAGTTGAATAGGCTGCGTATTGGGACTTCCTGCCATCTAAGTGGGGTGGACTTGATGAATTAAAAACAACACACACAAAGCCGTTCATACTTGCTGGTAACAGTCTCAGGTTGAATCTTGGAGGAAGTGGCTCTGCGCACAAATGGAGCATGTCACCTGGCCCAGGAGCACCCGCAGCACCCTAACTAGTGGGGGGGGGGCACAGGCTTCAGGTCCCCATTTCCTGGATAAGGAAGTTGGGGCCCAGAGCACTCGGTGGCTCTGAGTTGGGTATGGGTGTCACAGTTGGTTTGTGTTAGGGCTGGGACAGGAACCCGGTCTCCTTTCGTCCTACCCAGGGCTTCTGCTTCCAGGACACCCCGCACAGAGGCCTCGTGGCTGGGAGTTCTGTCTGGGGCAGGGGCGGGTGTTGGTGACCAAAAAGAACTTTGGTTCTGCCAAAGGTAGGGAGAAGTGGCCAGAGAGCCTCCCCCCCTCTGCCTTGGGCCGGCTCCCTCTCAGAGCCACGTCCCGAAGGCTGAGGAAGGGGACAACCCTCCTCCGTCTCTCAGGCAACCCCTGCCTTGATCCATTATTGCCCGAATAAGTGAGTTGATGCAGGCTGTGGTGCGGGAGGTTAAAGCCGAGCTCTGTGCTGGCGGTCGGGGTCTGCCTCTCTCCAGCCATGTGACAACATCGTGTTGCTTAATGTCCCCGACTGTTACCTGTGATATAGGGGATTGGATTAAATGATTCTAAAGGCAGATTCCTTTCGTATAAAAAAAATAGTACAGATTTTGGGGTGGTAGAGGCAAAAGTGGGTTTCTTTATTAAGGTGAAATTCACGTAACATAAAATGAACTATTTTAAGGCAAACAATTCAGGGCCGTTTAGTGCACACACAGTGTTGTGCAGCCGTCACCTCTGTCTGGTTCCAAAACAGTCTCATCATCCCCGAGGGAGTCCTGGGCCCACGGAAGTGCGCGTTCCCCAGACTTCACCCATTCATCGTTCACCTTTACGTTACAGTAACGCTTGTAACCAGCACACAAGCATTTATTTATTAATAATAGTTTTCTTATTTTGAACCTAAATGCATGGATTTGTTTTCTCCACAGTTGGTTTATTAAAACTTTTTTTAAAAAAACTGGCCAGGTGCAGTGGCTCACACCTGTAATCCCAGCACTTTGGGAGGCTGAGGCGGGGGAGATCTCTTGAGGCCAGGAGTTCAAGACCAGCCTGGACAACACAGCCAGACCCTGTCTCTCAAAAAAAAAAAAAAAAATCAGCCAGATATGGTGGCCTGTGCCTGTAGTCCCAGCTACTCCAGAGGCTGAGGCAAGAGAACCGCTAGAGCCCAGGAGTTCGAGGCTGCAGTGAGCTATGATCGTGGCTGCACTCTAGCCTGGCCAAACAGAGTGAGACTCTGTCTCAAAAAAAAAATAAAACCCACCCCCCCAAAACAAAAAACCTTTTTTAAAAAATTGAAGTATTAGCATAACATAACACAGTAAAGGACATGACTCCATTAGTCTTTTTCTAAAATTTTTTATTTTTAGTTATGGATGCATAATGCCTGTGCATGTTTATGGAGCATATGTGATATCTTACCACATTGATCTTGTGTATAGCTTGAATTTGATTTTCACATATGTTGCGTGTGTGTAACCACTGCCTAGCTCAGGGGCTCTCAGTCAGGGCAGTTTTGGCCCTCAGGGGACATTTAGCAATGCGGTTGTCATGCCTGGAGGGATGAGGACAACCCCCACCACACAGAAATTTCTGGTCCCAAATGTCACTAGATGCCGAGGTGGGGAAACCCTGTCCCACATCAAAGTCCAGGACACTTCCAGGTCTGGGAGCCTTCCTCATCTTACCCTTGCTTTGCCTTTTTGTTCTGTTTGAGCCCTCGGTGTGTTGGATGTTGCCGTCCACTCAGTCCAGCAACTCAAATGCTCACCTCTTCCAGAAACACCCTCACAGACACATGGAGAAATAATGTTTTACCAGCTATCTGGTAAAATATCCCTTAGCCTAAACAAGCTGCCATGTAAAATTAACCATCACACATACACTATCTCATTTAGTCTTCACAACAACACTGTGGGCAAGTTATTATTATTATGCTAATTTTACTGACAAAAGAACAAGTGCCCTGCAGTGTCCGGCAGGTGGAAGGGGCTCAATAGATGCTGGGTACAGATTGCATGAGGCCCAGAGAGGTTGTGATCCATGCAAGGTCACACAGCAGGCAAGAGCAGAGGCTGGAATTTGAACCTATGGCTGTGTGACTGTGGAGAGGCCCAGGGAGATGAAGTGACCTGTTCCCGGATGCGTCATCAGCGTGTGGGAGGCCTAGGATTTCCCCTCGCCAGTCTCGACTGGCAGGCAGCCTGCGTGTGCAGAGCACTGAGCTAGGGGCTGGGAAAGGGAGCGAGGTGAGGCCTCCTCTCTCACCACCCACTTCCTAACAGAGCTCCTGCTCCAGGGCAGGGCTGGGCGGGAGGCAGGGCTGGGTGCCAGTTGCAGGGTGCCAAGACTCCTCCCATGGGGTGACCCCCTGAGCCAATCCCAGCGGCCCTGCCCAGCTACTAGGATGAGCCAGGCTGTGCCCCACAAGCCTCTTTCTCCTATTTCTCAGGCTTTGTGTGAACAGAAAGGTTAACATGCTGAGGAGGAGGCCTATGGTGGGAGCTCTGGGACCCAGGGAAGCCCCTGAGAGCTTGGGGACCCAGCAGAGAGATGCCAGCTCTGCGTGCATGTGTGTGCGTCTCTGTCCCTGTCTATATGAGAGATCACTCTACTGGCCTGGGAGGTGGGGGACAGGTCATGACTGCTTGTGGCACGTTCCAGGATGTGTTTATGGGAGAAATGCATGCACTGTGGGAAGAGCTGGGCACGCCACCATTGCTCTGAGTGTGACCATAAAGGTGTCTGCATCTTGCCAACTCTGTACGCCGGGGCAGTGAAGGGTGTTACACACCTGCCCAGGTTTGCAAGAGCTCCGTCTCCCAGGCCCTGTGCTCATCACGCTGCTGGGTTGCCTCACCAAGCCTCCCTTCCACCCGTGGACTGGGAACGATTATGATCCCTGCTATACTGGAAAGGCTCAGAGAGTGGAGGACACTTGCCCAAGGTCGCCCAGCCTGGAACTGCTGGAGCTGCGCTTCGGATAGACCCAGGCGTCTGGCGCCAATGTCTGTACTCTTGTCTTAAACACCCCATGGTGTGTATTCGTCAGGGAGCGAGTGTTCAGTGAGCACCTACTAACATCGATATATGCAAAGCCTTAGAAAAGTGCCTGGCACACAGCACTATTTTAAGTGGTACATGTTATCATTATGATCATTATGGTTATTACTTTCTACGTTCCAGGCATTGATTTGGTGTGGGCATTGGGGATTCAGAAGTGAGCAAAACAGACCAAAACCTGACCCGGAAGGAAGGTTTACTTCCTGGTGGGGGAGATGAACAATGAAATTAACGAGTCGAACACAGCATGTCAGGTGCAAGGAGGTTGGAGGAAGGAACAGGGATGCAGGTCATTGGCAATGCTCGCTGGTTTGGGGGCTGCAATCAAAGTGGGACGGGCAGGGAAGGCCTCCTTGGCATTTGTGCCACAGCCTGAGGGAGGCGAGGGAACGAGCCATGTGGCTATCTGGGGAGGCGCATCCCAGGCAGAGGAGACAGCTTATGCAAAGGCCCTGTGGTTGGAGCATACTGGGATTGAGCTCTGGGAGTAGGGAGGGAGCGGGTGGGGGGAGTGACTGCAAAGGGAGGTGGGAGGTGTTTGAGATGCTCACTCGTGTGTGCGTGTGTGTGTGTGCACGCCTCTGAAGGTCTTCTACGCCCTGAGTTCCCTCTTTGCCTGGGTGGGGGTCTGGAGGGCCTACTCCATGGTGGGAGAGGGCACAGCTCTGGGCCAGGGCACTGAAGTTCCAGGTCTTCAAAGTTTATTGATCATCACGGGAGTTTTGACCTGCTCCATTTCTGACCTGGGCCTGTTCACCCCCTCTTAGGCAACCTGGTGGTTCTCCGCTCCCAGGAAGTCACCGTATTGATGCCAAAATTAGTGTGGACACCTGATCAATATAGTGCACAACAGCCCAGAATTCCTGGGCTCAAGTGATCCTCCTGCCTCAGCCTCCCGAGTAGCTGGGACTACAGGCATGTGCCACCATGCCTGGCTAATTTTTCTGTTTTCATTAGAGAAGGGTTTCACTCTTGCTCAGGCTCGTCTTGAACTCCTGGCCTCAAGCGATCCTCCCATCTAGGCCTCCCAAAGTGCTAGGATTACAGGCACGAGCCCTGGCTGCACTTTCTAACTCACCCATGCAGCTTCTGAAAAAGCCACATGCCCAGGCTGCACCCCAGAACTGGAACCTCTGGAGGGTGGGACTCAGGCATCAGGATTTTTAAAAACTCTCCAGGTGATCCCAATGTACTGCCAAGTTTCAGAATCAACCTTTACTATTAGTATTTTTTCTTTAATTAAATTTCTCCCTTTATAAAATGCTAAAAACGTTATTTTAAAAGGAAACTTTAAATCTCTTAGGGCTGTGGGAATTCTTGGCGTGTTTGCGCAAAGCCCCTCCGCTTTGGCTCTTATCCTCACACCTCGTTCTTTCTCTCTTTCTCCCATGACAACCGTTTTAATGGTTGCATATTGATATTTTGAGTTCAATGTGTTCTTACAGAATGTATGTGGCTGTTTTGTGTGCATGGATTTTTAATTTTCTCAAAATCGATGGTGCAATGGAGCTTTGTTCTGTTTCCTGCTTTCCTCACCTGGCACAGTTTGCAAGACCCACCCTTGTGGCTGTGTGTGGCTGGTCCTCTGCAGTCGGCACTGCGCTGGTCACTTCCACCTTTCACTCGTCCATCTCCATGGCCATGGCACCCAGGTGGCTGACAGGGATGTGCCCACTATAAGTGATACTGCATTGAATGCCCTGGACGTGCATGTTCCCTGGTGGCCCTGGGTGACGGTTTCCTACAAAACACACCCAGGAGTGGACTCGCTGGGCCATGGGGCTCCTGGATTCGATCTTGTGGCCTTGGATTGCTCGCTGGAAAGCTGCATCACTGTTCTCTTCCTCCAGCTCGGGACGAAGGTCCCCTTTACTCCTCCTCCGTGTGAAAGTCCAGGCTGCTCTGTCCCAGCCCCTGTCTTGGCCAGCCCACGCAGGGGTCTGCCTCCCGGCCCTTGGGGGTGGCGTTCCTTAAACTTCTAGAAGCTGAGTCATTGCACCCTGGGATTTCTGGAGGTGCACAGGAATTCAGGACCCGGGTGGACGGCAGGGGCTGTCCCTCCAATCTGAGTGTGTGTGGCTTGTTTTTTCTCCCTCCTAATGAAAATGACCTTGGCCACAAGTGACGGAGGCTGGGCAAGAGGTCCCAGGGAACATTTTTTCGGCAGAGTGCACACCTGCCTAGGCAGATTTGCCTTGAGTATGAGTCATTAGTCAGGTGTAGGGTGGCCAATGCTGGAGAACCCCTACCTTTCTGGAAAACGCACAGGCAGCCCCGCTCCAGTAATGCCAGCAGAGCGAGGGGAGACAGGAAGAGGAGTGGAGAAACAGGCAGCCCTGGGTTCCAGCCTTGGGCCTGAGAAGGCACCTGGGGAGGGCGCAGGCTCCACAGTGGCCTCTGCCCCTCAGCGTCCTCCTTCCAGGGCCACCTCGATTCTCTCTCACCTGCGTTGTGGACGCCCCTGGGACACACACAGCGTGACACGGGGTTTCCCGAATGCAGTCACTCCTGGGCTACCTTCCTGCTTTTGCCCTATCCACGTGCTACCTGGTTAGTTCTTTACTTTGTATTTCTGTTTAAATCAAATCACTTTAAAACTTTAAAAAATACATTTGTTTAAAAGAGACACTTTATGTCTCTTTGATGAGTGGAAAACCAGCCTCACGTGCCGTAAGCAGAGGGGGCTGGGAGGTGACCGTGAGAGCTAACCACTCGGAGCCGCTCCTTGTCAACCTCGCGAGAGAGAGGAACAAGTGACGAGCTGGCCCCACGCGGGGCCTGGCTCCTGGAGCAGTCGGCTGGCTTGAAAAAGGATCGACGAGGAGGTGACCGTCTCAGTGTACTCACCTAACGTCATGGTATAGGATAGGGTCGGTCCTAGAACGAGATGATCACGTGAGCGGCTTGGCGCAGTGTCCGGCCCGGAGTAAGCGCTTGATAAATGGTCGTGGTGTGGCTGTGTCCTTGTCCCTCTGCTTGCCCGGGAGTTCCAGGAGTGCTGAAGCGGTGACACCATCTCCCCACCACATGCCGCACACCAAAGGCGTCCAGTCAGTGTTGGTGACAGGAGGTGGAAGGGACCAGAGCCTCTGTGATGCTGAAAGAAAGCATTTGTCGCGCTCGTAGCGAGTGCTTGTAGGTGCTGAACAAATGTTTGTTGCGTGAAGGAGCAAACAAGAGTGAAAAGCCCGGCAGCGTGTAAACTCCAGGAAAAGGGGGTTTTCCTTCTATTCTGCGCACTGCTGGGGCTTCTGCCTGGAACAGTGCTTGGCGCTGAGCAGGTGCTCAGTGAACGTTTGTGGGGTGGATGCCTGTGTCGGTGGCTCTGTAAATTAATGGGCGAATGAATGAAGAAATGATTGAGCACATGAGTCAGTCTTTCTCCAGACCCAGGAGACAGGACTTTCGTAGAGTTTCAGGCCCCCGGTGCAGGCTGGCCAAGCCCTGAGCAGGGGGACCAAGTGAACTAGAGAGAGGCTCAGGCCGCTGGTCTCAGGCATCTCTGGTTTCCCCTAGCAACACCCTGGTTGCTAGGGGAGAGGAGCATCCCGGGAGCTGCCGTGGATGGGCTCGGGGTGGGCAGGGCTGGGGGGTACCACTGGCAGCTTCTTACCACCAGCTGAACCCTCAGCAATGTCCCCCCAACCGCGGCAGTAGGCTCCCCAAGTAGGGACACCTAGATGGTAGGGGCTGCTTTCCTCGACGGGACGAACACCGCGCCGTGTGGCACCGAGAAGCATTGTTCATCTACAGAGGGCTTCATTTTCTTCTAGACCAGGCTGGGGTGGTGCTTTCTGGGCTTCGTACATCCCACCCACTGCCCCACGAAGGGCAGGTTTCTGAGGAAAATCCCCAGGGCTTCTAAGACAGGTGTCCCCTGCTTTAGTGTTCACATGCCATTCACATGCCAGGCGTAGAACATTCTCACGGGATCATGTATAACCAGCACGTGGTCTGAGTCGCCCTGGGGCTGGGTGGCCTGTGAGGGGCCAGCCTTCCTCCAGGTGGGCTACGAGGGAGGCTGGGCCGCCTCCCTTCCCTCCTGTAATCCCGCATATCTTGACTCCGCAAGTGGGAAACTGAGTCTTGACACCCATGAAACTATTGCCACAACCAACATAACGAATGAATCTTTCACCCCGAAAGGCTTCCTTGTGCTTCTTTATAACCCTCCCTCCTGCCTCTCCTGCCCCTCGTCCCCCAGGCAACCACTGATCACAGAAAACTCCTTCTGTCGCCATAGAGCAGTTTGCCTTTCTAGAATTGGGATCATGCAGTATGTATTTTTGGAGGGTTGGGTCTGGCCCACCCTGTACCTCGAATGTGTCTCAGCCTGTAATTAGGCAAAGCCTTCGAGACTTCCAGCACAAGCCCAGCTGCAAAGGACAGTCTCGCAGAGCAACTGGCTCTGGAGGAGCCAGCTTGGACCACGCCTGGGAATCCCTTTTCCCAGACACAGCTAAGGGGCTGGCGGGGGGCGACAGGACTGAGAATGACAACAGCTACTGTTGTTCACCCGGACCGATCATGGGTGTAAACTATTTGTGAAAAAGTCCAGTACAAAGGGACAGGCACAAGCTTTGTGGGTGGTCTGGTGGGGGATCAGGTGGGGACCTGGGCGCAGCTGCTTGGAGGCAGAGGGGGAAAAGAGGGGGACAGATAGGCCAGGACCCTCCCCAGGAGCGGCACACACTCTGGGGGACACAACCTACCCCGCTGTAAACCGGTTTGTGCGAGGTGTCTTCATGGAGACACAAACCTTAGCTCACGCCAGAGAGGTGACTTATCTCAATTGGGAGGATCAGCTGAGGCTTCTTGGAAACGGTGCTGTTTGAAAGTACTGGTCTTTGAAAAACAGAGTGTGATCATTCCAATAGCTAATCTCTAATGAGCACTTAGTATGTGCCAGGCGCTCTTGGAGGGCTACGCGTGCATTATTCCATTTTATTCTTGTAACACCCCTACTGGGTGGGTGCTTTACAAGCAAGGGTGTGGGTGTGTAACTTGCCCCAGGTCTTACAGGTAATAAGCGGCGATGCCAAGACTTGGCCCCGGGTGGTCTAATTCCTGACTTAGTACTGCTGTTCCCAGCCTGCCTCTGGGGGGGGGGGGGGGCTGTGCAAACAGGGAATATACCACCGTTTGAGTATGATTTGAGGGTCCCTTCAGGACCCTCTGTTGAAAATTATTGTCATTTACCACTAGGCTAAAATGGAAAAGGTAGACAGTGTTGAACCAACGTAGAATAAATGATTCCACATCACATGCAGGTAATACTTTTTGCTTTTACAGTGTGGTCTTCTGTCTACCTGTCACTCTCTCTTTAGACTTCCATGGTTTTGATGATGGAACTTTCCAAGTAGGGTTTCACTAGCAGTTTCTTTGAACTGTACTCCTCATTCGTGACGTTAACAGGTAGCAATGGCAAAGACGTCGTCCTGGCGGGCAGGCACCCAAAGCAAACGCCCTTTCACAGAAGAGCAGGTGTATCTCAGCAGCGGCCCCGTTGAGAAGTTAGTGGTGGAGCTGGTGCGTGGGCTTTCCGAGCTGTATTGACTCTCTGGGCAAATGACACAGCTCTCTTCCTGGCCATCGATCACACCAGCACATGCTCGTGGACGTTGGGGGCATGTGGTGGGGGCGGACTTCTAGGCTCCACAGAGCACATGCAGCCTCACCACTGGGCCCTGCAAGTCTGGGAGGGGCTGTCAGCACAGCCTGTCCCTAAAGGGTCTTCTTATAGGCGAGGGACAGCTTGACAACCAGAACTGCTCACAGACTGAGGGCCACTAGGTAACAGTAGCTCTGGGTGTTTCAGTCACAGTGAGGTGACATCCATTCCGTACCCCATTATCTCAATTCTGTGTGTATTTATGGTCAGCTAAGTGCAAGATCAGATTCCTTCTGGTAATAAACTATGCTGGCATGCCCGTTCTTTATTCATTCTTTTGTTTTGTTTTGGTTTTTGAGACAAGGTCTTGCTCTGTCACCCAGGCTAGAGTGCAGTGGCATCATCATAGCTCACTGCAACCTCAGACCTCCTGGGCTTGAGCGATCCTCCCACCCCAGCCTCCCAGAGTGCTGGGATTACAGGCATGAGCCACTGCGCCTGGCCCATCATTCTTTTATTTTTTATTATGAAAAATGTCAAACACACAGAAGTAGAGAGAGTCGTGTAAAAGACTCCCACATGCCCAACACAAATGCCAGCATCTTGCTAATCTTGTCTTCTGATTGACCTTTTTCTGATTTTCATTTTATTTTCTGTAGAAGTACAACAGCCTCACAGTAAAGTGCACAGCGTGGCGTATTTCGATGATGAATTTTTATCTATGTTTAAAAACCTATGAAACCATCAGATGAAGACATAGAACGTTCCCAGACCGCTGCCCCTTCCGGGATCTGCACTTTCATAAAGCATAGGGCACAATGGCAACGATATATTGGGGAAAATGTTCCTAAAGATAAATAGAAAATTTTGTATTTCTCCCTCCTTCCTTCCTTCCTTCCTTATTTACCGACCCAGTTACTAGGAAGGCAAAGCCTGGATTGGAGAGAGATAGAGAACAACCCAGATTAATTTAGGGGAAAATGGCTTTAGAGATTGGCTATTGTTTCGAATTATCTGTGTTAAGCTTAAACGCCTCCCTCCCTCCCTCCCTTCTTTGCCTTCTTCCCACTGAACACTGATTGCCTGACTCCAGGGGACGTTAGAGATCCAGCCTGGTACTGGCCCGTCCCCAGGTTCACAGTGCGATGGTGACCAGAGGTGCCTGAAGCTGCTCCTCAGGGTCTCCTAGGAGAGGGAGGTCCCTGCCCAGGTGTCCAAGGCTGGGGAAGGAGCAGCTTAGGCACCTGACCGGAGGCTGACCTAGTTGGCCTCTGCTCCCTGCACACCCCAAGTGGGAGGAGGCCAGAAGGGCTGGTGGGTGGTGACACCCCGTGTGTCCCCTGCAGACGCTGCAGGAGATCTTCCAGGCGGAGAACACCATGATGCTGCTCGAGAGGGCCATCATGGCCAAAGAGTGCCCGCTGAAGGTGGCACAGACGAGGCTGGAGTGCCGGACCCGGCGCCCCAACGTGGAGCTGTGCAGGGACATCCCGCAGTTCAAGTGAGTGGTGGGGAGCCAGGGGCAGGCGGAAGGGGGAGGGGAGGGTCTCCGTCAGGACATCTAGTTCCACAACTCACCAGCGTGTCGGGTCGGTGGGTGGGGGGTGCTGAGGTCCAGCCCGGGCTGTCCCCCTGCATAGCCTCCCTGTCGCCGGGAGGCCCACCCTGTGCATGCATCTTCTCACCTGCCTGAACTGGGGACGGTTCCGTAGCTCCACTGTGCTCTGGAAACGCTCCTGCTTCCCTCGACAGCCAGGGCGTGTGGCTTCACTTTCTCGTCTCCAGCCTCCCGTGAAAGGGGCGCCTGGCTCACGCCTCACTCACGTTCCTGCCGCCCTCCTGGCAACCTTCTTGCCCGTGAGCCCTCGGGATGGCCTAACCGGGGCCACACCGGGTGGATCCCGTGCGTCCTGCTGAGCTAAGGAGGCTTCTCACCGCAGAGGGAGTGTAAAGCGCACGCTGGCCCAAGCGGGGGGTGTGGTTGTGGGGCGGGGGTTGCAGTGGGATGACGCCAGGGAAAGCAGCAGCAGGTCATCAGACACGGGGGTTATTTCCCCATGAACGTGCTGTGTGACCTGGGGCAGATCACTTGGCCACTCTGTTCCCTGCATGCGAGGGACACTGTAACAAATTACCCCCAAAAACGTAGCAGCTGGAATGAACCACATCTGTTATCTCAGTTCCTGCGGGTTGGGAATTGGGCAGGTTCCTCGCTGGGTTCTGTGTCCCAGGGGCTGTCACAGGTTGTAGTCAAGGTGTTGGCCAGGGCTGTGGTCTCATCTCAAGGCTGGACCGGGGTAGGACCCATCTCTGAGCTCACTCACATTGCTGTTGGCGGAACTCAGTTCCTTGCCACGTGGGTCCCTCCAGCCTGGCAGCTTCCTTCAGCAGAGCAAGCAGGCCAGAAAGACAAGGACACCACCCAGAGGAAGGACGTCACTGTCTCTTGTAGCCTAACCATGGGAGTGACAGCCCATCACTTTTCCCATGTGTTCTTTTTAGAAGCAAGTCACTAGGTCCAGCCCACACTCAAAGAGGGACACCCTTGACACTTCCTCCCACGGGCACCCACGGGCACACTGGTAGAGTGGCAAGAGCCTGGGTCCAGCCCCCATCTCAGCCGCTCATTCACTTTATAAACCTTATCATGCATTGATTATGCCCAGCACTCTGCGTACCTGGCTTGCCGGCAGTACTTCTCTTTCAACAAGATACTGATTTGATACCTGCCCCCCACTGAAAAGATGGAAAGGACCATCCTTGGGCTTCCTTGGGTACTTTATTTCAGCCCTGGCCCACAGCAAGGGAAGTTCACCCTGATGTCTAACTGTAATCCCTTAAGCTGCTTTTGAGTTCCATCCCCTTTAGTCCTATACCTAGGGTAGCTGGAGAGTCAGTTGCCCCTATTATTGTTGAATGGGAAGAGAAATTGAGGGCCAGAGTGGTTGAGGGAGCTGTCCGAGTCACACAGCACTAAGCTAGGGCTTAACTGGGCAGAGAGTGCAGGTCTTGGTCCAGGGATGGACCCACTCCCTCCATCCTGAGGTGGAGACCCCACGAGTAGATGCAGAGATGCTGAGAAGAGAGCTGTGCATTGAGAGGAGGATAGATATTTAAGAGAAAATGCTAAGTGGTTCCTAGAAGATGCTATTTGCACAGCCTCAGTTACTGCCTAAGACAGTCACTTAGGCAATGGGAAAGCAGGGTGTGTGTTGGGGCAGGGGTGGGAGGCAGGCGAAGGGACCCCAGCTTTGAACTTGAGGGCCTGGCTACCTGCTCCTCAGCCTGCTATTGGCTTGAGAGGTCTTTGTCCCTGGACGAGGGTGCAGCATGGGCGGCTGGGCTGGAAGCGGCCCAGGTCCTGGGTGCGGGGCGTGGGGGCTGGGCCCTCCTGCGACCTCCTTCCCCCACCCTTTTCCTTGGATGCTCAGGTTGGGCTCCAGCACCTCCTGGGCAGAGGGCTTTGGTGACCCATTTGTTTACACCCCAGGGGGCTTCTACAGAACAGGACTTTTGGGAGCGTCACCAGGTGTTGTCCTGGAGGACCTACTACTGTGGGACAAGCTCCCTGCCGTCCCCTCCCACAGTCATCCCACTGAGGGGACAGACGGAGAGCAAAGGGACAGAGCAAGCTTGGCTCAGGAGCGCTGGGCAGTGCGTGTGTGTCCATGTGCGTCTGTGCATGTCGTGTGTTGCGGTGTTTGTGCACAGATGTGTCGGGAACGAGCAGATAACAGGACTCAGGCTGTCTCCCTTCTCCAGTGGCTAAAATGTCCCGTCTGTGCAGTATCTTGCCTGCCCCCATCCCCTCTGTTCCCACCGTTGAGCCATCTTTTTCTTCTTCCTCCTACCGGTGGCCTTTCTTCTCCTGACCTCTAATCACTGAGGTCCCATCTATGCCAATCCCCAGAATGAAACTCCATTTACATTTGAATTTAAATTAATTAAAACTAACCACATTTCAAGTGCTCAGTGGCCACACGTGGGTAGGGGCTACCATATCACACAGCACAGAACAGATACGTGCATGGCTGTCGAAAGTTCTGTTGGACGGCGCTGGTAGACATTTCTAGGCTGCTTCTGTAGCTTCTCTTTGCTTGTCTCTCTCCCAGACTATGTGGGAAGTTCACTCTGAGTCTAACTCCATTCCTCCCAGCTTCATTTCCCCCAGTGCTGAGCACAGTTTCACTGTCCCTGCTCCCCAGAGGTGGGACCCACAGCACAGCCCCACAACCAAGCCACCGTCACAGCTCACCTGCTGTGTTCATTTCCTAGGGCGGCTCTGTAGCAAATGACTACAATGTGGGTGGCTTCAAACAACAGAAATTTATTCTCTCACAGCCCTGGAGACCAGAAGCCTGACGTCAAAGTGTCACCAAGGTCGCTCCTCCTGCAGGCTCTGGGAGAGACTCAGTTCCAGGCCTCTTTCCCAGCGTCTGGGGGCTGCCAGCGATCCGTGGTGCTTCCCGGCTTGTAGCTGCCTCACTCCGATCCCTGCCTCCGTCTGCACACGGCTGCTGCCTCTCCTCTCCTCTCCTCTCTCTTACGTGGAGATCAGCCATGGGATTTAGGGCCTGCATCCAGGATGATCTCATCTGGAGAGTCTTAATTACGCTTGCAAAGACTCTATTTCCAAATAACGTCACGTTCACAGGCACCGGGGCTTTGGACTTGGGCATATCTTTTTAGGGAACGTATCCAACCCACTATACCTGGATATCGCAACAACCTCCTAACCTCTCTCCCGCCTCTGCTCTTGCCTCCTTCCGATCTAATCTCACACGGCAGCCTGGAGGTTGTCCCAGAGCTTGAATCAGGGCGTCACTCCCCTGTTTCAACCTCCTCCCGCCACCCACCAGCTTCCCACTGCACTGGGAACAGAATTCAGGCTCCTTAATGTGCGCGTGCTCATTTCTGTAGAAAGACACTCACTGTCCAGTTCAGTAGCCACATGCGGCTATGTCGCTTAAACTTAATATTATCTATAACTAAATTAAATTTTAAATTAATTTAATTCAATTAAAAATTCAGTTTCTCAATTGCGTAGCTACAGGTCAAGTGCTCGTTGGCCCCATGCGGCCAGCAGGGACCACACTGCAGATCAAGAGCACTTCCGTCATCGCAGAAATTTCTGGAATACATTCCCTCTCTGTCTTCACGTGGCCGGCTCATTCGTCTGACTCACTGAGGAACTGTCAGAGTGTCTTCCTGTCCTCTGTGTCACTATCCTGTCGATTTCCCCTTTGGAGCTCAGCCTTGTCTGTCTTGCTCCCCGGGGTCTCCCAGCGCCGGGCACGGTTTCCGGGGCAGAGTGGGTGCTTGTGTGTTGAACGGCTGAATAACCTGTGCCTTCTCATCTGCCCTCGCCCCAGGCTCATGAACGAGGTGTGCACCATCGACGACACCCTGCAGACACTCAAGATGAGGCTGCAGGAGACGCAGGACACGCTGCAGCTGCTGGTCATGACCAAGTCCCGGCTGGAGCACGAGCTGGCCATCAAGGCCAACACCCTGTGCATTGACAAGGAGAAGTGCATGGGCATGCGCAAGGCCTTCCCCTGCACCCCGCGCCTGGTGGGCTACACCTGAGCAGCCCCCGCCGGCCCTCGGCACCCTGCTCCATGTGGGTTTCTTACGTGGCGTGAAATTTGAAAAGGCCAAAAGACAAAATAAAGGAAAGTGTACTATTCTCCCTTTCCTCCCATCATGAAAAAGGTGTATGTTTAGAGCCAAAATAAACGTGCCTGAACCAAAGATCCTGGAGCTCATTCCTTGCTGGAACTGGCTTCGTGGCAGGCCCTGGGGAGAGGCAGGCTGTGGTCAGCACTCCCAGGAATGGAAGTGGCTGCATGTCACTCTCTCTCTCTTTTAATCTGTTTATCCATTTAGGAGCACAGTGTAGACTGTGGTGTCCCCCACGATTGGGCACCAGAGCTCAATTCTGTCCCTCAGGAGCTATGTGGCCCTGACAAACTTCTAACCTCGGTGTCCTCATCTATGAAATAAGGTCAGCTAAAGGTGCAGGTGATTGTCAGCAGCATGAGGCAGTGCAGAAAAGTAGGATTTGGAGACAGAAGCTCCGGGTTTGCATCCCAGCTTTGACAGGCGGAGTGTGTTAGACATTGCTAGGGGAGAAAAAGGAGGCCAAATCAATTAAGTGTGGAGCAGGAGGAGGCCAGTGAGAGTTAAGGGAAAGATCTATCAAAAAGTGACCTTGCCTCAAAAACTTAAACATAAAACTACCCTGTGGCCCAACAAGTCCACTCCTGGGTATATACTCACAGAAATGAAAACAGGGCCAGGCGTTGTAGCTCACACCTGTAATCCCAGCACTCTGGGTGGCCAAGGTGGGAGGATCGCTTGAGGCCAGGAGTTCAAGACCAGCCTGAGCAAGAGCGAGACCCCATCTCTACAAAAGATGGAACAAGTAGTTGGGCATGGTGACGAACACCTTTAGTCTCAGCTACTCTGGAGGCTGGGGCAGGAGGATCAGTTGAGCCCAGAAGTTTGAGGTTGCAGTGAGCTACGATGACGCCATTGCACTCTACCTGGGGCGACAGAATGAGACTCTGTCTCAATAAAAAAAAGAAAGAAAAAAGAATTCAAATAACACCTCTACAAGTTTTACCATAGCCAAGAACCACCTATACTATTATTTATTCAATCTTTTCTTTTAGATTGTGACATTTAAAAAATTTATTTTAAAGACAAATTATATAGCATCACTGCAGATATGAAACCTGCTTGGCCCAATGTTGAAAACAAAATACTGCTAATGACGTCTGGTTAGATAATATTGTCTGCCCAAGACCTTAGATCTGGGGCCTTCTCTCTTTTTGTTCCAAGGGAGATCAGCGAGTCTTCAGGTGTTAGAGATAACTCAGCACCTAATGGAGACTCTGTCCTTGAGGTAAGTTTGATTGAAGAAGAATAGAAAAGTCTGTTTCCTTACAAACCTGTTTCAATGCTATTTAGGGCCTTGAATGCACGTTCCTAAGGGGTCACACCTGCAGGCAGCAGGGAGCCCAAAGGATCATTAAAGTGGGGATGTGAGGCGCCCAGATTAGTGTTCTAGAAATAATCCCTCCATGAGGAGGGGAGGGAGGGAGACCAGGCTGTTATTAATACAATTTCAGGCATGAGATTCGGAGGTCCTGGATTCGCACAGGCATGATAGGGACATTGGTGAAGCTGGGGCCAAACCCTTGGCGTGTGGGCTGTAAGGGGCGAGTGGGAGACCAGGATGGGGCGAGAGGCCAGGCTCGGGCAGCTGGTGCTCGGGGATGCTCTAGCCCCAAGGAGCGGAGTGGGTGTTGCGGGGGGAGACAGAGAAGTGGACAACTTCCCCTTCATGCTTGGAGCCTTGGCGTGGTCACGAGAGGGTCCAGTGAGCACCAACGCACGGATAGAAAAAAATAAGTAATACATCTCAAATAATTCTTAAGCTATTATTTAAATGTTTGTGGATGTCTCTGTGTTCAACCAGTGCATTATTGATTGATACTGGCCATCTGTCGTTACAGATTTTCCTTGACAGATCCTGCAGATATGGAGAGGGCGGCCTCCTAATCTCACTCTGGGAAAGGGTCCGGCTCATCTGCCAATATTTAAAAGAGGTAGCGGGATAATGCCATGGTCAAGAGCAGGACTTTCTAACTAGACCTGGGTTCTAATTTGGGCTGCACTAGCTCTCTCCTTGGGAGAGCCGCTTAAGCATTCTGAACCTCAGTTTCCTCATCTGTCAAAGGAGGCCAAAAATACTCCGTTCACAGGTTAATTGTTAAGACTAAGTATGATTGTATCTAAAGGGGTATTCGGTAATATTTCAAGAACAGTACCTCGCATTTATTGAGGACTTGCTCTGCGCTAGGCAATTTAAAAAGTACCATCTCATTTTACTCATCGTTCAGCCCTGGGATGTGGAGATGGAAGGCAAGGCACAGAGAGGTTAAGAACTTGCCCATAGTCACACAGTAAATCAATGACTGAGACAGGATTTAAGTCCAGCTATGTGAATCCAGGGCCTGAACTGCCGACCACAACTTCCCAAATAAAGGAAAAGCTATTGCTTAGAGTGGACCCACAGTCCAAAAGGGATCTGGCAAGGCCAGCGGCAAATGTCAGCCCCACAGGGGTGTCTGAAGAAACAGAGGACCCCACAACCTTGCTCATGGCTGATGTGCAAATTTCTCCATTCTCTGGGGCAGAGAGTGATGACAACTGGCAGTAACAACCTGAACGCTTGGGAGATGCAGAATTCTTTGCTGTCTCGGGAACACCCACACCCATCCTGAGAAGTAGGGACTGTGCCCATCCCCTCTTTACAGATGAGGACACTGAGGCACAGAGAGGCAAGGTCACTTGCCCATAGTGACACAGCCAAGATGAGCTGGCGTCACGGCCCTCCGTGCTCACACACCCACCACCCAGGTGGTGCCTCACTGGCGTCCCCACTCCCCCAGCCCCCACTCCCAGCCAGCGTCAGTGACAAGGCGCTGGGAGGGAGGCGGCTGCATTTTTTTGCCTTGCTCAGAAATGTCAGTGCGTCACCGTCACACAAAGTCCTGGCTGTTTGCTCCCGCGATTCCCAAGGCGCTCTTGACAAGTGTCCCCGCACACAGGCCGGGGCTGGGGGGAGGGGCAGGAATGGGAGGCAGGTTCAAAGCACACAATTAAAATTCCTAAGGGACGGTATGGAGTGCTTCTCCTCCTCCCTTGAAAGCATACAGAACATTCTTGGTCTCAATATGGGACTGGGGGGTAGGCTTGGAGCCTCTTGCCGCACCTTCTTCAGTCCCGTGTGACCCCAGACATGCTCTCGGGTAGAATTCTCTGTGTCCCCAAGGCGGCCACCCTCCTTCCTCCCCACCCAACCGCGCAGCTTAGGATTCCTGGCGCTCCTCTGGAGGCAGGCCCGGCAGTGGGCACCACGGGCAGCAGAGCCCAGCAGTGCTGGAGCAGGGGGCATCCGAGGTGCTGCTGGCCAGTACCCTCCTGTGCCACATGCCTGGCGGGTTTGGGCCTGGTGGTGTGTGCGTGTCCTGGGAACGGGTGTCCGCAGCTGCCCACGCTTGGCCCCAGCTTGTTGGCGGTCTCAGAAGATGAGGGCTACCCATCAACTGAGGATGAGTCAGAGAGAACTGGCCTTCCCCAGGGGTGTGGCCTCCTCTCCCATAAGGGCTTGTCCCTATCTGGGAACCGTGAAGCAGATAAAGGCAGGACCAGGGTGAGGCAGGCAGGACGCTGCGGGCTCAAGTGGAAGAAGGGGTTGGCTCTCCGTTCACCTCTCTCTTAAGGGTCCAGGGGAAGGGGGAGGGGAGCAACTGCATCATGGTTGGGGTCTCCTGCGGGTGACGAAGAGGTTTTGGAACTAGATAGACTGACGGTCCACAACACTGGGAATTCCTTGAGATTACCCCTGAATGGTACACTTTAAAAGGGCTAATTTTATGGTACATGAATTCCACCCCAATTAAAAAAAAAGAGAGGCCAGGCACCATGGTTCATGCCTGTAATCCCAGCACTTTGGGAGGCCGAGGCAGGAGGATCGCATGAGCCGAGGAGTTTGAGACCAGCCTGGACAACATAGTGAGACCCCGTTTCTACAAAAAATTTAAAACTTAGCTGGGTGTGGTGGTACACATCTGTAGTCCCAGCTACTTAGGAGGCTGAGCCAGGAGGATCACTTGAGCCTAGAAGTTTGAGGCTGCAGTGAGCTATGATCACCTCACCATACTCTAGCCTAGGGGACAGAGCGAGACCCTGTCTCTAAAAAACAAACAAGAGAGGGAGGATCAGCCATGGCTGGTGCAGCCCAAGCCTTCCTCCAACCATATTCTCATACCTTTCTAAGTAAATTTCTGGGTGGACTCTGGAATATTTCTATTAGATAAAAGAAAACATAATGATTAAAAATTTGGAAAGTATCTTGAAAATGTATATAATAAATCCCTACGCACACGTAAGGTGGCCCTGCTCTTACGGGCTGCGAATGTGGGGTCTATATCAGCACAGACCCAAGGACGTCCTAACGTTGGGTGCTCTGGGCTTTTGTGTCCTAGCACCCCATCCCCCTCCCAGCACAGGTGCTGACTGTCACCTTCTCTGTGGGTAGCCATGAGAGCTTAAAGCACCCACTGCATGAAGCCCGAAGCCCCTCTGCCTGGATTCAAATCCAGACTCTCTAGCTCACCCTAGGGGTGGCGGTGCAACTCCCTGAAACGCTCTGTGCCTGGCGCTCTCCTGTGTAAGATGGGGACAGTGAGGATAGTCTCTACTCACAGGGGCTTAGCAAAGGTTATCTGGGTTAGAGTACGTGAAGTCCGGGCCACAGACACTGGCACAGCAGAGGCTCACTCGCTGGCCTTGCGTGCCCAGGAGCTGTTAGCGACACCCCTGCCTCAACACAGAGCTCCGTGGCAGGCAGGAGACCCTCATGTGCCAACCCAGGACTCGCTGATCCGCAGGCAGACGGTGCTGGGTGGTGGAGCGCGCTAGGCGAAGGGCCCCTCACTGCAGCCCTGGAATAAGAGGAGGGGTGAGAGTTTGAGGACCCCAGGCAGGTAACGAAGGGGGCAGATCACCCTCCAATGGAAGCATGCAGACCACGCCGGTGGGATGTGGCCCTCCCCCTGCCCCACCTCCCCTCCTGGTTTCTCATAAACCCCAGTGGACTTGCTTGTCCCCGAAATGGTCCCTGGAGCATTCTCTGCAGTTCTCAGGGCGAGGGATGGGGTGTGTGTGTGTGTGTGTGTGTGTGTGATTCTCCTCCCCTCCCCCATCCATCCTCCCTGGATTCCAGGAACCGGGTTCCGGAGCTTTAACTCTGGTCAAAGAGGAGATAATGAGGCCGGGTGGGCGGCGGGCTGGGCGGGGAGCCCTGCTGCGGCGGAGGTGGGGAGATGACAGACCAGCGATTAGGACAGCGGCCGGGCCCCGCCCACACGATTGTATGCAAACGAGACACCCGTCCTGTGGCCACGCCCCTTGGCCCGCGCCCTGTCTGGGCTCCGGGCCAGCTCCGCGCCTGCTGAGCCCAGCCCCCCGCGCTCTGCCCACCTGTTCCCCCACCCACACCGGCCTCCTCCTACCTGCCAGCCTCGGCGCCACTGGGAGGGGCCGAGGACCTCCTGCCCCCCGTTTGCTCCGCCAGACTTCGGGGCCTGCGAGGTGGGGGCAGCGCGGGTCTCGGGCACAGGGAGGGGGCCCGAGTCCACCCCAGGGACTGCGGGCCTCACCTGTTAACGTCTTGGCAGGTGACCCCCTTCTGGGCCGAGGAGGTGGGTGGAATGTGTGTGGGGGGTCCTGGCACTGTTTTGAGAAGGGCGAGGAAGGGGGCGTCTTGGCAGTCGGGCCAGACGCAGATTCCCTCCGGGCCGCGCAGGCTGTGTGTGAGGGGTCGCTCAGGTGGACACAGCGGTGGGAGCCCAAAGCCTAGGGGACCTCTCTGCCAAGGCAGGGAGAGGAGCAGAGCCCAGGTCTCCGGGCCACCTGGGCTCCCCCTCCTCCCTCTGCCAGGGCCTGCAGGGGCAGAAGCCGCGCTAGCCAGGGCCGGGCAGGAAGAGTCAACTTGGGAGAGAAGCTTGATTCTGCCATAACCTGGCATGGGGCCCTTAAGGCTCAGTGCAGGCATCTGCTGCGTGAGAAACCTTTTCAAAACACCCATCACAGCAGCCCTCGTGCACAAACCCTCCAGGGCTCCCCTGTGCACCTAGGGAACCCCCTCCCCCTTTAACTCTGATCCATCTCTCCAGCCCCACTTCCTCCTGAACTCGACTTTCCCACCGCAGGACCTTTGCACATGCTGTTCCCTCCTCCAGGAACACTGGCCCCTGTCCCTGCCTTCCTTCCCCTGCCCCTGTCCTTCCCGTTCACAGCCTTGTGCTTGAACTCGCAGCTCTCAGCCAGTCCCCCAGGAAAGCCTTGTCTGATGTCGCTGCTGGGTCCTGCCAGCTCCCTTTTTCCCCCGGTGTAGATCAGTGTCATTCCCTTCCTTAGGACGCAGTTTCCCAAACTGCCTTGACAATAGAGTCATGCGAAGTATTTTTGAAAAAATACAGATTCCTTGACCTTTTCGCAGCTCTACAGAATCAGGAACTCCAGGAGAGGGAGCTGGGTGCTGTTTAACCACCACGATGGGTGGGAGGGCGGATGGATGTTCCCCACCTCGGGTCTGAGCCCCAGGAGGCGGGAAGCATTTTCTTCTTTATCATTGCAACCCTACCTCCAGCACGGTGTCTGACATGGGATCAGGCTCAAGAAATATTTATTAAGCGCATGGATGGACGGCTATAGAACGAATGGAATTCATTGCAGTGACTGACTGTTACCAGTTCCGGGTGCGCTGCACTCACTACCTGCTACACAAGACTAGTGCACTAGGAGAACCCTAGGGTGGGTGACGTGGTCCCTGTGAGTTGGAGCTGAGAGAGAGTGAACAAGATATTAAAAAAACCCAGGCTGAGGTCCGGGACAGAGGTGAGTATCTGAAGAGGACTCTGCCTGTGCCGTGAGCCCCAAGCAGAGGACAGAGGTGCCCTGGAGGTCACACTGAGGTAGCTGAGCCCACCTCCTTCTGGAAAGGCTTCTCTCCCCCAAGTCAGGTGCAGAGAAACTGTTTGCATCTGTGGGGAACTGAGGACACAGAACAGGGTAATGACAACATGACATGCATGTTTGGCATCCCTGTCATGCTAAGCACTGTTCTGAGCAATCTAGTAGCTGCCCTCTCTTACTCCCCCTCTGAAGTTCCTGCCATGCGTCCCTTCCCTCCCCCTCAAGTCCCTCCAAGTGTTAAGTTGGAACTGGAACAGTGCCTTCCACCCAGCCACTTTCTCCATGAAAGCACCTCACACCGGTACTCCTCGATTCCAGAGTGCAGGGGTGAGGGAAGGAGGACTGGCGGCAGCAGAGGAGCCAGCTCCCCTCCCTCTTGGCTTCCCACCCTGCAGCCTGTGGCTCGCGTTTCAGGAGTTTGAGCTTGTGCCAGCGAGGTTCATTCTGAGGGGGCGGGGAATGGTGAGAGAGGGCGGGAGGGGCCTGAGGCTTTCCCGAAGTCCTGCCCAGCTGAGATGGACTGTATCTTTGACATCAAAACGCAACTGGCCCACACCCTGCGGAGCCAGCCTAATCCCTCCCCCTTGATGGGAGTGGAGATGTGGGTATGCAAAACAGGGGTGCGGTGGGAGGTGGAGGCCTGGGGGCCAGCAACCCATGCAGTCACTGGGCCCCAGGGGTTACTGTCAGGCCCCACCCCCAGGAGCCAGAAAAGGGGTGTTTCAGAGCCGGGTGGGCTGTGCTGACACTGAACGCTTGTTTTCCTGCCGCCCACACTCCCCACACTCGCTGGCTGGGAATCTCCAGTGTGGCGGTGCACCCCGGGGGCTGCTGCTTACACCATGCCTGTGCGTGTTGTCTCGCCGTCCCTGGGGGGAGCTCTGAACGTGCCCCGAAGGAAGGGCAAGAGCCACTGGGTGGTGACCTTTGGGGCAGGGTAGGGAGGGACCAGGGTGAGCCAGAGCCCCTGGACTTTGCCAAGCCTTGTAAACAGAGCACCCAAGAGGTTAAAAAAAGGCTCTGAATCTTCGCCAGCCCCCACCCCCCTGGAGAGCGAAGCCAACTGGGTGACTTGAGGGTGAAGCGGGAGTGGGTGAGTGTGTTGGACGGGCTGGGACCTGCTGTGGGCCCCCTGGAGCATCTTCTCAGTCCGCTCCTGAGCATGGTTCCCAGAAACTGTCTTAGTTCTGGCCCTCCCCTTTCCAAACCTGGCCCCCAGCTCACCTGGGGCCCAGAAAGGATTTCGAAAGAAAACAAGTAGCAGAGCTCCACACTGAGCATGTTGCTTAAGCATTTTTTCTGTGAGAGGTGCGTCTGGGCTGGGGTTCCACGGGGCCAGAGGGGTGAGGTGTGTTCCTGACACAGGTGGGATGGAACAGACTAGGGCAGGGAGAGGAAGGATCTGGGTAGTTGGCATCCTGGATTCCAACTCTGCCCTCTTAGTCTATGGTCTTGAAAGCAGGGCCAGCTTCACAGACATTCAATCTGCCCAGTCACACAGAGCCCCGTGTCCAGAAGAGCCTTGAACTCTATTTAATACTCTGCTGGCACCATTTTGAAATTCTTCATAATCTTGAACAGGGGGTTCTGCCTTTTCATTTTGCACCTGGCCCTGAAAATTATGTAGCTGATCCTGGTCTTTAAACTCAAGGAAAAATTAGTGGTGCTAGAATTTCTATTTAGGGAAAGATTTGAAATAAAAAGTGTGTTGGAAGTGAGGGCTAGGCAATTTATTCTGAAGCTGCATTTGGATAATAATAATAACAACAAAAACAGCCTATACTTACAGCACTTATGTGCCAATCACTATTCTTAGTGCTTTATGTGCGTTAGCTTATTTAATCCTCTTTTTGATGGGAACTATTACTATGCCCATTATACAGAATAGGAAACTGAGGCTTATCGAAGAAAAGAAGTGGCCCAATAAATCCTGGGCAATTTGGCTCCACTGTTAGTGCTCCCACTTGTTTATATTTAAAGTGGGTTTCTTGCAGGCAACATATAGTTAGGTCTTATTTTTTTTAATTCATTCTAACATCTCTGTCTTTTAATTGGTGTATTTAGACCATTCACATTGAAAGTGATTGTTGACATCGTTGGCTTAATATCTACTGTGTTTGTAACTGCTGTGTATTTAGTGTTCTTGTTCTTCCTTTAAAAAAGTCTCCTCTTTTTCTGTTGCCTCTGGATTTGAGTGTTTTATGTGACCCCATATTCTCTCCTTTCTTAGCATATCAGTTATACTTCTTTTTAAATTTTTTTTTAGTGGTTGCTGTAGAGGTTTTGCAGTATACGTTTACGACTAATCTGAGTTCACTTTTACATAACACTATAGAGCTTCAGTGAGTGTTCCCACCGACTCCCTCCCCTCCCGGGTAACGCTGCTGCCGTTCACTTCCTGTATCCATATGCTATGATCGCTAGTGGTCACCCAGCACCCTGTTGCTCTTATTGTTGGTTTATTGCAGTTATTCATTTGTCAAGTCTTCACAGCAGTCTTATGAGATGGGGACCATCTTCAGCCTTATGTTACAAGGGAGTCTACGAAGGCACAGGTGTC
Organism: Eulemur rufifrons; assembly: GCF_041146395.1. Classification (NCBI taxonomy): domain Eukaryota; kingdom Metazoa; phylum Chordata; class Mammalia; order Primates; family Lemuridae; genus Eulemur; species Eulemur rufifrons. The sequence continues at coordinate 29,076,656 of NC_090996.1, forward strand.
GCACAGCCAGCGAAGGGCAGAGCCGAGCGTTGAGCTCAGGCATCCCTCACACCGTGAGCAAGCAGCCTGCTTTTGTTAGTTGCTACGTTAGGCGGCATCCAACACAGCAAAGCTTACTAAAGAGTTTTATTCTCATTTTATATTGTGTTTTCATTTACTATTGTTTTGCTCAGCATGCTACTATTATGTGGGGCTTTGTAGGGGCTGATGGACATGGGGGCAACCAAGAAAGAATCAGGGTTCTGACCTCATCCACTGACTCCTCCCCAAATCACATTCTGCTCCCCTGAAGGCTGAGAGGGAGAGGGAGGGGCTTGCAGTGCCCACCTCATGGTATGAGATGCCAGGGGCTGGGGCATCCCTGTGTGGAAACACAGGCCAACACCACTCTGGGGTCTACAGCCTGGCCTGTGTCGGAAAACCTTTCTCCATGTGAGCCTGATCTGGATTCTCAGGCTGTTCCCTGGTGGTCCAGGGGTTGGCTGTGGGTCTTTGGCGGGAGGCCAGAAGGGGCATTCTGGGGCACCTCCCTGCAGCACCACCATGGGGGCAGGCAGGAAGGAGCCGCTTTCTGTTTGTAAACGGTGTCCACATCCTACTAACATCCTTCCTTCCTCCTGCCCTTGCCGAACTCTGCCCTCTTTGGCAGAGAGAAGCAACTTAGACAGAGTCCTAGGGTAGGAGTGGGCAGGACTGTCCTCTCCAAGCTTTCTGGGCTGATTTTCTAGGCCAGTGCGGGGCGGGGGGGGGTCCCCCTGAAAAGGCATCTGGACTCAGATCTGAATCTCTGGGGTAGATATAACTCTAGCTGATCTTTGAGGAGGACGCTAAGATAGAGCAGAGGGGACTTGGGATCCCCCCGCCCCCCGACCAGATGCCTATAGCGCCAGGACTATGGGGCACCCAGTGTCAGGCTAAGAGGGTACACACTGCAGTAGGCATCATCGCGGCTGGCCAGCAACTGTTCTTCCTTCTATCAGCAGCCAGCGTCCTAACTTCCCTTTGACGATAACACCCTTCCTCCTTTCCCAAGTGGTCCTTCCCCTCTGCTCCTCAGGGAGACAGGTGAATCAGACTTGGCCAATCAGCAGATTCCATTCCCCAATGATTCCGTGTTGGATCAAGCTGTCCAATGGGAACAGCCCGGGGACTATTTTACTGGGACTGTTACAGAAAAGGAAACCTCTTTTAGCTGCGCTTGTTGAGGTGGTGAGATGCAAACCCAGAGCTTCTGGTGGCTGACTTCCCTGCCAACAAAGAGAAAGCAGAGTCCAAGGATGATTGTTTAAAATGGCATTTCAAATTAGCGGGGTAAGAATGAGTTATTCGCCAAATGGGACAATGGGCTACACATGTGTCGGGTGGGGGGAATCAGGTCCTCTCCCTTCCTCATATCACAAAAAGAAATATATTCCAGTGAGATAAAAGAAATAAGTATTGAAAAGTGAATGTCATGAAGGAAAATGCAGAATTAGACTTTTTCGTAAATTTGAGAGTGGGCAAAACCTTCCTTTGCAAGACACAAAATCAAGAAGATGCAAAAGGAAAATATTTGTACATTGACTGCATGAAAACAGAAACCTATATAGCCAGAGACACCCCAGAAAAAGTCGCAAGGCCAACAACAGCTGGAGAAAATATTTGCAAATTGCCCTAATTACAAAAAGGTTTGATTGTCAATAGGACAAAAGGGAAAACCACTTAAGCCCAAATTGGGCAAAGGATGTGAGCAAGCAAAGCGCAGAAGAATAGTCATCGAGATTATTGTTCACTCCTGGAAATGCTGATCAAAAGAGGTACCCGGGGGAAGGGATTAGAAGAGATGTCATGCGTGGAACTGTTGAAGCAATGGAGAATATTTAGCCCGGAAGGAAACAGGTTAGAGAAGCACAGTCCAATAAAAATAGGATGCCAGCCACATACGGAATTTTACATTTTCTAGTACCACTTTTTTAAAAAAGCAAAAAGAAACAGGTGAAATTAATTTTAGTAATATATATTATGTAACCAAAAGAATGTTAGTTGAACATGCAACCCACGTAAAAATCACTCATGATTGTTTTGCAGGACCACGTCTTCGGAATCCAGTGTATGTTTTATGCTTACGGCGCATCTCAGTTCGGGCCAGACGCATTCCAAGGGCTGGATGGTCACAAATGGTGAGTGGTGACCTTACTGGGCAGCACAGCGTTAGAGGCTAAGCCGATGGGTCACCAACCCAGCGCCATGTCCTGGCTTTTCCGTTTGCTAACTGTGTGGCCTTTTTGATTTTCCACTTCTTCGTTTGAAGAGTGGCACTCGATGGCTGTTGTGGGTTTTTAATGGAATCCGAATGAAGCATTCAGTGCACCGGCTGGCACAGGGTTAGGAGAACACGGCGCTTGTTTATTTGTAGCTACTGATTATTACCAAATAGCTGATGTGTGGAAGAGGCCTTAAGCTTCCCAGCTGTGAGCAGAGCGGACAAAACAAAGACCCACAGATAAAAATGGCAGGGAGTTAGATTTTAATTCAGCATAAGAAAAAGCTTTACAATTTAGAGCTGTGCTTCCCAACACACTAGCCACCAGCCCCATGTGACCACTGAGCTCTGATACAGCTAGTCCAATTGAGACATGCTAGAGTGTAAAATACACACCAGATTTCCAAGATTTGGTGCAATAAATCCAATGGAAAACATTTCATTGAATTTCAGAGTATTGATTACATGTTGAAATGATCCCATTTTAGATATATTGGGTAAAAGAGAATATTAAAATTAATTTGATGTACTTTTTAAATGTACTTTTTAAAATAACGTTAACAAGTTCACATTATATTTCCGTTGGGTAGCACTGATTTAGACCTTTGCTACGATGGGATAGAATGCTTTATGGGGTCGTGGTAGTGAGTCCCCTGTCCTGAGAGTATTTCAAGCCGAGGGTGGATGATTGGGAAGTCGGGGTGACACAAGATGGCTTCAGAGTTGGGCACTTGTGGGTTTCTTCAGCTCCTGGGTCTCCCAGCCGTGCAGGGGCTTCTGGGGCCGCAGCTAAGTGCATGGCTGGAAGGCGGCTGACCATCTGCCTGCCCGTGGCCTGGAGAGCAGCTCTCGTCCCACACATCAGGGCTCATCTCTCCCAAACAGGAGTCCAGCAGATGTACTGTTGGCTCAGGGGACATCGACTGGCAGAGGGGGAACCAGGCCTTGCCTGCCTTCTGTGCCCCTGTGGCTTAGACCAACTCAAGGGTCAGCCCCATGAGGTCCCCACTCTCTCTTGCTCTCCGTGTCTGGGGAAGGGCCCCTCAATCACTTTCTGCTCGGCCCCAGGTCCTGGGCAAAACTCCCACGAGAGGCAAGCTCTTGGCTGCCTGGGTGTGCTGAGCCCCATAGAGTAAGTGACATAGCAGATGCAAAGCGGGAAGCAGCCGATTCCCCGACCCCAGTGGCTGGACTGCTTTCTCCTTGCAGCCTGTGTCTGATCGAGCAAGGATCCACCCAGCACGCTGACATGGCTGGGCCGGCTCTGATGCAAGCCGGACAACCAAGAACCGGTGTGTATTTCCATTAGTAATTGAACCCACACCCAGCAGGAGGGTGTGGCCAGGGCTCAGAGCCTGGTGGCTCTGTTCTGGCCCTGCTGTTCCCCTGTTTACAATGAGACCTCAGGCAAGTCCCTTCTCCTCTCTGGGCCTCAGTTTCCTCGTTCATCAAAGGAGGGGGATGTCACGTGGCCTTTCCAGCTCCGAACTGCAAGAATCGTTCTATTCATCAACATCAGCTCCTCATAGCTCCTGTCTGTTGCTTCCTCTTAATTCCCGACGCTAAGTCTTGTCTGTCCCAACTGGATGAAGACGGTGACAGCAATAACAACATAGCAGCGTCAGCAGCGAGCATCTGTTGATTGCTGCTGTGTTTTACGTTGCATTTAACGTGTTCAATCCTCCCAACCTCCTTATGAGGTAGGGACTGTCATTATCTCTGCTTTATGAAGGCAGAAACAGTGAACTGTAAGCGGCTTGTGTTAGTTTGCTGGGGCAGCCGTGACCAGGTGCCACAGACTGGGCGGCTTAAACAACAGAACTCTACTTTCTCACAGTTCTTGAGGCTGGAAGTCCAAGATCAAGGTGTCAGTAGGGCTGGTTCCTTCTCTCCTTGGGTAGCAGATGGGCATCTTCTCTGCATGTCTACATGTCGCCTTCCGTCTGTGCAGCCCTGGGTCCAGTTTCGTCTTCTCATAAAGACGCTTGTCATATTGGATGACAGCCCATCCTAATGAACCTCATTTTAACTTAAGAACCTCTGTAAAGACCCTACCTCCAAATACAGTCACACTCTGAGGGACTAAGAGTTAGGACTTCAACATATGAAATTTAGGGGGACACAATTCAGCCTGTGACACCCCTCAAAAGTGGAGGAGAACCTCCTCCTGCCCCTGCTCCCTTTGCAGGGCTGGAGCAAGAGGATGGCTGGTAGGCCTGAGAGCGTGTCTTGTGAAGGGGGCTCCAGCAGTGTCAAGTTCAAAGCCAGGGTGAGGAGGGGCAACCGAGCCGGTCTTGAATGCTAAGGAAAGTGGACTTTCGCCTGATAGCCTGGGGGGCTGGTGAATGGTGTCGAGCGCAGGGCAGGGAGCCCTGAGATTCAGCATGAGGAAGAGCTCCCTGACACAGCATGGGGCCAGCTGGGAACCCCAGCTGTCTCCCAGCTGGCTCTCCCTCCCTGGCATGCCTCTAACTCACTCACAGCCCTCTCATCCCCTTCCTTAGGGAAGCCAGGGGCCACCTCTCATCTATTGTTCAGCTGGGACCCCGAACCATTCAGCCTCCCAACCATTAGTCTTGAACAATCACTTTGCAAACACAGTTTTGGGGCACAGTGTCCGGGAAGGCTACGTCCCAACTGCACCAAAACCAGGATATGATCTCTGTCTTCACAGGGACCGTGTATGCCTTGCTGGGCTCCCCACTTACCGGTGCGGGTGAGTCAGGCTGCAGGGTCTCCCTGGCTGAGCCTCCAGAGGAAGAACCCGGGGGCACAGGGGCCTGCAGCAGACTCAGAGTGGGGGCACCGAGAGCATCCTGTGACACGGACCGTCCCCCTTCAAGCTGAGATGGCCAATAATCATCACAGCAGAGCTAGTACTTACTAAGCACGCACCCTGGGCACACTTTAAAAAATTAATTCATTTAATCTTCACAGCAACGCTATGAGGTGGGAACTATTATTATCTCTATTTTACAGGAGAGGAAACTGAGGCACAAAGCAGCTAAGCCACTTGCCCAAGGTCACTGGTTGAACTACTAGAAGAAGAGAGAAGGGGAGTCTTCTGCTGAGTGTAGAAAGACACTGTACCTACAGCTTGGAGAGAGGTACCCCATCGTTTTTGGCCTATCATTCCATAAAATTAGAGGGTGCAATCTAGCACCTCCAGTTTTTCCATGTGAAGTTTTAAAAATTAAAAATTTGATGCCATTTTTTTTGAAGAGAGGGAGTCTTGCTCTGTCACCCAGGCTGGAGTGCAGTGGTACGATCATAGCTCACCGCAGTGCCCTAAACTCTTGGGCTCAAGCGATCCTGCAGCCTCAGTCTCCCTCCCGAGTAGCTGGGACTACAAGGATGAGCCACTGCACCCGGATGCTAATGTTTAAATTGAGAGATTTGATATAAAAATCTGGCTCTTGGGCTTCCTCTGGGAAAACCAAAAGTAAGATATAAAGGACATTGAAACCAAGAAGGGCGGGACTTGGGGGATACAAACTTACCTGTTGGGTACAGTGAACACTATTCTGGTGACAGACACACCAAAGCCCTGACTTGAGCATTATACAAGGTGTCTATGCAACAAAAACATTTGTATCCCCTTAATATTTTGAAAATTTTAAGAATCACTAAAAAAAAAAAAAAAAGGAAGTGCTGGTGTCTAGAGCCCACGGTCCCCCATGGTGGCAGGTGTCTGAGGGGAACAGCAGCTGCCCCCTTGGGTGGATGAGTACATCCACCTCTGCTGGCTACACACCACCCGGGTCCCATACTCATGGTGGCTGCCTGCCCTGGGGCCACAGAGCTTTGCCCCCCTGGATGAACACTAGCCATAGAAAGTAGGGATAGAAAGCCCTTTAGAAATTGACTTTGACACCGAGAGACACTGTTCTCGCATACACCTTTATTAATTGAGTCTTGAGAAGGTGACTGCCCGTGGCCACACATCGAATTTGCAGGCAGAAAATCTATGTATTTTCGTATGTGAAATGTCAGTGTGTCTAAAGATCACTTGGGAAATTATTTAAAATGCAGCTTCCCAGGCCCCAGCCCCAGAGGTTCTGACTCCGCAGGTCTCCCCTGCGGCTCAGGAATCTGTTCCAACAAGTATTCTCCCCGCCCTGCCCTCTGCCCCCCAGCGAGGGGATTCTCTCCCTGGGGATCCTCGGGCCGTACTTTGAGAAACATTACGTTAGTGCCTGGACTCGGAGAACAGCTGTCTGGAACACAAGCAAGCAGCCCTGGGCTGGGACTGCAAAGACTCAGGTTTGATCCTCGGTTTGATGTGACCGGAGCCCAGTCTGTCTTCAACTTACTCAACTTAAACATCGTCCTGCACCAAGACCGTACCTGGGGCTTTTGTTCCGACAGCACTTAGCCAAGGCTCCTGCGTCTGGATTTCTGGGCCTGAAAGCTTGGAGGACTCCTCAGCCCCTCCCTCCAGCTGCAGGGGCCAGGTCGCCTGGAACCTGTTTCCCTGCCTGTCACACAGGTTTGGATGAAACAGACTGCAGGCTGGATGGGTTTTAGAGGAGGGAACTTGGCCTCCACTTCTCCTGGGAGCCCAGCTGGGCACAGCCCACACCGACCCTCCACTGTCCCCTCACGCCCCACAGGGCTGGTTTGTGATCACGTACAAAGGTTTGCAGATGAAAGCAAATTGTCCATGTTCACTGCCGGACAAAACACACCGTGTTCACTGTGGGGAATCAAATCGGGTGTGTGAGTGGAGATATCCTGAGTGCAGGCTCCTTAGGTGGTGGGGGGGGGACACTCCCTCTCAGCCATAGGTGCCCACACTTTATTACCATTTGTCACCATTTGTCCCCAGGTGCAAAGTCTCGAGAGAGGAGGAGCTGCTTGCCTGGGGACGGGATTTGGCTACCAAATGGAGAAGGGAGCTGAGGATGCCCTGGGGCCACCTCTCCTAGCCCTTCTCTTGTTCTGGTCTCTGTTTGTTTAGCCCTAAATCCTACCACAAAGAAGTTCGATTTGTTTGGCCCTTTAGTGGTCACGTGTGCAAGTTGTGCTGCCCGGCACAAAGCACCCTGAGGGACAGCCCACAATTAGCCCACCTCCTGGATGAGGAAACGGAGGCTTAGAACTCATTAGGGGTCCTTCAAAGGGTGGCTGCTAGATTTTTCATTAAGAGACCCTTTTATGTCCCCATGAGTTTTATTTTATTAATAGGAGACTCGGGGTCCAAGCCAGTGTTGGTGAACCCACTCTGTAGATCCCAGGAGGTTTGGGTAGTTTTGACCCTTAGAGAGAAGGACTTAGCTGTCTAATACGGTAGCTGTGCTGTCCGATCCAGGAGCCACAAGCCACATGTGGCCACTGAGCACCCGAAATGTGGCTAGTTCAAAGTGAGATGTGCACTGAGTAAAACCAGGGCGTGCAAGGGCTGATCTAGTCATCTAGTCACTAACCAGTCCCACCCAGCTCTACTCCAGTTAGCTGTTTCTGGGGCTGCAGACGCGCCCCTGGGTTGGGAGCCTCAGTGCCTCTCCGTCTCCACCGAACTTCCCACGGAGACGGGGCTGCTCCCAGCTGCAGGAGCCCCCGCCGCCGTAGCACCTCTTGCAGACAGATCTCGTTTCAGATGCTTGATCAGCAAACAGGGCCCTTGGCGAGTGGGCCAGAAGTCCTGGTTTATCTCTGGCAGGTGAGTATAGCTAAGACTGACCCTGGGACCCAGCGTGCTCCTGGAGTTCTTGGGCTTCCTAACGGAGCCCAGAGGCTCAGAAGAGGAAAAGCAACCTGCCTGCAAGGGAGGCTGTGTTCTGGGATACAGGCAGAGGACACTGTCCCCAAACTATGAAGGAAGATACTCAAAGAGCTGGGCTGTCTTCTTCCTCTTGATTTCCTGCCGAGCATGTAGGGCTGTCTGATCTTCACAACAACCCCGAGACATAGATGTTATTATTGTCCCAGTCCCATGATTTCATTAAGGGTCTTAGTTGCAAGTCACAGAATCCACTCTGGCTAATATAAGCTGAAAGGGCTTTTCTTTAAAAATATTGGGTGGGTTTCTGAGTTCGGGGTGGGGAGACAGAAAACTGGGTTTGTATGGTAGATAGCTCGATATAACACCCAGTCATTCTACAGGGGGTGCTTTAGCAAATGTGCAGCTGCTCTGCGGACATACAAGGCTGTCCCCCAAAATCCAGCTGCCTCTGCCACCACATGCACCAAAAGACAAGACAGTGTTGCAGTTGACGATCTCTCATGCGGCTGATTTACGATCAAGTGGGGGCTGGGAAATTGAATTCTGACCTCCACGTTAACGTGCACGGGCTCACACCGTGGGCACACGGGGAAATCTCCAGGTACAGAAAGGTGATTCCATGATGATGCGCAGCCACAAATATGAGAAAAGCCCCCAACGCTCCATGTCACAAGTGAGAAAAGAGAGGCACAGAGAGGTTGAGTAACTTGCCCAAGGCGACACAGCTAGAAATGGTGAAGGTAAGATTCAAATCCACGCTGTCTAGATCCAGAGGTGACATCTGTGGGTCGGAGAGGGTTCAGACAGGCGGAGATGGCTGGTGGAGATATCACATGAGGCAGAGGGACCCGTGTGATCAAAGGCACAGGAGGAAGGGCAGCTTCTTGCAGCAGGAGCCATTGCTCCCCACATCCTGCCAAAGAAAGGGGCAAGGAGGGAGGGGCTGAGGCCCAGGCAGAGAGGGACGAGGCCCCACAAAGCTCCCACTGGCCGACACCCATCGGGTTGTGCAATTCCAGGGCCCAGAGTGGCCACGTGCCCGAGTTAGGGTCTCCAACACAGTGGACCCTGAAGGGCACTGGGGTCCCATGAGTGGCCTGCTCCCATCTTTCAGCCTTGTGTCCCCTGCCAGACCCCAGCAGGCCTCTGGGAACTGGACGTTCTCCCAGGCAGGTTGACATTGACGGTAAACAGAGACATTCCAAACCTGGAGGAATTGGAGCAATGCAGCCACGGGCTGAGGGCTCCTGAGGTGACACGGGAGGGGCAGGGCTTCCTGTGGCCCAGCTGCGGACTGTGCATGTCCTGAGCAAACACTCTGAGCGCCTACTGTGTGCGAGACATAGGGGTGAGGCATTCCTGAGCTCCCGCCCAGAAACCCGTGGCAGCCAGCCCAAGGGGGCCGGCTCGGCCCACTCGAAGGAGCAGAGAAAGTTTCGATCTCACTCTCCCCTCTGGCTCCTCCAGGGCTGGGGAGGGACAGCTGCCAGCCAGAACGGTATCACCACCCCACCCCTGTCATCGGGCCCAACGCCTGGCAGACTGAAGCCAGCTGTCCCTGGGCTGGGTGTAGGGACAGGAGGCCCTGGGACCCTGCCGTCCTGCCCTGAGCAGCATTCCTCTCGGACTGGAATCTCCACTAGGAAGTGCAAGACAACATCTCGAGAGCAGTTTAATGACTCTGGGCCAAAGTGGCACGGTGGTGGCAAGCATGGCGTGAGCAAAACTGCTTCCTCCCCCAGAGGAGGTTCCCCGAATAGTGGGAGGGACGAGGAGTCCCCTACCCCTGCCAGCCTGTCTCCTGCAGTTTGGGACAGGAGGCGGTTCCTTCTCCTAGTTCCCAGCCCTGGCTGTTTGCTGTTGGGGACAGAGCCTTGTAGGTCAGGCCCCTGCCTTGCTGCCCTCCCCATCGCTCCGCCTCACCGCCGGGAAGGTGTCTGGGCCCCTGTAGCTGCCGAGGCCCACCCACCCAACCTGGGCGCTGGCATATCCAGAGCTGTCCCACTCAGTGTGGCCTGCAAGCTGTCACAAACTGCTGTCTGTCCATGCAGAGCCAAGTACAGCATCCAGAGCAAGGGCTCGGAAACCTCCCTGGCGATGAGCCGTGGCCGCGACACGCAGGCACCTGATGGTTTTTATTGTGATTTATAAACGTATCGGTTTGTGGCGAATTGGCAATTGAACACAAACACGCAGACTGGCCCTTCACCACGTGTGGTTTGACAAACACCGAGCCAGGGGACCGCAGAAGAAAGGTCTCCCCTGGGGGCTCCCGGGACCCCCAGCCTCGCCCCCTTCCCTTTGTCTCTCTGAGCTCAGACCCTGGAGAAGCAGCCAGGGGACCTGCCGGAGCTTGTGCAGGGGTAGGGAGTGGCGTGGCCAGGCTGCAGCTGGGGGACCCAGGCAGCCCTCAGCGGACACCGGAGCCTGGGGTGGGACGCGCAGGGGACTTCCAGGAGGCAGCTGGCTCAAGGTCTCCTCTTTCCCCAGGGCCACTCCCCTCCCTCCCAAGCCTCCTGGGGCCCTCCCTGCTACCCCCTGACTCGGTCCCACAGATCTGGCTCCTGAGCTTAGGTTCTCACGGCTGGAGGGACGGGCTGGCCACAGACCACGGACAAATGAGTACTTGAACCGGGTGGTTTCGGGTGGTGGCAGGTGCTGTGGGGAAATGCAGCGGGACCACGCCGTGGGCAGCAAGGGGGCGGGCTTGGGGGGGCGCAGCCTATGGAGTGGGGGTCGGGTCAGAGAGAGGCTCTGGGATCTTTGAATAAAGAAAAGGAGTGAGTGGACAAAGCTGTCTTTTTGACAAAAAGCCTCAGAAGGTGGGTCACACCTTCCCTGGGGAGTCCTGGGACATTAACCTTGTTCCTTTGCCTATACTTGCAGGGCCACAGGAGGGGGACAATGTAGGAAAGGATTGTGAACAGCATAACGGGACCCAGGGAGCCATCTCCGAAACCCTCAAGGAAAGAAGGACAAAGAGGAGAAGAGACTGCAGGGGCCTCTGCCCTGCCCAAGGTCGCAGTGGGCCTCACCTCTGTGCTGCGCACACCCTGGGGGCCCAGCCCCCGCTGTGAGGGGCTCAGCAGGGAGGAGCTCCCATTCCCAGCGGCTGCCTAGATCTTGCCCTGGTGCACGGTGGGGTCTACAGAACGGGCCTGGTTCATCTCAGGTGTCCCAAACCCTGCCCTCGCCGTCCCCTGCTGCCTGCAGAACTCAGTGCTGGAGACCAGGCCCCAGCCCTATTTTAAGCTTGGTCTGCTCATTCTGTACCATTTCCTTCCAAACAAACGGCTTCCCCTTTGGAGAGGTTATCGGTGTACAGTCCAGGGTGGGCAGGGCCGGATTTCTGCCCTGGGCACTCCCCGGAGGTGGGAAGGTGGCCAGAGATGAGGCCCTGGCAGGGCCGACTGAACAAGACTGACCCTGCACCCGCTACCAAGCAGGGCGGCTTCCCCAGCTTTCTGCCCGGCACCCAGGTTGTGGGCGTTTGTTCTCCACTTTCATTCCTGGAACAACGCATCCTTGCAAACTGGACCAGCCTGCCGGCCAGCGAGCTCTGCTCTTGCATGAGGTTGCCCGGGTGCTTCCTGCTGAAATGCTCTATAGGGACACAAGGATATTTCTCGCCGTTTCTCAAGAGCCTCACAACTCTTCTCTCCCCTTTTATTCTGTCCCCTCTGACCCATTTCCCCACAGCAGCCGGAAAACATGAGTTGGCATACTCACTCCACTGCTTCGACTGTTCATCGGCTTCCTGTTGTCCTTAAGATCAAATTCAAACTCCCACCATGGCCTGTGAGAGCCCCTGCCTGCCTCTCTGATTTCTCCTCCCACTTCCCTCATTCTAGTCACAACTGCCTCCTCTATCCGTCAAGCACACGTGACTCTTCCCTACCCCAGGGCCTTTGCACTTGCTATTTACATCCTCTGCATGAAATCCTTTCTCCATGGCTGGCTATTCTTCTAGTCTAACTGTCACCCTTCAGCGAGCCCTTCCTGGATCACTCTGGCTAAAATGACCTCTCCCCATCTGTCACTCTCTGTCACCCTGTTTCATTTCTTCCCTGCACTTATCACTATTGAAAGTGTCTTGTTTATTGACTTATTTATATTTTTCCTCGAGGTCTATCTCTACTCCTAGAAAGTAAACTCCTTGACGGTAGGGACCTTGTCTGACCTGTTCACTGTGAGTGCCGGGGCCTGGCAAATGCTCCCTAAGTGTTGGGAATGGACAAAAGAAATTGACAAAAAGCTTCAAAGCAAGAAGTGTGTGCAGATGATGCAGAGCTTTAGGAATCATGCGTCACCACTCTGGACGTGACACATGCCAAGAATTGTTATAAGTGCCTTGTGTGTGCGAACTCAATCTTCCAGCATCCCAGGAAGTAGGTGGCAGTATTCCCATTTTACAGATGGGAACATGAAGGCACAGAGAGGTTAAATGACCAGCACAAGAGCACACAGCCAGTCAGCTCCCGATGCTGCGTGTCTGGGGGGAAATATGCAGGGTCCAGCCACGCAAACGTCTTAGCTGTGTCGCACAAGGAATAGAAAATCCGTTTCTTTACGTTGTGGCCACACCCACCTGGGTATAATAAGATCCCAGAGAGAGGGGTTGGGGGACAAGAGATGATGTCAGGAGTCTAACAGAAGCAGCAGAATCCCACGGTGGGGCAAATTAGAAATTCAAAGTTCTAGGACCTGCTGCCTCTCGCCACCTCAGCCTCAGTTTCCCCATCTCCAAAGTGCAGCAGGGAGGGAATGATCCTGGGCATCTCCCCCTGTTTTATGATTCTATTCAGTAATAAATGAGGGCCACCATGAGTGTCACAGAAACTCCCAGGGTGGGAGGCGGGTGGCAGTGCCTGGGAAAGGCATCAGAACCTAAAGGAGGGCAGAGGGCACAGCTGCGGCTTCTGCCTGCTCCACGTGCAGCCCTCCTTTCTCTGCCACCTGCCATCCTGCGCGGATCTTAGCCAGGGAGGGGAGCTGTCCCACAGGGAGCCCGGCCTCCCCCGGGCCATGGGGTGGGCACCTGTTCCAGTCTGAGCTGACCTGACGCCCTCTCCAAACAGGACCCCCAGACTCAGGAAACCAGGAGCAAACGAGGAAGGCAAGGCCACTCCTGGGCTCCTGCCGAGTCGTGCAAGACCCTGTGGCTCCCTGCCTGGCAAGGCCCCTGCTGCACTCACGAGCCTCGGGGGCCACCCCTGTGACCTCATTCCTGCCACTTTCCCCACTGCTCACCACGTTTCAGCAACACTGTCACTTTTATTGCTCAGGTCAAATGCCTCATCACCCCAGGGCATTTGCACCTGCTGTTCCCTCTGCTGAGAACATTTTGCTCCAGACCTTCCTTCCTTCTGGTCATTTTAGCCTCTGTCAGAGGTGTCTTCAGAGAGGTCTTGCTCCACCCCGCCCATCAGTGCCCACCGCATCCTCCAGTTGTACTTTCTCCAGGGCGACTGTTGCCAGCTGAGGTTATTTTGCTGCCGTATTAGTTGACTTATTTTTATCTGCCTTCTTTGTCTGACATAAGCCCCACTCCTCCAGGTGTCTTGGTTTCCACTGCCTCCCCAAGCCCTTTAAGCACTTGGCTGCTGCTTAAAAAAGTGATGTTCGAATAGATAAATGAATTAATGGGACAATGGAGTGAGTCTAAGTCCATGTAATCCTCCAAGGGAACACTTGAAAGAGTTACAGTGGAGGGAATTCTTTGTCCTGTTTTCAAACGGGGAAACTGAGGTCTGGAGAGAGACAAGGAGGCCATATCAGAACCCCAACCTGGACTTCCTTCCCCGTGGGGCAGAACTTCTCCAAGTCCCCTCCGCACAGGAGGACACGGGCTTTGGGATCACTTCCTGAAGTGGGAGCCGAGGTGCCCCAGGGCAGGGAATCCCGCGGGGGCACCTCCCTCTGTGTTCTCCCCACGCTCCTCTTCCCCGAGAGAAACACACACGCTGTCATGGAGGAGGAGCATGCTTACATGTGGACGGAGGGGCCTTTGAACACCTGGACCCGGAGCACCTGGGAGGTGGGAGGATGGGAGGGACCTAGCCTCGAGGACGGGTGGCTGACGGACAAGCTGGGTCATGCCGTGCGCCCGTCCACACAGATCCGCCTGGCATGTGGGTGGTGTGGTCCGACTGGTTGGGTGAGTGCAGGGTGCAGGCTGGCGAGGGTGCCACCCAGCAAACTGTGACACTCCCACCCTGGAGACGGGGAGCCGCCCGGTCTCCCACTCTCTCTCCAGCCCTAGTGGGCACGGATGCTGGGTTTGGGGCCACCAACTCAAGAGATCCAGTGCTTCCCTGGCATCCTTCCAGGATCCAGAGATGTGCTGGGCACAAGGGCCCTTGGGTAGGGCTTCCCGAGAGCGTCTCGCCTCGGGATGGAGGGCAAGCGGGGAGCCCGCGGGGCCAGCAGCGCAGAGATTGGGTCCAGATACGTGGACGAAGAGGCCAGTGAGGAGCGAAGCCTCCGTGGTGCCGGGAGAGCTGGGTGTGGGCATCAAGAATCGGAAGCTCCGTGGATATTCCAATCACCCTGATTTGATTACAGGAATGTCTCCAATGAGCACATGTACCCCGAAAATATGTACATCTAATATGTTTCAATAAAACTTAATGCATTAATTAAAAAAAGACTTTGGAGCTCCCTTGAGTCCTGGCCCTTGCCACTTACTTAACCCGTCCGAGCCTCTGTTGCCTCATCTGGAAAATGGGGATCACAGACCTACTTCCTAGTGGGGTCATGAGGATCAGAGGAGCCAGGGTGGTAAGTGCTCAGCCCTTGGTAGGTGCCCAATACTCACCAAGGTGTAGAAAGGAGGCGCTTGGGGCAATGCTGGGGACCGTCTTGTGCCCAGTTTCACTTTCATTTCCTAGAAAATGCAGGGCTGGACCCCACCCCTGGGGACCTTTCCAGTGCCATATTCTACTCTGTCACTGTGGACAGCTAGATGCTAGTGGCTCTAGCTAAGGTGCTGACGGCTGATTTGTAGCTAATGGGGTAATGACTGATAATGGCTTAATAAGGTTCCTCCATCTAAGAACCTTCACCTTTTAACCAGTGGCCACCGAGAGAAGACAAAGGAACATTCTGCGGAGCCTGGCATGGGGGTGGGGATATGAGAGGGGACTTTGGTGGAAGGGGACTTCGGGCCCTCCTGTGTGTGCTGAGGGCCCCCATGTCCAGCCCTGGGTTGTCAGGTGCACCCACGCTGCACACAGCTGGACCGAGGAGAGCCAGGAATCAGAGCCCTTGACAGCTTTCCCTGGGGAGCCCCTGACTTCCTGTTCCGGGGTTGCAAAGGGGCAGGACCAACGGGTGTGCCAGGAAGAGGTCTGGGGGCTACACGTGGGAAGAGGCCCCTCTGTGTCATTATTCTTGATCTCCTAGATTTACCCTAGAACAGGTTTCCTGAATTTGGTCATCTCAGCACCACCTGCACAGTTACGATTATTTCAGAGGTTGTTCAACCATGGCCTGCAGCCCAAATTTGATCCCAAGTCGGCTTTTGTAAATAAAGTTTTATTGGCACACAGCCACGCCCACTGGCTCACGGATTGTCTGTGATGGGGACCGCATGCATGGCCCGCAAAGTTAAAAAGTATTTGCTGTCTGGCCCTTGACAGGAAAAGTTTGCTGACCTTTTATTTTACTTCATTTTTAAGAATCATCTTTTGACTTAGATTTATTGTGAAATGGAACTTTTTACCAGCGCCGTGAATAGAAAACCAGAATCTCTAGCCTGAATGGAAGGAAATTGGAAAAATAAATATAGCCAAAGAAAAACAATGTTTTTCAATTCTACCTGGAGGCTGTTGCCTAACCGAACTTCTGAGCTGGGGCCTGCGTGCTCTTTCTTGAGAAGGGACGTTATTCTTTCGTTCATTTGGCAGAGATTTGTTGAGAACCTACTGTGTGCCAGGCATGCTTCCTTAGGTCTCACCGATACATTCTGTTCTCCACAACATTTATTTCAAAATTAAAAAAAAAGAAAAAGATTCTGCTGATTAAAAAAGGTTACAACCAACTAGGATAAGAGAAAATCCACTGGGCCAGGAGCAAAACTACTTACTTGGTTCTGGTCCTGTGTTGGCTCCTGACCTGCTGTGTGACCTTGGGCAGGTCCGGTTCCCTCTCTGGGCCTGCTCCTTCCACATCAGTGTCTTTCCAACTTACCTAGTCGTAGAATTACCTGGTATTCCACCCCTTACTTCTAAAAATGATAATTCCCAGGCCCCTCCCCTGGAGATTCTGGTGCAGTAGGTTTGGGAGGTGGGCCCAGGAATGTGAGTTTTGAACAAGCCCCTCCCTCCCTCCTGCCCCAGGGGGACACCTGCTTTGTATAAGGTTGGGAAAAACAGGTCTCCACAGTTTCTTCTCTCATCTCTCCAGCTCCCTGAATTTCTCCAGCTCTGAGCACCCCTCCCACCTGACACCTCCCTGATCTGGTAGGGGAGTCTGGGGTGTTGGCACAGGAGGGGGCAGCCCAGGAGCTAGGCTCACGCAACACGTCCGTCCGCCACGCCTTTGGAACGGGGTGGGGGGGGGTTGGAGAGGTGATTAGTACCCTTGGGAGGCAGAACGTTTAGAAGCCATTCAGGAAAAACAAAACTAGACAAAACATCTCCTTCCTTAATCGTTAGCCAAAGACTCATTTGCCAGTTTTATGGACACAAAATCTGGGATCCACCGTGAGCAAGGCCTCGGGAGAGCCCTAGGACTTGTGTCTAATAGGCTTTTACCATCCAGGAGCAAGGAGTGAGGCTGGGGAGACGCAGCCTTCGTTCTTCGGTGCTGTGCTGGGCCGGGTGGGTGAAAGGAGAGCCACAGGTGCAGGTGGAAGGGAGGAACTAATACGGTTGAACGGTGGGGTCGGTGCCCTCTCCTTCTCCAGGAGTCTTAAAATCTGAGCTCTGCCATTTCAGGTTCTAGTTCACTGCATGATCCCGGACATGACTTGGGTGTCCATTCTAGAATCTTCCAACTCCTTCTTCAAGGACCACCCACCTTCCAAGTTTAAAAGATACACCTTCAAAGAGGCTTTCCCTGGCTGTGCTAAGTCTCTTTTTTCCTGCTTTTAATCTTGGGACTACTTTGCTACAAACCCCTCTCCCAATCTGTTGTTGGTTTTATACCTTTTTTATACCTTTTTTATACCTTTATCACTAATCTTTTTTTGCTTCCTGAATAGCAATTGCCACAACTTGTAATCGTGTGTGTGTGTTTGTTTGTTTGTTTACTTATCTTATGACTCCATCACCAGATTGTCCCCTCCACTGGATGAGAGACTATGCCATTTTCATTCGTCACTGTGCCCGCTGCTGCACTCAGCCTTAGGAAGCCCTTGATAAATAGTTGTTGGGGCCAGGCGTGGTGGCTCATGCCTGTAATCCTAGCACTCTGGGAGGCTGAGGCGGGAGGATCACTTGAGGTCAGGAGTTCGAGATCAGCCTGAGCAAGAGTGAGACCCCCATCTCTACTAAAAATAGAAAAATTAGCCAGGTGTGGTGGTGCACACCTGTAGTCCCAGCTACTAGGGAGGCTGAGGCAGGAGGATCGCTTGAGCCCAGGAGTTTGAGGTTGCTGTGAGCTAGGCTGACGCCACGGCACTCTAGTCCAGGTTACAGAGTGAGACTCTGTCTCAAAAAATATATAAATAAGTAAATCCATAGTTGTTGTATAAAGGAATAAGTAAAGCAGCACTTCTCAAACTTTAATGTGCATGTGATTCCCCTGGAGATTTTGTTAAAATGCAGATTCTGATCCAGTAAGTCCGGGGTGGGGGAGGCCTGAGAGTCTGCATTTTTCACAAGTTCCTGGGGTGCTAATGTTGGTGGTCTGTGGACGACACTTTAGGTAGCCATGACCTAGACAAAGTCTGCCTAATCAGTCACCCACCCCGCTGGCTCCTTCCCATTGCTCGATGCCTGAGGAGAGGTTTCAAGCTTTTCAGAAGCAAGGAAGGGGCTACTGAAACTCAAGAAAGGATTAACAAAGAAGTAGGAGGAACTGCAAGGAGCACAGAATCTAAGATGCTCCAGAAGCTTCGCTGAGCACAGCACACCTGACTTGCAAAGGTATCACATCTTTTCATGGCCCAGTTTGTCTGGTCCTGAGGGCTGAGCAAGATGACCGTACCCTGTTTGCCCAGATCTTTCCCAGGAGGGAGAGGGGCTGTCCCAGGGCTGGAAATGTTAACACGTAACTTTACCAGCACATCTTCACTCTCAATGCCAAGTTCACCACGCACATCCCAGCAGTTTATACACATAGCCTGGTTATAACGGTGGTGTGTGATTCACACTGCCTTGGTGACAACCTCTGTCCCCCTCCCACCCTTGGACTCACACAAAGCCCTCTCCAGCAGCAGAGAGATGCAGCTGAAGGTCAAGGTGGCTCAGCTGAGCTGATGATGCTCTCCTGTGGGCCACCTCTGTGGGAACATAAGGTGGCCCTCCACCAGCCAAGAAAACCTTTCTCAATAGGATGTCAATTCACCGTCGTGCGTAGGGTGTCAGGAAATCCAATGTTAAATCTGATGCTCAATTGCTACGACCACATTTGCTTAAAGATCTAAACGGTGTTTCTCAGAATGTGGTCCCTTCACTACCCACATGAAAATCATTTTGCAACAGGCGGCGTGTGTGGAGGGTGGGGTTTGTTAAATACGCAGATTCCTGGGCTCCACCCAGATCTCTTGTAGCGGCACCTTTGGAAGTGGGGCCTGGAGATTTGCATAGTCGGTAGGTTCCCCAGGTGATGCACAGGTAGGTGCATTTACCTTTCCAAATCTCTGAGCTCATATTTTTGCTTCCTGCTCCATCTATGCGTTTTATTTCCTTTTGTGTCAGCTGTATTGTGTCTGTGTCTTTGATTGTAAACTGCCTTAAGCTTTCCTTTGGAAGTCAGGTAAATACATGAGGCTTCATATGTGACCAGGTGTCCCAGGGAGCCAGCCCTGCACCCTTGATCCTCTTCTAGCCAAATAATCTGTCATCAAAGTGCAGCTCCTGTAGAAGCTGCCTGCAAATCCCTCCTTGTTACCCGAATCAACCCAACTCGCCTCCGGAGTCCAGCCTGTCCTCAGCACCTTAAGAAAATTCTGCAACCTTGGGTACTCCAATGGACCAAGCCAAGGCCTTCACATGTGGCCTCAAAGGAACGCCCATTTCACCCGACCCCTAGATCTCCAGCCCTCTAAATAATGTGATGTTCTCTAGACATCTCCCCAAAGGCCCTCTGAGCCCCCTCTGGGTCACCCTCCTCCCAGATCCAATGTCATTCCAAAGTGTGAGTGGCATCTGGGATTCCATGTTACCACCTTTCTCATCTCCTATTTAGGTTACCGTTTTCTACACCATTGGCTCAGGAGAGGCACCTCTTCCCGATTTCACAAAGGCACCATGGAGACCAATAGGAACCCGATTGCTCACCTGCTACCTGTCAGACGTAGATGAGTAAGGTAGATAAGACCTCTGCTCTGGGAAGCTTCTGTTGAATTGCGGAATGAAGGCAGTAAGAAAGCACATACATAACAAAATAATTAAAAATATAATAATTACAGATTGTAAATAATAGTGTTATGGAAGAAAAGTCCCTCAATGGAACACCTGCGCTGTGCTGGTTGCTGGAGGCCGAGGCTGCCTTATCCAGAACTTCCCACCTCTCGGGGGACACCAGATGGGGGGAGGAACAGACACAAGCTGTGTCCCAGAGGATTTTAATCCCACACTGGGAGGGAATTCCAGACTGTCAAGGCAGAAGACATTTAAGATCAAGAATCTCATTTGTCCAGAGGGGTTTAAATACCTTTCTGCCCAGAAGCCAAGGAAGGATCGAGAATTGCTAGGTCTCCTCCTGCTGTGTCATTCTTTGAATTTTGAAGTGTGGGAGTGTGAGTGGGGTGGGAGGGTGGAAACGGAAGTCACCCTCACTTCTCCAGCCCCACAGATTCCTCAGGATGTGTGAGTCTGGCCGGAGTCCTGAGGCTGGAGTTGCCTGGCAAGGCCAGAGGTCACTCAGATTAGGAAGCTATTTCTGTGGTCTCACAGCCTAAGAGACAGCTCACGTATACACCACGATATCCAGCAGTCTTGGAAAGAAAAACAAAACGCATGTCAGTGTCAAGCAAGACAGTGAGCGCAATGGACCAGCATTGGGTGGCAAGTTCCATGAGATCAAGCGATGTTGGGGACAGCTTTCTTCACTCACTGTTGTATCCCCACTGCTTCGAGCAGTGTCTGGCACACAGGAGATTCCCATTAAGTACATGTTAAGTGAATTAGTGGAAAAATCTTATTTCTCTGGGCAATTGTTTGTCTCAAAGGAAAGAAGGGGAGAATTTTTTTTTTGAAAAATTAAAAATATTTAGAAAAGTGCAAAGGATGCTTTTATAGATGGAAGGAATAGTATTTATATTGTGCTTCAGATCCCAGGAATATGAGAGCTCGCCCCTGGAACGTTAATAACAACAGGGACTTTTTCTTCTTTTCACAGCTTTTCAGTGCCAAACTGTACTCTGTTCTTCTCAGAAGATGGGCCAAGAGAGCTGGCCTCCATCCTCCCTGCCATGCTGGGGACACCCGGGGACTTTCTTCCGGGGCTTGCTAAGAACATCCTACGAGTCATCCTGGGCTCCAGATGTTTGGGTGGTGACGACTCTGATGGTGGCAAATCAGCCCTGTCCCGGCTTCTGTTTCCCTTTCTGCCTGCATTTCAGGGAAATTGAAATCTGGAAGAGCTCTGAAGTTCTACCCCTGTGCCAAACCTCCCGATGAAAACGGAACCAAAGTCAAGCAGCCAGATGTCCGGGTCCACCAATGCCAAACATTTCTAGAACGGGAAAAACCCAGACACAACCACACGCGTTTGTTCTACTCCCAGACTTTCGTATTCATTACGTGTGACAGCTTTAGAAGACATGCAACAGCCCAAGACAGCATGATCTGGGCTGTTTCTCCAGAGGTTTGGAAACTCTGTGGTCGTCGTCCTTGGCGAATCATCAAACCTCTCTGTCATGAGTCAAGTGGACAATATTTGTACCGTTAATTCTTGTTGTGTTTGCAGAATGTTGCAGGTATTTCTGCAACAGAAATCAGAGACAAAGGAGGCAGGAAAAAGACCCTGAAGTTATGGCTCCAACCCCGACCCACAGGGAGAAACTGTGAGACCCCAAGCTCCGAGCTTTAAGTCCGAAGATACCAGGGTTTGTTTCTCGTCCGGAAACTATTGTCTCCCTCCTGCCCTCAACCCAGCCTGCGGAGGTGGGCGACAGGGAGGAAATGGCCTCAAGAGAGCATGTTTCTCAGATCCCACTCTTAAGGAATTCCGATTTCCTGACTCTTCACGCAGCAAGGACTAGCGGGCTGCCCAGCTGGCTCTCTCATGGCAACATGGCAGCCAGAAGAGCCGTGATTAGAACCGTGGATGGCAGGGCCTTTAGTTGGTGGATGGAGAGTTTAGACCCAATGCTAGTTTTCCTGGAACTTTCACATTTAGGATTTTCCTGGGTAGTCCTTGTCTGAGGATCCTATTCCGTCTCTGGAAGAGTAGCCAAGAGCAAATATCACTCGGGGGGCCTTTGAAGGTGTTTGCTATATTCCTACATCCAGAAGCTTCCAGAGCTACAAGCCAAATTCAGACAGTGTTGGCTCCTGAGAGGTGAAGCCACTGGCCACGGTAGCATGGCTAGTGGGGGACTTTTTGCTGTTTGGCCTCATGACTTGCTTCGCCAATGAAATGTGAGAATGGAAAGCTTTTAATAGCCAGTGTGTGGTGGTCATCTCATCTTCCCTCTTCCCTGAGACCAGCAGTGTTCCAGATAGAGCTTGCTCCGTCAACCTCTGAGTGCGTATATTAGTTATCTATTGCTGCATAACAAATTGCCTCAAAGTTTAGCAACATAAAGCAACATGCATTCATTATCTCACAGTTTCTGTGGGTCGGGAGTCTGGTGTGGCTTAGGGGTCCAGGGCTTCCATCAAGGTGCGGGCCAGGGCCGGGGTCTCCTCTGAGGCTCAGCTGGGGGAGGACCCACGTCCAAGCTCTCGTGGAGTTGGCAGCACCCTGGTCCTCACAGGCTGTTGGACTGACAGCCTCAGTTCCTGGCTTTTCCACGTGGGCTTCTCGACCACGGCAGCTTACTCCACGACAGCACACAGCCTGGAAGGCAGTAGAGTGTCTGCTGGTGACACAGAAGTCACAGTGTTTTGTAACCTAATCATAAAAGTGACATCTCATCACTTTCACCTTAGTCCATTCGTTAGAAGCAAGTCACTGGGAGCAGCCCACTCTCCAGAGGGGACAATTACACAAAGGCGTGAACACCAGGAGGCAGAGGTGCTGGGGGACCCTCAGGAGCCTATGGGCCAGTTTGTTTTCAAAGGAAACGGCCACTAAATGGGAGTTAGTAAGACCCCTGGCATCTGCCAAGATTCAACTAACCCCCAACCCGAAGTGGGTGTGGTGGCTGCACCCCATTCATATTTGATCCATCCCCATCGCACGATCCCATGGCTTTGTGGACTTAAATCACATATTTTTTAAAAGTCTCCATCCTTCTTGTCAAGAGTCCACATCGTTTTCTCCATGACTTATTCTGCCACAACTTGGGGTTCTGCTAAGCTGTCTTAAGGCTGGGGATCAGATTTGCTCCTAGGCAAACCAGGGCATGGACACCCCCAGCCATTCCTTCTGAGAACAAGAGTCGACAGGAGCAGGTTACAAAAGACTGTAGAACCTAAAATGTTCAAGCCAAGAAGGACACACAGAGAAATTACTCAGTTCTCAATTATCTTCTCTCCCCAATCCTAAACCAACCCTCCCAACCTCCATGACCTTCGAGTGCCTTCCTTACACTTCTCTCTCTCTCTATAAGATGATCCTTTCATCAACCAGCTATTGCTACGAAACGAGTAACCATGAAGCTTCAGTGGCCTGGAAATAAACACACATTTCTCAGTCACGTGTCTGCAGTGTGGCTGGAGCGACTGTGTGTCTCAGAGGGAAGTTCTGCAGGTCACCCAGGGCAGCACTACTCCATGTGTGTCTCATTTTTCTGGGAGTGTGTCTCTCATTTCTCTGGGACCAGTAGGCACCAGAGGTATATTCTGCTCATGGAAATGTCAAAATTGCAAGAGGGCAAACCCTGCCGCCCAAACACCTTTCCGTTCCTCGTGTGTGTCATGTCTGTATATATCTCAGTGACCAAAGCAAGTCACATGGCTGAGCTCAAGGTCAAGTTGGGGAACATGCTTGTCCATCATGAGGCCACAGCTAGGCTGGAGACGTATACTGCTACTATGGGGGGCTGAAATACTGGGGCCCAGAGCTCAGTGGAACACACTCTTACTTCCCCCCCCCCCACCATGTTGAAGTTTTGAGCTTATTGCTGAAACACCAGGAGCAGGAGATACAAGCAGGTATAAGGCAGGAATCCTACTGGAGGGACAGGAGTATATTTAGAGAGAGAAAACGAAGAGCACTAGGTGGCAGGTGAATGTGACAGGTAGCTGGGCTCTGGAGAGGGTTTGGAAACCAGGGAGGGGAGCAACTGGCGCACTCCTTTCCTGGGTGCTGGAGAGGCATCTTGATGTCTGGCCAGGCCGGCCTCAGTCTGGACGCAGCCCAGCAGCAGGTGGCTCGGGAGGCGAAGATACCGGGAGGAGGCACCGCCTGGCTTTGAATCACAGAGTGAGAACACAGTTCCCTTTCCCAGTTATCTTGCAATAGTTCTGATGACAGCAGGAGAAAGACTTCTCTGTGCTCATGTGCTTTTAACACCTTGCTGATCTGCCTTTTGAACAGACCCTAAACCCTGGGCCCATGGACTCATTCAGGCAACAGTACCTGGCTACAATTTACTAACACTGTTTTATTTTGGTAGTGTTTACATTTGTAAGTTTGTCTTCTATTTTTGGTGGGTGGCACTGGTTTCCTGTTTACCATGGCGATAGAGGGCTTTCTTTTAAAATAAACACATTAAAATAAACAGAGTTAACTTAAAGAAGACTATTAAGTGAATACTAAGACAGGGGGCAGGTGGATATGGCAAAAATGATAGCTTGAGCTTGGTTAGCACTTGGTGGCGATAGACTGGAGAGAGGAGAGTGGTGTTTGATGCTGTCAGTCTGGGTTCAAATCTGTTTCATCACTCGCATGGAGCCGTTGAGCAGGTTATTTATGTAGCTCCTTTGAGCCTTGGTTTCTTCATGGATAAGATGCGGGTGACTTCTTTCGCAGGGCTGTTGTGTTATATTGAAGGTAATGTTTGTAAAGGAACTGGCGTACGATCAGCAAATGGCAGAAGAAACCCACCTGCTCCATCTCCTACGTGCCCTTTCCATTTTGGGAGAGACTTCTGGGTTTTCACGGTCCTCTACGAGGCCACAGGACAGACAGGTGGGCCCTGCCTGGCCTCCTCTATGGCAGTCAGACCCCACGCTTCCCATTATGGGGAAGGGGAACTCAGTTCAAATTAATGCCTTCCTGCCCTCTCTCCAGCCCTGAGTAAGAAAGTCTTGAGAAGCCATAGAATTAAGAGAGTTGGCAGGTCAGATCCCAGACCAAGTAGGGAAGTTCAGGGCCTTGGAGGGGTTCTCCCATCCCCCAAACATCCCTAATTTAGACCCAGCAAGGCTCTCCCATTGCAAAGCTCCTCAGCAGCATTAAAAAAAGATGCTCATCGGCCGGGCGCGGTGGCTCACACCTGTAATCCTAGCACTCTGGGAGGCGGAGGTGGGCGGATCGTTTGAGCTCAGGAGTTCGAGACCGGCCTGAGCAAGAGCGAGACCCCATCTCTACTAAAAATAGAAAGAAATTATATGGACAGCTAAAAATATATATAGAAAAAATTAGCCGGGCATGGTGGTGCATGCCTGTAGTCCCAGCTACTCGGGAGGCTGAGACAGGAGGATTGCTTGAGCTCAGGAGTTTGAGGTTGCTGTGAGATAGGCTGACGCCACGGCACTCACTCTAGCCTGGGCAACAGAGTGAGACTCTGTCTCAAAAAAAAAAAAAAGATGCTCATCAGGAAATATGAACATGACGTCCCAGCCAGAGGACACTCGCGCAATAAATCAGTATTTCTTAAAAGGGTTTCTCGTTCTCTTGTCAGTGGCACAAGTCAATTGCCTTGTGTTTGGGGTGTGTACAAATAACATTAACCTGTTAAAAGTACAAAAATATAAAAAATAAACAGTCGTGGCCCTGTGTTGGAATTTCTTTTGATTTTTTTAATACACTAAGTCCCACTTCCCCTTCCACACACAGGATGGGGCTCAGGCCCCTCTGGCCTCCCCCCCTCCACCTCATCCTCCCAAGAGCCTCTAGAGCAGACCAGCCCTCTCAGTTTCCAGATGGGGAAACTGAGTCTGGAAAGAAAGGCAGTTCCTTGTCTTTTGATGTCATTTCCAGGGACAATAAATTCCAGGACTTCGTGTTCAAAAGATACAGGGAGTGGTTTATGTGAGGGTGTGTGTCTATTGGCCACGGAGTGAATGGGGGGGGCACCCTGGGGCCGTCCTAAACCTTGGTTCCTGGTTGCTGGGCCACCCCACACCACGGCCAGCTTTCCAGGTCAGTTAATAAAAATGACAATGGCTGACATTTATGGAGGATTTACTATGGGCCAAGCACTGTGGATGTATTACACCTCCAGGCCTTACAACAACCCAAGGAATGGGGTCTTGTAATAACTCCCAGTTGCAGAAGAGGAAATTGAGGCAGGAAGATTAAGTACAAGCTCACGAAGTCAACACAAGTGCCCGAGAAGGGGGCTTCTAGAGCTGGGAGCCCGGATTCCAAAGCCCCTTACCCAAAGGGACAAGAAGAAAAGGGGAGAAGTGGGGGCGAAGGGAGGGGGTAGGGAGGAGGAGAGGAGGAAAGAGGAGAGGGACGTGGAAACCTGCGAGGGGAGCGCAGCGAAGAGAAACTTCCAGCCCTCAGGACCTTCCCTTCTTCCTTCTTTCCCTGGGCCTCGCCACCGACTCCGCCCCAAACTTGGCCAAAGGGAGGCGGGCGCGGGCTGGGGACGCCTGGGGCCTTTCCCTGCAGGGTCCCCTCCGCCTCCTGCGGCCCCTCCCTTCGGCTGTCCCGGCTCCTGACATCACGCCCTGGGAGGCGGGATCGGGAAGGAGGGGGCCGTGGGGAGGAGGCTCCGCGCCGGAGAGGGAGGAGGTAGGGCGCGCAGTCCCAGCCCAGAGCTTCAAAACAGCCCGGCGGCCTCGCCTCGCGCCCCAGCCCGTCCGTCTGTCCAGCTGCCAGCGCCGCCGCCAGTGCCCGGTGAGTTGGGGGCGCGGCCGGGATCCGCGCGCGGGGCGCGGTCGGGGGTCTCGGGGTCACGTGCGCCCGGGCAGCAGGGGCGCGACCTCGCCACTTACTGGACCGTGAGCGGCCCCCGGAATTGGTGGGGGGCAGGGAGAGGCCCGTGCCGCAGATCTCCAGCCTGCGACGCGCTCGTTCGGGCCCCCGAATGGCACCTCGCCACCCCCGGCCAGCTTCCTTCGCCTTTTGCGCCGAGGCGGGCGGGAAAAGTTCGGGGAGGAGTCGGGGCGGCTCCCCTTGTCCCAGCCAGCCCTACTCCCGACCTCTCGGAGACCAGGGCGGTCCCCAGTGTCGCACGAGGGACCCGGGTGTCCCGGCGCAGCGCCCCCAGTCTCTCCGACCGGGCAGGACTGGCTGAGCCCAGGCGCGGTTGGCGGGTCCTCCCGGGCTGCGCACCCCTCTCGGCCCGGCCGCGGCTCCGGCGCGCCCCCGAGCGGCGAGGAGCGACTTCTCTGGGTCCGGAGCGGTGGAGGGGCCTGGGGGCGCTGCTGGGATGACACCTTTCTCCCTCCCAGCTCTGACGGGGCTTGGGGGGCTTGCAGGAGGCAAGGCCACGCTCATGGGTTCCCGAGCAAGGGGAGGCTAGAGGTCAGAATGTGGACTCTACGCCCTCCCCAAATCCGGCAACCTAAGTACACTCCAGGGAGGTCTTTAAGGTCGTAACGTGGCGCTGACATGTGGACATCGTACGGGGGGGACTGGTGGGAAACACCTGGACTTGGGCGAGACCCCACAGAGCAAAGCTCTCCCTCCAGGCCACAGAGTCCACCCCCTGCTTTACAGTAAGGCTGTCAGCCCAGCTTCAGGTTTGGAGAAAGGGTCACTGTCCGCAACCGCAAACTCCCAAGCTGGGTGTGTGTGTGTGTGTGTGTGTGTTTACATGAGCGGCGATCTGGTAACCCAGCTGTGTCTAAGTAAGGGGTTTGGACAAGGACTTAAAGCCTCCAGCTCAAATACTGTGTGATTCCACGTCTATGAAGCACCTAGAACAGGCACATTCGTAGACAGTAGCATGGTGGTTGCCAGGGGGCGGGAGTGTGTGGGAGTGGGGAGTTAGCAGTTCATGGGTACAGATTTTGTTGGGGAGGATGAAAAAGTTTAGGGTTAGAGATAGTGGTCATGGTTACACAACATTGTGAATGTATTTAATGCCACTGAATTGTACACGTACAAGTGGTTAAAATGATAATTACCGCCAGCCCGCTGCTCTTCAATCTGAATCAGTTATAGAAATGCCAAAACTGACACACTGTTGCTGGCCACCTCTCCCTGCAGTTTGGCCTCTGGATAAGGAAGTCCAGGGAGAATGAGGAAGGGACAGGGTCCTGGTTTCCCCGGTAGCCACTAGCGGGAAGGGTGGCCTCGGAGCTGATGGAGGTTCCAGGTGCCCTGGTGCGCACCTGTCTTCCCGCTTCTCCCGGTGAGCCTCGCCCCGAGCCTCGCCCCGAGCCTCTCCCCTGAGCCGTTTGCAGCAAACTCCTCCGTTGCAGGTGGGGAAACCCAGGCCAGAGACAAGTCAGTTTGCTCAAGGCCACTGAGCTGTATGTAAGTGCCAAGAGCCAGACTTTGAACCTCCCCCTCCCCCTGAGTCCTCCCCCTTTTTCCACTTGGAGATGCCCTGGCGGTTTGTGGGGAATGGGGGGCCGGGGAGGGGACACTTCTGGAGAAAACAGGGCGCAGCTGCCCGCGGGGGCCTTGGCAAATGCCAAGCCCACAGCCAAGGGAGGGGTGTGGGGGTGGCAGGAAGGTGCGGAACCTGTTTTCCCACTGAGGGTTTTTGGATCCTGCCACCTCCACCCCCACGGGGACCTGGGGAGTGGGGTCTGAGGCAGAGAGCAGGCCACGTACCCTGAGCCTCCTCTGCCCCCGAAGTGGAGAATTGAGATTCGTCTGAAATCCAGAGAACACATTTGTGGTGAAGCCACAGACGTGGCCAGCAAGTGGGGTGGGTGAGGGCAGGGCTACGTGGGAACAGTGGTGTTAAGAGGGTGGGGCTTGGAGGTGACACTTCCCTGGGGAAGGGGGGTGCACCCTCTCTGGCTGGCACCACCCCAGATCAGGGTCTAGCTGATGAAGGGCTAACAAGGCGTGGTGGCATTTGACTGGAAAGACAGAGCACATCCATTTAGCACCTACACACACACACACATACACACACACAAGTAATAGCACTTAAATCCTTTATGGGGTCCATTCTTCCCGGAATGGGGGGAATGTTTACCCAGCTTCCTTTTCTCTGCCTCTCACATAAAGGCCACGTGCATATGCGCACTCTCAATTTTGCAGCAACAGGTAAATCACAGGGAGGCTCCACCCGCCAGTTTTTCATCCTAGGCGCACACTGACACTCCGCTGCCCTGGCCTCTGCTCTGCCGCCTTCCTGGTCGGTGGGGGCACAGCCAAGGCCAGTTCTTTGTCACAGTAAACGCCGCCAGACATGACCAGGAAGGGAAGTCTGTCGAGACAAAAATACATAAATGCCTTTCCAGGCCAGATGGATGGCGCTGGATTGCTGGCTGATTGGCGAGATTTGTTTGGGAGGCAGGAGGCCAGTCGCCCTCCTGAGGGGGCAGGTAATTGTGTGTGTGTGTGTGTGTGTGTGTGTGTTGCAACACGTGGCTGATTCTCAAGTGGGGCCTCTGACACAGGCTCCGGAGGCTAAGGGGGTTAGGGTGGGCTCCACCGTGGGGAGCTCCTGGGCCACCACCCAGGCACTGGGATAGGGGTGCTGGCCTCTCCTAGAGGAGTGAGTTAAAGGTCGGCCTTGGGACGCCCGTGCAGGAGGAGGTGAGAGGGTGTCTTGGGAAAGCAGGCAATTGGCGACGGCAGCTGGCATGGGGGAATAGGGCAGTTGGCATCGTGGGAAGTACTAGAGGCTGGACTCTTGAGTGACAGCCTCTGCTTGTCCTGGGAGGAACTGGGAGATAGGAGTGGGGGTGGCGGGAAGAGGCTCCCCTCCTTCCCCTAGGAGTGGCGAAGTCTGGCTCCCTGCAGAGTTAGCCCAAGTACAATTTCAGGAGGACTGTGGCGGGAATCAGACGCATCTGGCTCTTGTTAGAGACAGGCCGAGCGAGGGGGGAGTCTAAAAATATCAGAGGCAGAGCTGCCACCCAGCGAGAGAGTACAGGCCTGGTAACCTGACACTGGGGCGGAGGCTGGCGGTGGTGACGACACCGCCAGTGCTGCTCTATTCCAGAGTCACTTGGGCTCTTCCAGGCAGCCAACAGGGTGAGGGCTTCCTGTGTTCAGGGCAGCCGCAGGCTGAGATTGGAGAATTTCAGACATATAAGGGCCTTTTAAAGTCCCAGTTTGAAAGCTAGGGACACTCAGAAAGGTGGAGTGACTTGCTCAGGTCACACAGCAAGTGGGCGGCAGACCCAGGACTAGATCTGGGGCCCAGCTGAGACGTTCAATGGCTAGGAAGTGGTCAGTGGGATTCCAGGCTCAGGTCCCCAGGGTCTGGGGCCCTTTTATGGCATGTGTCATCTGTCTAGGATGCTGGATGTCCACGCTCACTCACGTACTGGCGGAGAGTGGTAAACAAGGAGCTATGCTCAGGCAGGAGGTCACTTCCCATTGGGCACTAGGTCGCTCTCAGGCACAGCTGTTGGGCTCTGGGAATGTTGGCCCGTCTTGGGGCCGGATGTGGGGAGAAGGGAGGCTGGAGAAGAACCGGCTGAATGAGTCTTTCCCTCCTTCCCGTGCAAAGACACTGTTGGTTTTGTTCACCCAGTATCGCCAGTGCTTAATGAGTAGTTGTGGAACGGAATCATTGCATTCCCGGGGCTGTCACCATCCTTGGGAAGCTGGGCTTCTAGTGATCTATTTCATAAAAAGGACCCTATAAACTGTTCCAGTTTCCTGCCCTCCATGAGCAGGCTAGATGACATCAGCTTCTAGAAGCTTCCTAGAACCCTGGGTCCAGAGCTGAGAGAGGGGTCACCAGAGTGATATTTGGCACCAAGATTGTCCTGAGAAATCTGGGATGCACAATAGTCATCACCATGCAGGACAGAAAGACGGACAAGCTAAGTCCCTCAGTTCAGACAGTTCATCGTCCAAGGTCAAGGTTTTCCCAATAGGAAAGTTGCTCGATCTGAAGATTTCTCTTTCTGATACTCTGATCACAAACTTCTCGAGTGAACTGTCTTTCCTTAAAATGAAATTAATAAAAAAAAAGTAGTGAATAAATATGACCCAAAGTTGTCTCGTTAGTCTTATGAATGTTTCCCCAGGCGTGTTACTGCCGACGGTGTGCGAGATAATTGCACAAAACCTGCAGCTGAGTGTAAAGAGAAAAAACAATAATTACATATTTTTCTTGGTTGTTTTTTTTGGGGGGGGGGGAAGCAAGTAGCACACAAAGCCGTGGTTTCACAGATACTGCTGCTTAGGTTGAAATGAAAGTCGATGCTTTAAACTTTAAAACATTTTTTTTTAATAATTAAAGAATTTGCTTCATAAGCACAGGTGGTCCTTGGGTTTGGCAAACATCTTAGTACCGGAGTGACTGCCTTTTGGGAGATGGTATCGTAACAGGACTGGGATGGGCGAGTTTCACTCTTGATAGCATGACTCATCCTGAAATATCTACGAGCTCCGCCTACAAGCCCCTCTTTGCAAAGACGCCCCCAGTGTTCAGCTCCAGACTGAGACCGACCACTTAGCTGCCGAGGGAGTCTCTTCATCTTTAATGAAGATCATGGTTCCACCCCATGACCTGCGCTGGTTGTTCGGAGGATCAGAGGGGATGACATATTGATGTACGTGGAAGTGGCTTGAAATGTTTGTGGTTTGCTTGAATCAAAGGAAGGCCGAGGGAGGGGCTGCCTTGCCCACTTTAATCTCGAGGAGTATTATTAAGCTGCTTTGTGCTCTGGCAATACAAAGGGAGGGAGGCGGGCTGGGAGGGCAGAGGGAGGGAGGCGTAGTGTGGGGAGGGCTTCCCTTCCACATCCCCAAGGACCCCGCCAAGGAGGCAGGTGCGAAGATATTCGCAGAGCATTGCTGGAACGAAAAAGAAAAAAAGAGAAAGAGAGAGAGAAGAAGAAAGAAAAAAGTGGAAGCAAATGAAATGTCCATTTGGCCACTTTGCAGAATATTTGACAGCAGTTGAAAAGAACACGGTTCGTCCACGGGCACCAATGTGGAAAGGGCTCTGTGGCATTATGGAATTAAAACAAAACCAAGTAGCAAAGCAATATGGAAAAATGTTCTATTTATGTAAACATAAACAGAATTTCTTATGTTATGTTTACACGAGGAACAATGTCTGGAAGGGTACACCAGAATGGATGGATGTGCTTGTCTCTGATGAGAGAGGAGGGAAGGAGCCGCACGGGCAGGGTAAAGACTTTTCTGTAACCAAGAGAATAGCATCGTCAGTTGCCTCTTTCCCTAAACTTCAGTGAGAATGAAATAGTCGCCCCTAAATCCGGTGAGCAATGGGGGTTGTGCAGGTGTGAGGGCAGCAAGGTCGGATGACATATTTGGCGGTGGGGTGTCAGATGGCTTGCATGGCGGAGGCTCCCTAGACAGAGAGACCAGTTTGGGACTCTTTTGGAAATCCAGGGACAAGGACATGGTGACTGATCTGAGGTGGTGTCGTCCAGCACTCCCTCTCGAACATCACATTGTGGATTCCTAATAGGCATGATGAGTGTCCCGTCTGGGTGCGGTTAATAGATGTTAACAATGGTTTGGACACAAGGCGCCGATGGCGGGTTCACTGGGTCATGTTAATGGGGCAGTTATGAAATCCAGGGGAAGGTGCCTGGGAAGCCCCTGGGAACGGGAGTCCAGGGCTTCGAAGAGAATTCCAGGAGACAGGTAAAAAGACCTGGGTCTCAAACTGTTTTAGGTTGATATTTTGGGGTTGGCAAAAGTGACTTAGATTTTACCAATGTTATCAGTAGTGGTAATAATAATAATTATCGTTACTCTTGGTTCAGCATTTATGGAGTGCAAAGCTGTGTGCTGGGCCACGGGTTTTACATCCCTTCCCTCATTTAAAATGAACAA